>NW_028274816.1:81133156-81438212 GCF_037043125.1 Eumetopias jubatus
ACAATCTTCACAGCCTTGGAGGCAGATTCTTCCCATTGACCCTCCAGATGAGAATGCAGCTCGACCAATACTTTGCAGGTGTGTGAAACCTGGAGCAGGAGACCCAGTCACGCCGTGACCCATGGAAACTGTGACATAATAAGTGTGCATTGTTTACCGTGCCAGATTTCTAGTAATTTGCTCTGGAGCAATAGAAAACTAACATATAAGTATTTATTAACTGTAGAATGGATGAATAAAATTTGGTTTATTCATAAATAGAATAAAACCCAGCAATAACATAAAAACCTGCAGTTGTATTCATTACCTATGCCCTTTACCAAAAAAGGAAAACATGAAATAATATATACATTCCATTTTTACAAAGTTAAAGCTCTATATTTTAGAAATTCACACCCGGGTAGTAAAATAGTAGAGCGAAGCAAGCCTGTGCTTATATTAGTTTTCTAGGGCTGCCATTAAAAAATGCCATAGACTGGGGGATGCAAACAGCAGAAACTTATTTTCTTACAGTTCTGGGGGCCAGAGGACCAAGATCAAGTTGTTGTCAGCATTGGTTTCTGGTGAGACTAGTCTCCTCGGCTTGCAGACCTTCTCACTTTGTCGCCACATGCCCTCCCTTCTGTGTACATGCAGAGAGCATGCTCTGGTGTCTATGGGATTAGGACCTGGCCCTATGACTTTATTTAACCTTTACTGCCTACCTAAAGGCCCTATCTCCAAATACGGTCACATGGCCGATTGGGGCTTCCACATATGGATGGGGGAAGAGGGGTGGACACAGGTCAGTCCCACCACGTGGTCTTTCACAGAAGTCGGTGTGGTGGCAGAAGCAGATGCTGTTGGTGCCCTGACGGTGTGATTTCAGCGGTCACTGACTCCCAGCAGGCCAGCCTGAGGTTCCCAGTCTCCAGCTCCTGGGGCTCTGGGAGCTTTCTGGTCCAGTGCAGCACCAAGAGTCCCCCAGGGGGGTGCACTTCAGTCACTCCCCACCCCGTGGGGCTTCCCGGGGTCACGCCCATATAAGCTACTTGCACCTTGTCTGCTTCTGGGGGAGCCCACCCTCAAGGCAGTGGTTGTGGCCACATAGTAGGGAGGGTGTTGCATGGGGGAGGCATGTGGGAGGGTTCTGGCACACTGGACATGTTGTATTTCTTGACCTAAGGGGTGATTTATAACCTGAGTGTTCACTTTAGGGTTATTGATTAAATGGTACGTGTGTGTGTGTTTTCATGCACTTTTGCTTGTGTATGTTGCATTTCCCAACTGTAAAAAGCAAAAACAAGCACATGAAAACCTACAAATGGTAGTAAGTGAATTAATTAATACTTCAGGGGACAGTGAGGTGAATTTAAAATATTCTGAAGGCCAGTGGGCGTGTGAATCACGACATCTGTCATTGTCCTGGACAAGCTGGTGACACCCTGTCTCTGAGGTCCCTGCACTTTCTCCCTGTGCCAGGAGCACGGCTTTCCATCAGAACTACATCACCACTAACTAAGGTGTGCTGGAGTGGATTTTACCATGTCAATTTAATTCCTGACCTCATTGAGACGGTTTGTAGATTGCTTTCCAGTTTTCATTTGAATGAAATTCTTTTTGTCATACCAGTGTCACTATTCCGTCCGTGTTTCATCCACACAAGATTTTTATAGACTCTGCACCTGCCGTTACAAATGCTCTCTTGAGATCAGGATTTCTGTCAAGTCTAATTTTCCTGGGGGCGCCTGGGTGGTTCAGCCGTTAAGTGCCTGCCTTCGGCTTAGGTCTAATTTTCCTGAACCAAATATAAAGATCTAAGATTTTATTTATTTGACAGAGAGAGACACAGCAAGAGAGGGAACACAAGCAGGGGGAGTGGGAGAGGGCGGAGCAGACTTCCCGTGGAGCAGGGAGCCTGATGCGGGGCTCGATCCCAGGACCCTGGGATCATGACCTGAGCCGAAGGCAGATGCTTAACGACTGAGCCACCCAGGCGCCCCTAAAGATCTAAATTTCATCATGTGTGGTTTCAGCTAATCTTTAAAAACCTGTGTTATTTGAAACAAGAATATTAATTATGTATTAGATAAAAGACCAATCATTTGTGTTTATTCATCCATGAGAAAATGCTCCATGTTGGTTCTGAATTGGAAGATGGGCTTTGCAAACCCGACACTTCCCTTGTCTTTCTAGATGCTCTGTCTTTGGGTCGAACTCCTGCTTTTCAGCAGTCTCTGCCTTCTGTCCGGCCTCTTCCTCCTTTGGGGGGCTCCTTCCCCTGTGTCCTGAGGCCATCCTCCTGAGGACAGCGCCAACCTCCTTGTCTGGGACCCTGTCTGATCCTCTGCCCGCGGTCTGCCTTGTGTTTGCATACGTGTGCACACGCAGCGGCACCTCAACCCAGTGGTCCCCAGCTCGGGGCAAGCCCCAGGCCCAGTCCTATCGCGTTTGTGCCTCCCCTCTCCCCGTGGCAGCCCGTGATGCTCTGATGATGCTGAACGAGAGGACAGACCCCAGTGTGTGTGGAAGGGTGAAGGGTGCCCAGTAGAGGCTCCCCAGGTGCTCCACAGGGACATCAGCACATGGCGTAACTGAGCACGTCCCCAAACCCCAGTGACGTGTGCTCCTCCTGCACTTCTCACAAGGAACCCTTCTCGCTTAAGAAACGGGGACACTGAGGCCCAGGGACGGTGGTTGCTTGCCCAAGGCCAGTCAGGCGGGAAACAGAGGAGTCAGGGTCCCATCTCTGGCAAACCTCTGACTCCCTCTGACCTCAAAGCGCAAACCAAGCTCGCGGCACTCCCCAGGTGCGTCCACGGATGCGAGCGCCGCTCTGACGGAGACACAAAGGAGCATTCCCAGGAGCGGGGTCGGTCCTCAGGGGCACCTCGCGGGTCCTCAAGGTCGCGCCTGTCCTGTGGGGGTCCTGCCGCCCACCGCCCGGCTTCCCCGCCGTCCTGACGGAGCGTTCGCTGGGTCCCAAAGAGCAGGGGGCGGGGGGGGCCCCCATTCCCGGAGACCCTACCACGCAGCCCCCGGACCCTCCCGCCCGGTCGGGCCGGGGTCGGGCCCGGCCGGGGGCAGCGCGTGGCGGGACTCGCGCCGCCTGTCGGTGCGGCCCGGAATGGCCGCTCCCGGGGCTCCTGCCTTCAGTCCCTAGCGCTTCCGCCCGGCCCCCTAGCTTCCCACCCCAATCCCTGCCCGACAGCAAGGGGCGGCGGAGCGGGCCCGGGGAGGAGGGCGGAGGCGACGCGGAAGATCCCCTCCCATCTGCTCCCCGGTGGGCTGCTGTGAACCGTCCCGAGCAGGATCAGCACAGGCCAGCGTCGGGAAACGGAGGCGCAGAAGCGCGAGCCCGGCCCCGAAGTGGAAGGTGGCGTGCGGAGGACCCGGCCTTCTGGGCCGGACAGGGGGGAGGGCTGAGGGGAGAGGGGCGAGGGGCGAAGGGCGGGGCGGCGGGCGGGGTCCGGGCGGGGCGGTGGGTGGGCGGGCTGGACGGAGCGGGCGGGGCAGCGGGCGGGGCAGCGGCTAGCGCGGGTCTGGGCGGAGCCGTGGGTGGGCGGGGGTCCGGGCGGGGCCGTGGGTGGGCGGGGTCTGGGAGGCGGAGCGGTTAGGACGGGTCTGGGCGGAGCCGTGGATGGGCGGGGGTCCGGGCGGGGCAGTGGGTGGGGTCTGGGCGGGGCCGTGGGGTGGGCGGATCCGGGCGGATCCGTGGGTGGGCGGGATCTGGACAGAGCAGCGGATGGGCGGGGTCTGAGGGGGGCGCTGGTGGGCGGGGCCTGGGCGGGGCAGCGGGTGGTTGGAGCGGTGGGTGGTCGGGGAAGAGGGCGGGGTCTGGGCGGGGCAAATCTCTGATAGGAAACCTACATTAAATTGATTCTGTCTAGAGACTCAGTACTTTCTGGAGCATCCGCGAGGTTACACTTTTGCCTAAAATAGGTTTTCTTTCTATGGCGGAAGAACAACTGGCACCTTGGCTGTGAATTCTTGGTGAGTCATCAGCAACCATGCACTCAGTGTGAAACTGTGCTCAGCTGTTAGTTGCTATTTACTTGTCAGCAGGGGAGAGAAATAAGATTAGTTAATTGGTGTGTGCAAGTGCCTGGCTTTGGAGAAAATATGGTCAGTCCCTTTTTAGTTCCTCGGTCTATTTTTTTTAAGCATCAGAGAAAGAAACTAAGAAATGCTTTTCCATAGTCAAATGAGATAAAAATTTCACATTATGTAAAGAGATTCTTTGCATATCATCCACAGATGGCAGATATTCCTTCTTTCCTCCACCTTTCATAGTAAAGGACCCCTGGATGGTGCTCTAGACCAGAGTCCACTGCACAATGTCACACAGAAACCAACTGTGTGGAATGAGCTCTGTGTTTCAGAAACAAGACAGGTGACAGGGAGTTCCATGATTAAACATAGTTACTACAGGACCCAGACATTCCACGCCAACATAAGGGACATAAAAGCATACGTCCACACAGAAACTTGTACACAAATGTTCAAAGCAACTCTATTCTCAGAGCCAAAGGGTGGAAACAACCCAAATGTCCACCCACAGATTAATAGATAAGCAAAATGTGGTTCATCCACACTATGGAATGTTATTCAGCTTTTAAAAAGGAAGGAAATTGTGACACTTGCCACAACATTGTGAACAGGGAAGACACGCTAAGTGAAATAACCCAGTCACAAAAGGATGAATACTGTATGATTCTATTTATATGAGGTTCCTAGAGCCATCAAATTCATAGAAGGTAGAATGGTGGTTTCCAGGGGCTGGGGAGGCAGATGGGAATTTAGTGTTTAATGGGGACAGAGTTTCAGCTTGAGAAAGATGAAAACACTCTGCAGATGATTGGTGGTGATGGTTGCACAGTGTGAATGTGCTTCATGTCACTGAGCTGTACATTTAAATTGTATGTTATATATATTTTAAAATTTAAAAATAAAAACAAAACAAAACTGGAGCTGTCTTGCTGTACCGACCAGCTCCGACATTGGAAGCTATGGTCAGGGCCTCTGGTCCTCCCAGTTGCTCTGAGCCCTCCTTTCCTCACTATAGTAGTAATGACAAGCTCCACCTCTCAGGATTGCCATGAGGTTAAAGTGGGCAACCACAGACGTCCCGGGGCTCTCACAATAGGCCTGGACCACTTTATACCCTTGTCCCTGGCCCCAGGGACAATGTGGGAAGATTCTCCTCCCCTTTTCCCTGGAGTCACATGTGACCTGCACTTACCACTTAATGTCACAGTCAGAGGAAACTGAGATCAGTCACAATCCGCCAAGAGGTGTTCATGGGAGCTGCCAGGGGTGGGAGGGGGGACCTACCTGTTTTCCTTTCAAGGTAAGGGGTTGCCATGTGCAATTCTGGAGACATTTTTAGTGGTTACAACTGGGAGAGGAGTGCACTGGCTTCTAATGGATGGGGGTCAGGGATGCTGCTCACTATCCAGCAACGCACAGGACAATCCACCACAGAGAATAATCCAGACCCCTGGAGCTGGTTCAGGCACCCTGCTCTAGACCCCGAGACCATCCAAGGGCACCAGGGAAGGTTAGCTGAGGAATTGGTGGGCACAAACACAAATTGGTGGGCACAAACTGAGAGCCCCAGCTCTCAGTGGGCAGAACTCCACACTCCAGGACTCATTCTTGCTCTGGGTAGGCCCAGGGCCCCTCCCCACCATGGGCCCTGTTGTGGACTGAATATGCCCCCCGAATCCATATATCGAAGCCCTAAATCCCAGTATGGTAATACCTGGAGATGTGGCCTTTGGAAGGTAATTAGAGCCAAATAATATCATCAGAGTGGGGCCCTTGAGATGGGATTAGTTTCCTTAGAACTCCTGCCATGTGAGGACATAGGAAGAAGGCAGCCATCTGCAAGCCAGGAAGAGAGTCTCAACAGGAACCAAAACAGCCAATACCTTGGTCATGGACTTCTACAGAACAGTGAGAAGTAAATATCTGTGGTTTAAGCCCCCAGCCTGGGGTATTTTGTCATAGCAGCCCAAGCTGATGAAGATAGGCCCCTTCTGCTCACGACTGGCAGGGGCTTCTCATGTTTGTGTGTGTTCGTGAAATCTGCACCTGCTGCTTGTGACAAGGGAGCACATTTTCCAGTCACTGTGCCTTTCCCAGAGCTGCAGATAGCCCAGAATGTGGAGATGGCAGGTGTGCAAGTGGGTCACTTTAATTAGATGGGATGCACAAGAGTGCACGCAGACCCCATTCTGCCCAGCACTGAGTGCACCGCCAGGCTCACCCACATCTCAAGGGTGGAGCCCCAGGCGTTGTCTGGTGGGGACCTTGATTATGCATACTCAGAGGATATTCTAAGATGAATGATACAAGGTTGCCAAGCCTGAAGAGATCTTCCCTGTGGGTTGCTGCCAGAGCTTCCTACTACAGTTGATTGGTCCAGAGGTGGGCATGGATTCCCATCAGGGCCGATACCTACATGGGAATTTAGGTATTGGATCTGAGAGCCAATCAGGCCAATCTCCCTCCACCGCCCATTACCCCCTAGATAGGGAGAGAAGTCTGGGGACTGGAGGGTCCCCACCTTGTCCTCTCCCCCAGCCCCCCGCACAAACACACGCACACAGGCGCACGTGCGCAGACACATGCACACACACACATTCACACAAGCGGAGGCGCATAGATGCACACGAACAAGCACGTAGGCACACACACGAACACGTGCACATGTACACAGGCGCACGCGCGCACACAGGCACGCGCACCACGCGCTCTGGGACAAAGACGAGGTTCTGGAGGAACCGTGGGGGACACCGCGAGCCCAGGCTCACCAGGACAGGGACCTTGACGCCAGGCGACCTGGCCCTGGCCTCCCGGCTGCTTGTCCGCGAACGGAACCCGCCCTTGCGGCTCCCCCACCCAGCCCAGCGACGTCTCCAGGTGGCAAGACGTGGAGGACGCAGCAGCAGGCTGGCCATCCCTGAAGCCCGGCCCACGCCCCGGCCCGGCCCGGCATCACCCTCGCCGCTTCACAGCAGCGCGAGACCCAGCCCAGCCCCTGCACTCCCCGCCCCCTGGCTCCGCCCCACCCCGCCTCCGGACCTCATTGGCTGTGGCCGTAATAACGTCGCCTTTGGTCCCCGCCCTCCGCCCCGCCCCTGCCCCGCCCCCAGGCTAGCAACAGCGGCGACTAACAGATCTTCCTGGGAGGGGCGTGTGGACTATGGCCTGGAGGCGGAGACGAAAGAGAGATAGACGGGCAACCCAGTCAATGAGCGCGCGCAGCTGCCCTAGCAACTGCGGCTCGCCAATGGCGGGGCGGGGCGGGCATGGTGGGGCGGGGCTACGCGCTGTCAGCTGCGGGGGCCGCCGACCCGCCGCGATCTGTGGACAGCGGGGCCGGCTCGGCGCCTCGGTGCCCGGCAGCCGCCTCTGCGCCGTCCCACGGGCCGGGCATGGGCGCAGGCGTCGGCGGCGGCACGATGAGCACCCTGGGCAGCCCTGTCCGCGCTTACGACTTCCTGCTCAAGTTCTTGCTTGTGGGCGACAGCGACGTGGGCAAAGGCGAGATCCTGGCAAGCCTGCAGGATGGCGCGGCCGAGTCCCCGTACGGCCACCCGGCGGGTGAGCGCGGGGCCAGTACGGGGGAACAGAGCCCAAGGAGCGCGCGGTGGGCCTGGGGAGCGCAAGGGGGCCCGAGGAGCGCGCGGCGAGCCGGGGGTGGGGTGGGGGCGGGGCCGGAGGAGCGCGCGGCGGGCCCGGGAGTGCAGGGGGTGCCAGGGGAGCGCGCGGCGGGCCCGGGAGCGCACGGGGGGCCGGGGGAGGGGGAGCGCGCGGCGGGCCAGGGAGCGCACGGGGAACCGGGGAAGCGCGCGGCGGGCCAGGGAGCGCTCGGGAGAGCGCGCGGCGGCCTGGGAGGAGAGGGGCCGAGGGAGCGCCTTGGGCCGGGGGAACGCGCAGCGGGCCAGGGAGTGCAGGGGGGGAGACCAAGGGAGCGCGCAGAGGACCAGGGAGCGCACCGGCGACCCGCGGCCGGCCGGGTGGAGCCGAAACCAGGCACCAGAGTAGTGCGCCGAGGAGCTGGAGGTGCGGGGACTGGGAGCGGGGCCGAGGGGGCGCAAAGAGGAGCGGGGGTGGAATGCGCGAAGGGACGCGGATCCAGGAGCGCAGGGCTCAGCTCCCGCCTCTCTGCCTGAGTCGGGCGCGCGCTTCGAGGGAATCCCCCGCTGCACTCCCAGTGCCCACGAGGGGAATGCAGCGTGTCCTCCGTAGTCTCACCAAGGTCCGCTTCCCCGCGGGAACTAGCGGCTGGGCAGGGTGCTGGGGTACTTCTGAACTGGGCTGACGGACTAGGCGGAGGGGAGCGGACGGACCACACAGGTGGGGTTTGGGGAGGAGGTAGCCGGGCTGCTGTAAGTGGGCCCAGCCGGGAGGCCACAAGCGCGTGCAACGCGTTTGGAAAGGATGCGTGGGGGTTAAGAAGCGGGCGGGAGGGAATGGGCGGAGGCTCCCAGGTGGTGGCTCTGCGCGTGGGTGAGATGGAAGGGGAGGGAGAGAGGAAGCAAGAAAACTAGTCTGGACGCTTCTCCAAGGTTCCTGGCGTGTCCGAGGGGCTCCTCGCCCTGGCGAACAGGCCCGGGAGGGCAAGAAACCCCAATGACCCTCGAGAATGCGGCCTGAGGGCGAGAAAGGGAAGCACCATAGAAAGTGAAGGAGTGTGGGTTCCGTGTGGGGAAGCCAGAGGACTCAGAGCTTGAGGACAGTGGGCAGAGGGTCCCCAAAGTTTGAGGTTTGAGGGCCGAAGGCCCCAAGACGGGGTGGACATTAGGAGGGAAAGAAGGGCAGGGGAGAGGAGAGGAAAGTGAGGTGGGCAGAAAGCTGGGCCAGCAGGCCGGAGAGTCAGGGTCTTCACCCAGGCCGCTGCCCCGACCGTGCAGGTCTGCAGGTCGGGTGGCTGTGAAGGGCACCTGCCTGCGATCACCTTTTCACTTTCATGTCAGGGGCTCAAGGCGCACTTCCAACACAAACCTGGCTGCTCAGGGTCTTGCCCCTCTCTGTCTCCTGGGCTTGCAGTCGGGTTCTCCAGAAGCAGAAGAGGGCAGCCCGGGAAGTGGAGTCTTGATGTTTAAGCCAGCCTAAGTGTGTGCTTCCCGCCCTGACTGGGCAGCGTCGGCTTAAGAAGACAGTGCAGAGGAGGAAGTTTTGGGTCCGGGGGACCTCACTGGGAGATAACTTGATTTGAGGCAAGAGGGACAGGAGGTGCAGGGCAAAGGTTGTGGTAGGACCAAAGGTGGGCTATGTGGGGATGAGGGATGTAAAAAGAGAAAGTGGTCTGCAGAGCTGGCAGAGGGAGGAAGCCTGTAGCTTCTGAGCAGGGATGTGAGCGACTTAGGTGGAATGGCCTGAGACAGGCCTTTAAGATTGGAGGTGTGGGGGTGGGAGAAAGTTGGGGAGAGTTTTGGGTTGGTTCTGGAGAACCTATGCCAAGAACCTGGACTCTTCCTGAAGCTGCCAGTGCGAGAGTCACCCAGGGGACTTGTGAAAATGCAGATTCTGTCTCTGATTCCAGATCTGTGTTATCCAAGGTGATGCCATCAGCCACGTGAGATTTTTTAAATTTAAAGGAGTGAAAATAAGATATGATGAAAGGTTCATATTAGCCACGTTCAAGTGCCCAGCACTTGGCTCCTGACAGGTGTGGCAGAGCCCTGCTGGAAGGCTCAGCTCTGGGGCTTAAGCTGCAGGAGGGCAGTGGGTTTTGTCTGTTTGCTCCGTGCTGGTGTCCTCAGGGCCTGGGGCGCAGTGGGTGGAGGAGTAAACTTTGAACAAATAAAGCATCGGGCTTTTAAAACTGTGTGCCTGGGCGGGGGGAGACAAGCTGTAGTTTTGAGTTCTTGTAGTCAGTGAGTGATGTACAGCACATGGGCGGAGTGTGGACAGAGTATGTGTCCTGGTTGTTTGAACAGAGGCTCGGGTACGCTTTGTTGTGTTACTTTCTTTTTGTTATATGCGAACTGAGCAGTTGTAAAAGCAACTAGTTAATGCTTTCTTCTAAAGGTTTTTCCTCGACACAGAGGGAGGATTTAGGTTGAAAAGTCACTTTCCAGGAGATTGTAAGGAGTTGGAATCATTGTCAGTATTATTACTATTACTATTAATATTAAAGACACATTTCACTTTGCATCAGTGCTTCAGGGAGCATGGGAAGTGGAGGGCATTTCCAGCCTCCTGTTCCCATCCCGTTTCCAGCCCCCTACCCCCCTCCTCATGTGTACCCCTGTTGCTCTCAATTTGCCCCGGTTTCTGTACTGGGGTTACAGTGCCCGCAGTCCCTCAGTATCAGATGCTGACCATGAGTCTTTTCTCCACCACTGTGTCTCTGACTTCTGTATTTTGCTGTCCCTCTAATTAGCTACATTTCATTTCCAGCCATTTTCCAGGAAGTGCTCGTGATTATTTTCATGTTTGAGAATGTCTGTCCTTTGTCTTTATCTGTGAACAGTATCTCAGTTAGGTTAGAATGTGTCCTCAGGCTGTATGTTCTTTCCCTTCACACTTTGTCACCATGGCTCCACTGGGCTCCCTCACTCGCTCTGAGGTCCGCTGGTCTCTCCTTGTGGGTGATTTGCCTTTTCTTCCGAGTTCCTCAGCTTAAGCAGACGTGTCTCAAAGTCAAAGGCTTGGTGTTGAACTTCTGATACACTGTGTACTCTTTGAATTTGCAGATTTTGTATTTAATTTCAGGGAAATTTACTTTATGTCCCTAAAACATCTGTTATATTGATTGGTGTTTACATCAGGTTTCCTATTGCTGCTGGGCAAATTGCCACAAACTTAGTAGCTTAAAACACAGATTTATTATCTGACAATTCTGGGGGGCCACCATCTCCCTGGGATGAAATTGAGGTGTTGGTAGGGGCTGTGTCCTTTCTGGAGGTGCCAGCAGTGAATCTGTTTGCTTGCCTTTCCCAGCTTCTGGAAGCCTCCCGCACTCCCCGGCTCCAGGCCTCTTCTTCGCCTTCGAAGCTGACAGTGGTAATGCTACCTGTCTCATGCTGCACCCCCCAGCCTGACTCTCTCTCTTCTGCTTTCAGGAGCCCTTGTGATGGCACTGGGCCCATTTGTTAATCCATGATAATCTCTGTATTTAAAGATCACCCAGGTAGCAAACCTAATTCCTTCTGCAGTCTTACCTGCCCTTTGCCATGTAACCTCCTGGAGTCACGTATTCTTTTTTTTTTTTAAAGATTTTTATTTATTTATCAGAGAGAGAGAGAGAGAGAGAGACAGAGGCAGAGGCAGGCAGAGGGAGAAGCAGGCTTCCCGCAGAGCAGGGAGCCCGACGCGGGGCTCGATCCCAGGACCCCGGAACCATGACCCGAGCCGAAGGCAGACGCGTAACGACTGAGCCACCCAGGTGCCCCTAGAGTCACATATTCTGAGGATTATAGCGTGGATACCTTTGGGGAGCTGTTACGTATGACACTGCCTGCCGTACGCATTATCCTTGTGCTGGATCGGTTTTAGCTGTGTTCCACATCCCTTCGCTTCTCTCTACCTGCTTTGATCTTTTTGTCTCTCTCTTCTGAATTTCTGTGGGCATCTCCAGCCTTTCCTATTTGTTGGTAATTTTTATTTTAGTGAACTGTTTCTAGCTGTTTCTAACCTTTCTATTAGTGTAGTAAATGATGTTTTGGTCTTCAATTTTTTCCTTACCCTTACAATTTTCATTTACAATTTTTAAAAACTTCTTTAAATGGGGCACCTGGGTGGCACGGAAGGTTGGGCATCTGACTCGGTTTCAGGTCAGGTTGTGATCTCAGGGTGGTGAGATCGAGCCCCGAATCAGGCGCTGCGCTCAGTGGGGGTCAGCTTGAGATTCTCGCTCCTTCTGCCTCTGCCCCTCCCACTTGTGCTCTCTCTCTCCAATAAATAAATAAATCTTAAAATTTTTTCTTTAAATAATTTATTTCACTAAAAAAATCTCTCATTTTGCCAACTTAATGTTTGTTGTTTTTTTTTTTTAATAAATTTTATTTATTTATCTGACAGAGAGAGACACAGCGAGAGAGGGAACACAAGCAGGGGGAGTGGGAGAGGGAGAAGCAGGCTTCCCGCCGAGCAGGGAGCCCGATGCGGGGCTCGATCCCAGGACCCTGGGACCACGACCTGAGCCGAAGGCAGACACTTAACGACTGAGCCACCCAGGCGCCCCACCAATTTAATGTTTTTGTTAAATTGTTCCATTGCATGAAGTAATTGGGATGAATGTCCTTCTGTTCCTTGGGTCGTGGTTCCTTTCAGGTTGGGTTCTTTGTCTCTTTTTCCTTTTATAACTTTTTGTTAAAGTGTGATATGCATGCAGAATGGCTGAGGGGCCCACCTCCCACTTTTGGGCCTGCTGGCCCTGGAGCCTCCCTCGGATCTGGAGGGTTGGTACCTCGTTCAGCCTCTTCTCCCAGGTAGATGTGGTGAGTAAAAGGCCTGGACAGCCAAGCTCTGTTTGGAGAGTGAAGTCAGGGCCACCCCTGGGCTTCTCCTCTCTGTTCACTGGTGAGGGTCTCTCCCCTTGGCTCCAGCTGGTAGTGTTTCCAGCAGGGCGTTACCTTTCCTTCTCTGGTTGCTGAGTTTCTACAGTGGGAGAGGAAGGTAGATGAAATGGACTCTAAGTTCTACAATCTCTTTGCCTCCCAACTTTTTTCCCAAAGAGACTCACTATTTTCTGATTACTTTCTCCTGGCTGCTTCCCCAACTTCCTTTTGCCAGCAGGAACATCCCTTCTTTCTTCTCTGTTTCATTTCTGCTAACAGCTAGTAATAATACTGCACCCCCCCCCCCTTTATCAAGAGCAGAGAGGAACCATCGCATGAGATAGGTTACGTTATTAGGCCCAGAGAGGGTGAGTAACTCTCTCAAGATCACACAGTGTGAGTGAGAGCAGGAGCGTGGATGGTGTGGCTGGCTCTGGGCCCCCTCTGTGGCCCCTCTGACTCAGAGCAGTGGCTTTTCTTCCCTGTGAAGACCAGCAAAATGCTTTTACTTAGTGACCTTCTTATGGGTTTTTTTTGCCTTTCTATTTGCCTTTGACAAATGTTCTGCTAGGAGATGCCTACACGCCCCCTTCTGTAGCGCCGCAGACGGTGGTGGGTTTGCTGATTTTACAGCTACTCTGCAGTTTCCCTTGGCAACCACTTCAAGATTCCAAACGCGATTTATAAAGCCATCACTTTCGAGTTTGAACTGAGAGTCGAATCATATTTTATCCCTAGTTCTTTACAGTGTAATTCCTTAAGAAGGAGATGATCTTCTACTTCCCTTACTTCCCATGGTGCCACCAAGAGCATACGGTAAATTTCTTCAGTGTATTCATGTTTTAAATTATGTCATAAATGCTTCCATGTATTTGACAATAATAAAACTGCCTTTGTGTCAGATTTTCTCCTTAAAAGCCAATCATTCAGCCGTACCTCCCTGCATCCCGTGGCCCCTCCTCCCTACAGTGGGGACTGCCCCTGTCGTCTAGCCTCTAATCCCAACCCAGGGCGACCCTGATTTTGGGTGATGGGTGAGGAGGGGCTCAGATCCGGCCAGCACAGGTTCCTCCTGTGCAGAGGGTCAGCTTCTGGCTGGAGACCCCCAGCACCCACTGTGTCCTCTGTCACTAGCTCTGGGGGCTACAGTGGCTGTAGGATGACAGCCACATGGTCCTGCCGGTCACACCTGCTTACTCCTCGCTCGGGCCTTTTGGGGTGAGGAGAAGCAGCAGGGTGCGTCAGAAGCGATGGAGCCTATCACTCCCGTCACAGGCTATAAGCTGATTTCCCATTAAGAGATTTTTTTTTTTAACATTTGTTTGAAGCTTTCTTCCCCGGCTTCTTCAGCTTAATTAGCTGCGAAGAAGGAATTGTGTATAAGCGAAAACTGAAAAGAGCTGCGGTGTCCAGGGGATTGGGCTTAAAAGCATCGGAGATGTAGATTTATCAGATCCACAAACAAGACCATGTAAAAGGCAGTCACCGCATGAGATAGCACCGAGGTCTCCAGGTTTCCCTTCTTCAGAAGGGCCTCACTTTAGCTTTCCTCCTTGGAGGCCGGTACCAGATTCCCCAGGAGACCCTGCGCGCCCTCCGCCTCTCTCCAGGTTGTTGGAGCAGCTCCAGCACCTCCTGAAGTTGGTCCCACTGTCTGCACCACGCTGGCCTGAGATGCCGCACTGCCTGGCCCCCACGTGGCCTGCTGCCAGAGACGCCACCCTTCGGGGTTCTGCCCCTTCGTCTGTGAACACCTCCATTCCAGAGACACGGCCTGCCCCAGCCTCTGTGAGGACCTGGAGGTCGCAGCCCCTGCGGATGCTGTTCTCAGAGCGCGCTCATGCCCGCAATCCGGCACGTTGCTTCTGGTTCGCCATCGCTTCTTCCATCTCGTCTCCCACCGACCCGCAGAGATGAGGCGCGCACACCGCAGTGTGACTTTCCAGTTACAGGTTTTAGAGAAAACAGTGCTCACCTTTCAAATACTTCACAGGACACAGTATATCTAAGTGTATTTGATATTATACACAGGGCACACACACATGTGCACAGTACTCGTGTACATGAGCACACACGTATGTATATGTTCATAGACATGGGTGTAAGTTTTTTTTTTTAAAGATTTTATTTATTTGAGAGAGTGAGAATGAGAGAGAGAGAGAGAGAGTACATGAGAGGGGGGAGGGTCAGAGGGAGAAGCAGGCTCCCCGTGGAGCAGGGAGCCTGATGCGGGGCTCGATCCCGGGACTCCGGGATCATGACCTGAGCCGAAGGCAGTCGTTTAACCAACTGAGCCACCCAGGCACCCGGGTGTAAGTTATTTTTGTTGCTCTGATTAAGGCACGAACTTTGTGAAGAGGTTTATCATTGAAGAAGCAGATTCTTCTTTTCTTAGTTCTGGTAACGTACAGAGATTTGTCAAACATGAAGCTACTTGTGTCGCCCTTGAGATGGTCTTATTTGTTCACAGCATATGTTTGCTCTTGGAGAACTTTCTAATCACCACCAGCCCCATGGCTGAGAGCTGGCCGTGTGGTCCGTGTTTTCCTGAATAGGCCTGCACTCCAGGAGTTAACCTCTGTTTAGCGGAGTGTACAGTTTGGAATCCAGGCCTCAGGCAGCCCAGCACAGTCCTTCGCTCATGGGGAGCTCGTGTGGGGCTGTGTTCGGAGACATGGCTGGGGAGAGAGGAGGCTCCCACGCTGCTGGAACTGCAAGGTGGGAAAAGAAGGTGGCTGCCCTGGGCACACAGAGTAGCCTCACCACCACCTGTCACAGCAGGATCCAGCCTGGGACTCAGCCTGGCTTCACAGTCCCTCCATGGACGCCTGAGTTTCCCGCCTGAAACCACCTGCTAACAGTTGTCCCTTGGGAGATAGTCCCATAAAGCTGTGGCGGAGAGCCACGAAGATCGTCACCACTGTCCTGGGGTTTCCTTGGCTGAACATGAACCTCAGGCTGTTTTTGGTTTATGTGGGCTGTGTATTCCCTCCTCTTGCAGCCAATAATTAATTAATTGCCTTCCCCAAATGGGACTCAGCCGAGTTTGCTTGTGGATTTGAACCATACTGTGACTCGTGACACAAATGGCATTTTATTTGGTTAAAAAGAAAAAGGAATTTACAGAGGCAGAATCATACATATCATATTAAATTCTAGTGGACCCTAATACAGAAGGCTGAAATGTATTGTCTTAATGGGAAAAATAAATTGGTAAATGTGAAGAACATTGAATTCTCTTTTAGACTAAGAAAATTCATTTGGAAGTAAAATCTGTTTCTTCCAGTCTAGAATGATGTGCTCATTCCGGAAGGTAGACCATTGCCTTGTGGGTTTAAATAGTGTCGTGCTGGTTTGAAGTCCGGGAGAGGCAAAGCCAGAGGCATCAGACCTGGGATCCATCCCGCAAGGCTGGGGTCTGCGCTTGGCCCTGAGCGCATGGTCTGTGAGCACTGGGTGGGGCGGGCAGTGGGGGCGCAGTGCAGGAACCCAGTGAAGGAACGCTGGACGGCCTGTCCATTTCCTGGGGCAACTGTAACAAACAACCACAGACTGGGGGCCTAACAACAATGGATGTTTATTCTCTCTGGCTCTGAAGGCCAGGCATCTGAAATCGAGGTGTGGGCAGGACCCCCCACCCCAAGACTGCAGGGGAGAATCCTTCCCGAAATCTTCTGGCTGCCGGTGGTAGCCATTGTGTGCAGTTTGAACGAGGGAGGAAATGGACCTTGCAGTTGACCTCTGTCTCCTGAGTGGCCAAGCATCCTCTGCCTTTGCTCTTCCCCTGGCAGGTGGTAGTCCTCGGAGTGTGGGGGCCTGCCAGGAGCTGGCCCCTGGTCCTCCATCAGATGACACAGGAACTCGATCCTTCCCTCCCACACTGTCTTGGGTTCATCATACTTGGCCCAAAGGATGTGCCACTGGATGTGGGGAAGCCTGGGAGTGACCCAGGCCCTGGTGTGGTGTCTGGGGTGGCCATGGCCTCTGTGAGAAAAATCGCCCAGGCCTGGAGCTCAGGGCCCAGCTGGTCATGATGTTGGCCAAGGCTGGGCTGAGCCCGCACTGTGCCTCCTGTCTGAGAGGACAGTGGCATCAGGGCTGGCCCAGCGGAAGAGGGGCTGGCCTCTTCTCTTGCACAGGAAACTGCTCACAAAGGTGTCCAGCTTGGCGACCCACTTCAGGGCAGCCACCATTCTCACGGGCTGTGAGGACCTGGTGAGCATGAGCCTAGGAGGCAGCTCTGGGCTCTGGGTGCTCTGTGCCCGGCAGAACCACATTGGCCTCCCCCAGCCTCCTTTCCAGAGAGGAGGCCCCTGCTGCCGCCTGCCCAGACGTCTGCCGCTTCTGTGGGCTTCTCAGGGAAGCCAGTGTTGCCGTTTTCCAGTTGTCCTCTGATGATAACTGCTCAACAGAGGGGCCTGCATCTGCCCAGCACCTCCCTGGCTGGCCCCCCACTTCCTCTCCCTCTAGCCACAGTAACATACAGGGGCCTCTCGCCCTCTGATGCTTAGTGCCTGAGACCGCAGTTTTTACCAGAAAATAAGGCCCCTGTCATCTTCCAGATGAGTGGGGAAGGTGACCCTGAGTTCAGGGTGGTTCATCCTAAACTGTCTTCAGGAGCACAGACAAGTGAGCGGGTTTACTGTCTGCCTTTGGGACAGTCACTCAGCCAGGCATGGCCATGACCAGTGATGAGGGCCTCTCCTTCCCCCAAGATGTCATGTCACCTCAGCTTCTGCAACTGCAGAGGTAGGAGGATGAACCAGGAGGCTCGGGGCTCCTTCTGAAGACACATGCAGCCTCTGTGGGTGGGAATGTGCTAGAATACAATGCTGCTGGCTGACTGAACTGACCGTCTAAGTGAGCAGAGTGTCCCAGATGGGAGGTGTTGGGGGGCCTGAGCCCACAGCGCCCCACGGGCCAGGTGGGCAGCCCCTGGCTGAAGTGGGATTTACAGAAATGGTGCCAATAGCATCGAGAACCATGCACTTGAACATCAGAGATGCTGCCCCCATTTCTTTCCTGGAGGTTGGTAGAATTTCCCAGCTGTGTCTCGCAGACAGCAGGCCTGTGCAAAGTAGGGTGGGAACAGGGAGGATGCACCTCCTGGCCTGACCTGCCAGGACCTGGTGGTGGTCTGAGTCCACGTTCCAGCAGTAGCCCAAGTTAAGGGGTGACCCTGAGACACAGTGAGGGCAGCCCCACAGCCAAAGCACTGTGGTTTGGAAGTGTTGGGACTCTGGAAAGAGGGGCTGTTGTCTGGCCACACCCAAATAACGGTTCAGAGACGATCTCACTGATGGTGGGGTGGCGTGCAGGGGTGCTGGGCCCCACACTGTGAGAACTCAGTGTTCCTGGATGCAGCTGGTCAGCACAGAGCACTGGGTGCCCACGCCAAGGTAGCATGGTGGTGATCCTATCCCTGCTGGGCAGATGGGAAAATTCAACTCCCAAAGTGGGGAATAAGTGGGTCAGGGCCGCTAGGGGTGGGAGCTGTGTGACCAAAGCTGGGACAGTCCGGAGGAGACTGGAGGCCCCTGGACCGCCCCTCACCTGGGGGCACCTGAATCCACCACTCTGCTATTTCAAAGAGAAAAATGAGGAAGGAGAAACATTCAGGGAACATCCTTTTCAAAAAGGAGATCTGCAGAGAGATATTTCAATTTCAGTCACTGCCCACTGTGTAAACGCGGTGAACACACTTCATGTCCCTGCCTAGAATGTGACTTGCTTGCAGAACCATTCAGAAACTCAAGGGGGCCCACTGAGGGGCCAGCCCTGGCCTTGGCTGTGGGTGCAGCCGGGCGCCTGCCCGGAGCCCTTCCCACCCCTTGGCTCTGCGAGGCACCCAGCATCTTCCAGCAGACTGTCCCTCTGATCCAAAGAGCCAAGCAGAACCAGCTCTGGGAAGGACTCATGCGCATATGCTTTCTTTGGGGTGAAATTCACATAATATAAAACGAACCATTTTATTTTTATTTATTTTTATTTTTTCAAGATTTTATTTATTTATCTATTTTAAGATTTTATTTTTTGACTGAGACAGACACAACGAGAGAGGGAACACAGGCAGGGGGAGTGGGAGAGGGAGAGAAGCAGGCCTCCCGCGGAGCAGGGAGCCCCATGCGGGGCTCGATCCCAGGACCCTGGGATCAGGACCTGAGCCGAAGGCAGAGGCCTAATGACTGAGCCACCCAGGCGCCCCTTAAGATTTTATTTTTAAGTTATGTCTACAACCAATGTGGGGCTCGAACTTACAATCCCAAGATCAAGAGTCGCATGCTCCACTGACTGAGCCAGCCAGGCGCCCCAAACTGAACCATTTTAAAGTGCACAAGTAAGTGGCACTTAGTACATCCACAATTTTGTCCAACCACCACCACTTTCGGAAGGAAACCCCTCCTTCCAGCCTCTGGCAATCACTGGCCTGCTTTCTGATGTTTTCATTCAGCATTAGACACATTTCTCAAAAGCCAGCTACTCAAAGATGAACATGTTTGTAAGTGATAGTTAACCAATATTTACACCAGAAGAGAATTCTCCTACGTGACGGCACACATTTACGCCTGCTCACTCACTAAAATAGAAATAAGCAGTTGGTGCATGAGCTGAACTAAATTATTTATTCATCATGTGGAGCTAAAAGTAGAGTGAATGGCTTGGCATTTGATGCTTCCTTTTTTTTTTTTTTAAGAAGGCTAAAATTATATCTCTTCTCTCTGCTATTCTGACTCACTCAATGAGCATTCCTACAGGCTTTATTCTGGAAGCGTTTGCGTGTTTTCATTTCATTTTGATGGACAGAGTTTTCATTGGATTAGTTGAGAGCAGAGAACATGAATTACACCTTTTGATCCTCACCTTGACACTATTAATGTCAAAATGTTGGGCTCTCATGGACTGAGATATATGGTAGCCAGCAACAGAGTCAGGGACGAGGAGAAATAAATAAGAGAAGAGCAAACACGTAAGTAGGAGAAAAAAGGAAACATTGCAGGAATGAAAGAGAATGGTTCAGTAGGTAAATTTGTGAGGAGAGGAGATTCTGGCCATGGAGAGAGGTGATCTGGGCATTCTGTGGCAGGCACAGCTGTATCAGAGGTTTATCTTCAGAGACCCGGGGGTTTGGGGAAGAGTGAAGCTTTTGCTGAGGTGAGGCCGCTACAGGTGGTTGGCACACAGGCTGTAAGTAGCCGTAGCAAGTGCGTTCTTCCAGGTGGTGGGGGAAATAGAGGCACAGGGGAGCATGAGAAAGTCACTGCTTATCAGGACTGGGATTTGATCCCAGGCCCCTCAGAGCTCCTCCCCGTGGGGCCTTCAGAGTAGGGAAACTGTGTGGCCCCAGTGGGTCTGACCCATCTCCACTCCCACCTTCCCCACCTGGAGAAACCAAGGCACACATCACACAAGGACGCAGTGCTTTCTCAAGCTTTATCTCCCATCCCACCCTGCTTGCCCTGCCCCATTCCATCCTGAAGTCTCCACAGTACAGGTAGAGGGAGGTGCTGCCTGTGGTAGTGGGGCATGCAGCGAAGCGGATGGACCTGGAGAAGTTCGGGAGTCGCCACCCTAAATGAGCAGGTGCCAGTGGAGACCACTGGGTTGTGTGTTCCCAGGGGCCAGGCGTCAGGGGTTAGCCTAGCTGAGGGGCAGGTTATTCAGCAGGACTGTCAGTCATTGAGTTCAGTTTTAGTCACGATGGCTAATGAGTAAATCATGATTGTTGAGCTTTTAAGTACTTGTTTACTGTTAGTGAAATTCTGAGACACAGGTCATTGTACTTTGCTTTGAGAAGATGTTAAAATGTAGCTTTTTCCAGGGTTTGTATGTCAGACATTCTCTGTTCCTCTCTCCACTCACTGTGCTTTGTGGGTTTTCTATCAGACTGGACATTTTTGGTGCATACAAAAAAGTTGGCTCCACAAGACAGTATGGTACTGGCACAAAAACAGACACATAGATCAATGAAACAGAATAGAGAGCCCAGAACTGGACCCTCAACTCTATGGTCAACTAATCTTCGATAGAGCAGGAAAAAATGTCCAATGGGAAAAAAAACAGTCTCTTCAGCAAATGGTGTTGGGGAAACTGGACAGCATCAAGCAGAAGAATGAAACTAGACCATTCTCTTACACCGCACACAAAAACAGACTCAAAAATGGATGAAAGACCTAAATATGAGACAGGAATCCATCAAAATCCTTGCAGAGAACACAGGCAGCAACCTCTGTGACCTCAGCCTCAGCAACTTCTTATTAGACTCATCTTCAGAGTCAAGGGAAACAAAAGCAAAAATGAACTGTTGGGACTTCATCAAGATAAAATCTTCTGCATAGTGAAGGAAAACAATCAACAAAACTAAAAGGCAGCCTACAGAATGGGAGAAGATATTTGCAAATGACATATCGGATAAAGGACTAATATTCAGAATCTATAAAGAACTCATCAAAAGTAACACCCAAAAAATAAATAATCCAGTTAAGAAACGGGCAAGTCATGAACAGACATTTCTCCAAAGAAAACATACAAATGGCCAAAAAGACATATGAAAAAATGCTCAACATCACTCGGCATCAGGGAAATACAAATGAAAACTACAAAGAGATACCACCTCACACCAGCAGAATGGCTAAAATTAACCAGTCAGGAAACAACGGATGTTGGTGGAGGGTGCAGAGAGAGGGGAACCCTCTTGCACTGTTGGTGGGAATGCAAACTTGTGCAGCCACTCTGGAAAACAGTAGGGAGTTTCCTCAAAAAGTTGAAAATAGAGCTACCCTACGACCCAGCAATTGCACTACTGGGTATTTACCCCAAAGATACAAATGTAGGGATCTGAAGGGACACCTGCACCCTAGTGTTTATAGCAGCACTATCAACAATAGCCAAATTATGGAAAGAGCCCAAATGTCCCTTGACTGGTGAATGGATAAAGAAGATATGGGGTGTGCGTGTGTGTGTGTGTGTGTGTGTGTGCGCGCACACACATATATGTATATGCATACATACTATATTCCATTTATATATATTCCATATATATACCATTATATATAGCGTACATATGTATATATATTGTGTGTATATACATGTATACACATGGTGTATATATATGTGTATATTTATATGGTATACCATGTATATATATATATACATATACAAATATATGTATAATGGAATATTAATCAGCCATCAAAAGAATGAAATCTTGCCATTTGCAATGAACTGGATGGAAATGGAGGGTATTATGCTGAGTGAAATAAGTCAATCAGAGAAAGACAAATATCATATGATTTCATTCACGTGGAATTTAAGAAACAAAACAGACGAACATAGAGAAGGGAAGGAAAAATAAAATAAAATAAAAACAGAGAGGGAGGTAAACCATAAGAGACTCTTAACTATAGAGGACAAAGTGAGGGTTGCTGGAGAGGAGGGTGTGGGAGGGATGCACTAAATGGATGATGGACATTAAGAAGGGTACTTGTTGGGATAAGCACTGAGTGCTATATGTCAGTGATGAATCACTAAATTCTGCTCCTGAAACCAATACTACACTATATGTTAACTAACTTGAATTAAAAAAATAAAAAGTCAGCCCCAAGCAGCTTAAGCAAAGAGGAGTTTATGGCCTCAACAGACTGACAATTGAAAGGCTGGCCTCCTTTGAGCCCAGGCTGGGTCCTGGGGCGTGAGCCTTTCAGGATTCTCTACTGCTCTTTCTCCCCATCTGTGTTTCCATCTGTGTTAGCTTACTTTCCAGCTCCTCTTCCACCTGGTGAACCCTGAACTGTCTGATTGCTCCACCAAAATTTAAAAGAAAGTAGTGAAGAGCCCCTCCCCCACACAGCCGGTCACTCTCTGGTGGTTTTGGGTCACTGGTTTTTACATTTAGTCTATCATTGAGAGTTGTTATCTGCAGGAGGACTGGTTCAGTAGGAGCCGTGCAGTCATGGCCAGAAGCAGAACCTCAAAAAAGAGCAAACCAGGGGCGCCTGGGTGGCTCAGATGGTTGAGCGTCTACCTTCGGTTCAGGTCATGATCTCAGGGTCCTGGGATGGAGTCCCACATCAGGCTCCCTGCTCAGCGGGAAGTCTGCTTCTCCCTCTGCCTCTCCTCCCTTGCTCATATGCTCTCTCTTTCTCTCGAATGAATAAATAAAATCTTTTTAAAAAAGAAAGAGAGCAATCCAAAAACAATAAAGATCTTGGAAATTAAAAACGTGATGACAGAAATAAAAATTTCAAAAGAAGGATAAAAGATAACATTGAGGGGCGCCTGGGTGGCTCAGTTGGTTGAGCGACTGCCTTCGGCTCAGGTCATGATCCTGGAGTCCCGGGATCGAGTCCCGCATCGGGCTCCCTGCTCGGCGGGGAGTCTGCTTCTCCCTCTGACCCTCTTCCCTCTCGTGCTCTCTATCTCTCATTCTCTCTCTCTCAAATAAATAAAATCTTTAAAAAAAAAAATAACATTGAGACGATTTTCCAGAATATTGAGAAAAAGAGATGCAAAATTAGAGAAAATAAGAAAATCATGCAGTAGGTTCAGGAGGCCCAACATCTTAGTAACAAAACCCCAGCAGGAGGAAAAAAGAATAATTCAAGACCATTTCCCAGAACTGAGGGGCGCCTGGGTGGCTCAGTCATTAAGCGGCTACCTTCAGCTCGGGTCATGATCCCAGGATCCCGGGATTGAGCCCCACATCGGGCTCCCTGCTCCGCGGGAAGCCTGCTTCTCCCTCTCCCACTCCCCCTGCTTGTGTTCCCTCTCTCGCTGTGTCTCTCTCTGTCAAATAAATAAATAAAATCTTTAAAAAAGAAAAGACCATTTCCCAGAATTGAGATTTGCATCTCCAGATTGAAAGAGCCTGTCAAGTGGGCAGCACAACAGTGAAAATCCCTCATAACAAGGCATGAGATTGCAGAGTGCTAGGCCAAGGCAAAGACCCTCCATGCCTTACAAGAGGAAAGACCAGATTGCATTTGAAAGGATCAAGAATCAGTTTGACATCTGACTTCTCAGCAGGAACCCTGGAAGGTAGACCTGCACATTTCTGAATAAAAATTATTTCCTACCTCAATTGTGTGCCCATCCACTCTCAATGAAGAGTGAGTGCAGACTACAGATATTACAGACAGGCAAAGTCTCAAAAACTATCTTCTACTATGTCTCCTTTTCTCAGGAAGGAAAGGATGTAAACCAACAGAGGGGGAGATGTGGGATTCCACAGCAGGAGAAGAGAGGGCTCAGGAAGACAGCACACCCCTAGTCTGCAAGGGGGTAGGACAGAAGCTCTGGGGAGAGGCCCCCAGGAAGGTGAAACACCTGAATGTGTGGAAGTACCAAGGGGAGGGCTGGATAATTGGAGGAGATTTTAGGGATATGTTACTGATAAAGGCAGAGAAAACTAAGCAAATAAACAAAAAGGCGATTTTTAACTCCAGTAAAAAAAAAAAGTTGTATGTGAAGGACAAATAAACATAGTATACCACATGATCCAGCTGCGGGTAGTGTTTACTTGGTCATATTGATGTAAAATTGGACATTGATCTATAGCTAAAATGGCAAATGACTATACTCTGTGCGTGTGTGTGTGTGTGTAAGGGAGAGAGAGAGGCATGTGGAGTATGTCAATGAAAGAGAACTACATTTTCACCTTCCACAGTGGGAATTTGATTAATGCCTAAACCTAAAAATTCAGGAAGTAGGAATACAAGTATGTTGTTTACAAATTTGGAGATACATAGCAGAAGAAATACAGGAAAGATGAAAATGGGCGCACAGCACTGTGGTGGGGTGTGGATCAGGTCCTGTCATTTTCCATATTAAGTCTCTGACACTTGAAACCATTTGCATCTGTGACTAATGAAAACAAAATCGAAGTATAGTTTTAAAAACTCATAAGGTGCTTGGGGCACCTGGCCAGCTCAGTTGGTGGAACATGCGATTCTTTTTTTTTTTTGGAAAGTTTATTGAGCAATAGTACAAAACTCCTGAAGAGGAGGGGACCCAAGATGGTTGACCAAGCATGCAATTCTTGATCTAAGGGTGGTGAGTTCAAGCCCTATGTTGGGTGTAGAGATTACTTAAATTAAAAACAAAACAAAACAAAACAAAAAACCTTATAGAGTGCTTAAAAAGACCATGAGGAATGAATTCTTTTAAATTTATGAAAACTTATTTTTTATTGTGGACCTAAAAAATAAGTACATGAGGACACTTTGTAAATCAAAGGAGCCAACCCAAGTCAGTGAGTTAATCTCCTAAAGGTTAAAAATGAAAAACCTGTCCAGCCTGTGAATGGTGAGAGCTCTCTCTTACTGTCTGGAAACAGACATGCCAAAGCCCACGTTCTCTCTAGATTCAAAAATAGATTCCCAAGTGTACTTATTTGTTGCTTCACCTAGATGGCATAAAACCGTTAGTGTTCCAATGGAAAAATTAAATATTTCCAAAATTAACTTTGAAGTTGCTCTCTGTATATGTTTTCATGTGTTTATATATGTTTAATTATATGTGTATATATTCTACTTATGTGATTATACATTCTATTATATATTATATTTAATATATGTGTGTATACATATTCTGTTATAGGCATATATATTCTATTTTATTTTTTATTTCTTTTTAATTTTTTTGAAGATTTTTATTTTATTTATTTAATATTTTATTTATTTATTTGACAGAAAGAGAGAGAACGCAAGAGAGGGAACACAAGCAGGGGGAGTGGGAGAGGGAGAAGCAGGCTTCCCATCGAGCAGGGAGCCCGATGTGGGGCTCGATCCCAGGACCCCGGGACCATGACCTGAGCCGAAGGCAGACGCTTAACGACTGAGCCACCCAGGCGCCCCTTTTTATTTATTTTTTTAAAGATTTTATTTATTCACTTGAGAGAGACAGAGAATGAGAGATAGAGAGCACGAGAGGGAAGAGGGTCAGAGGGAGAAGCAGACTCCCCGCCGAGCAGGGAGCCCGATGCGGGACTCGATCCCGGGACTCCAGGATCATGACCTGAGCCGAAAGCAGTCGCTCAACCGACTGAGCCACCCAGGCGCCCTATATATTCTATTTTATTGCATGTGTCCCTCACATCATATATGCCCAAAGCTGACTGCCGCAAAAGGAAGAATATAGGCATTTGAAGTTGCTTTCCAGATAGTTCCATGGGATTTTAAAGGGCTGTGAAGAGGCCCTTGGTTGGTCATTCCAAAGAGTAATTTCACAGAGCCTGAATGTACTGACCTAAGCAGTTTCCAGAATATCTATGCTCTGCCCTAAAACCTTGGGCAATGTGCCCTCAGAATGAGAAGCAAATTTGTTGTCACCTTCCGCCATGCATACTGTATTGCCCTCAACCTACTTTAAAGACAGAAGGGCTTATGAATATGGTATTCTTTCTCTTGTGGCTTTCATGGGTGTGGGGTAGTAAGTCTAAGCACTGTAGATCCACCAAGGTAGCACAGCCAAGCTACTTGGAAATGGCACCTTCTTTAGCACTGCATTTGGGGAGCTTGCTTTCTGAGCCTTGGGTGTGGGGGTTTTTCTTTTGGTAGAGAGCTGCTAAGATTTCACACCCATTCCAGGACTTTCTCAGGGTGAGGCTCCCATGTAGGGGCTCCTCTCTCTTCTCCCGCCTGCCCCCCAGAAGCACATTCCACTTTAGATTTGTAACTCTTAATCCAGCTTTCCTTGTCAAGATATCTAAAGTCTGGCCACATCCCAGAACCTTTTCAAGGCTGGTCTTCTCGAGGTTTGCATGCTTTGAGAGACATTCCTAAGTCTAAAAATGAGATAAATCAAGCACCACAGAGCCTGGTGGTGTGGTGTTACTAAGCGGTTTGGATGCTTGTAATCATAAATTGTGTTGCATCTGTTTTTTGGAAGGGAGTACTCCTTTCTTGTTTTCTCTGGTTACTTAATGGAAACTGTCTTTCACGGGCAACTTGCTCTGTGAACACAGGAGTGGTTTCTCAAAGAAGTAGAAAATTGGTTTCCGGTGGAATGGGGAGGAATATTTTTCTTTTTTAAAAATGTTTATTGCTTTTTTTTATTTTAGAAAAAAAAATGCACGGGGGCGCCTGGGTGGCTCAGGTCGTGATCCCGGAGTCCCGGGATCGAGTCCCACATCGGGCTGCCTGCTCGGCAGGGAGTCTGCTTCTCCCTCTGGCCCTCTTCCCTCTCATGCTCTCTATCTCCCATTCTCTCTCTCAAATAAATAAATAAATAAATAAATAAATAAATAAATAAATCTTTTTAAAAAAAGAAAAAAATGCATGCTCATTGAAGAAATTTAAAATAGGGAAAGGTTGGGGTAAACAAAGTAAACAAAACCCAGAAATTTCCAGTTGTAACGTGGGGCTGGTCCTCACTGTTGCCCCCCACCATGCACATACACTCACAAATACACACGTGTATTTTCTTTAGTTAGTTGAGGTAATGCTTCATATCTCATTTTATATGTGACACATTTTACTTTACATTCTTAGTGTGATAATTTGGGGAAATGATCTCAGTGTTTTAGCCTGGGATTCGAGCTTAGGTGCAACAGCCCCAGGACAGGAGGTGGGGCGGCAGCGAGGGTCACAGAGACAAGGGGGCGGGACATGGGGCTGCCCAGAGCTGCCTGCAAACAGGGGGCCTGATGCCAAACAGTTTAGGGGCCAAAGTCCAAGTCCGTGTCAGCTGGCTGCCGCCGCCCACCCCTCAGGTGGCAGGCAGCAGCCAGGGAAGCCCAGGCCTTGGGGAGGCCAGGAGGCCCAGGCAACTGGTGCCGAGTGAGGAGAGGAAGGTCGGAGGCCCCACAGAGTGAGCAGTGGGGCTGGTGGGCAGGGCCCACACGAACCCAGGGAGACCCAAAGCAAGGTCCAGTCTGCCTACCTCAAAAACTGCGACTCTGCCCTCGTGAGAGGTGCTCTCTACCCCCGGGAGAGTTCTCTCTGGTGCCATTTGCTTGAGCATAGCTGTGAGGCCCATAGCACTTAAGCTGCCCGCACCCCTTCCGCAGGCATCGACTACAAGACCACCACCATCCTGCTGGACGGCCGGAGGGTGAAGCTGCAGCTCTGGTGAGTCGGGGCCCACCCCGGGCTCTAGGCAGGACGCGCGGCCCCAGGAGGAGAGGCTGTACCAGCACTGTCCTGTTGGAGGAGCACCCCCTCCGGCCCCAGCAGACGCAGGGCTGCCCAGAGGAGGTGGAGATCCGCTTGTCTGGGCCACCGAGGCTTCATCCACGGGCGGGAACGCTGGGGCCTTTGTGGGCCCCTGGGGGTCTGTCCAGAGCATGGCTTCACTGAAACCCTCTGCCTCCCCAGCACCAGGAGGGGCCCATGAGTGGGATGGGGACAGACCCATGGCAGGTGTGGGGGGGTGGGAGCAGAAGGCCCTGGCCCGGGGTCTGGACGGGGTCTCTTTCTCATGGCCTCCCCTGGCAGCCCTGGCTCTGAGGTCGGGTCACACTCCCCTGCCTCTGCCCCTCCTGCTCCGGGTGGGGCTGGAGAGTGGGAGAATTGGGGTTTCCTGCTTCGACTGCCCCCATGCAACGTGCCTGACTACTGCCCCCGACCCCTGTGTCATCCCTTCTCCTGGGCCACCTGCATGGCCCTCTTCTCTGCCCAAACATGCCTAAGCCCCAAGCCACACGAGCCTCCCCTAACTGGAAGCCTGTCCTCCTGCCATCCCCACCTGCCCCTTCCCAGGGGCAGTCAGCAGGGAGCCTTTCTCCACAATGTCCCCTTAGCACCCTGTGCCTTCCCACTGCCTGGCCCCCGCCCCAGGGTGTTTGAGGTTGTGGGTTAGGCCACCGGCAGCCTGTGTCCTCTGGGCTGCCCGCTGCTGTGGGGCATTCTGTTCTCACCAGCTGTCCTCAGATTCCTGCGTGCTCTGCCCGGCAACCTCTGCGCAGCCCTGAGGCCTGCAGGGCCCAGGGCTTATCTCGTCCTGACTCCCTCCCTCCCTGAGACCGTCCGGGGGCCCCCCTCTCAGCCCATGCTTGCCCCGGCCTCCGAAGGCTGCCCCACATCTCCCCTGGGCAGCGACAAGTCTCCTGATTGCGTGTTTCACCTTGTGAATGCCGTCACGTGCCCACCCCCTCCGTTGCTCCTGCCGCACCCTGGGGTTATCCACAACACCCCACGTCCAGGGACGTTCCCACTTCATGATAGCCACCAGTCTCCCATGAAAGCTAGTGATTCATGCCCCAGGGCTGCTCTCCTCCTGTGCCTCCTTGCCCACAAACTTCCTAGCCACTTCCATCTGCAGGCAAAGCGGAAACTCTGTAGCGGCTGAGCTGCGAGTTCTCCATCGATTTGCTCCTCGACACTGAGGAGCTCCTCCTCCCGTCTTGGGCCATGGTCAGCACCTCTGGCTCTCCTGAGCCCCAGGCCCTGCCCTCCCTCATGGTGGCTCATCTAGGACTCAGAAAGCAGGGGCAGGTCACCACCTGCAGGTGACGAGGAGAAGAGAGAGAAGTTGCGCTGTTTGTAATGAGGATGTGGCTGGACCTGCAGTCCCACCCTCATCCCTGTGGGGGCTCCCCTGTGGACGTGGGCGTGTTCATCACACACGCGGATGTGTGTTGACCTTACAAGAGATGCCAGGGGTCAGCACCCGCGGGTCCTCAGAGCCGCTGCCGTGAGAACAGGCTGCTGGAATCCATCCCACGGGAATGTTGTTTTTCTTTATCCTGATTTATGGCGCTTGGAGCTCCATTCCGGTCATTCCAGGTGTCCGCACCCTCTGGGTCAGTTCTTTGTTTTGATAAACTTAGGGATGTATCTGTAGTGGGATGCCCACTGACTGACAGCTGTAAAATGTGTTTGCTACGGCTCCCAAGTTCCAAACCCTGTTGTCAGGAAGAAGCAGTGATTTCTTCTCAATGGCCTCCATCATCTTTTCCAGGGATACATCCGGGCAGGGAAGATTTTGTACCATATTCCGCTCCTACTCTCGGGGCGCACAGGTAACATGCCCTGAGCCAGGAAGTTAACTGACTGAATAATAACATTTGGAATGTTCTTAAATGGATACCTGGAGGAGAAGGCAATTAAGCTCATATATGAATTGATGCAAGAGGCTGAAAGTGTGCCAAGGAATGTCTGGTGGCTCACAAGCCTTCAGCATCAGGGATGAGCACCTGTGTGCGTGTGGATGCATGTGTTATGTCTGCATGCACGTGGGCCTGCGTGCACGCGTGTGTCTGTGTGTGTCTGCGCATACATCTGCATGCAGCAGGGCTGTGTGTGCACCGTCGTTCACGTGATTGTGTGTGTGTGCCGTGCATGTTCAGGAGAGCACTCTGTCCAGGTGAGCGGGCCCTGCTCTTAGGAAGGAGGTGATCCCTGCAGGCTCTCCACATGCCGTGTCTCTAGAGCAGCTTGTGGATGTGGGGGATTGAGTCCCCAACGCACCTTGACATTTGAGGGTTGATTAATGAGCTCATGAAATATCATTAGAAATACTTATTTAACTATGACATTTGGTAGATAAACAAAAATAATATGTTTTCTGTTAAAATAAGTAAAATGGTCATTTAGCTGGTTGTGAGTCCGTGACGAAGTATCCTGCACACTGGCCAGCACGGTCCAGGGCTGTGTCCGCCTCTGTCCCGTAAGGTAAGCCTGGTGCCTCTCCCCCCAGGGTGTGATCCTGGTCTATGACATCGCAAACCGCTGGTCCTTTGATGGCATCGACCGGTGGATTAAGGAGATAGACGAGGTACGACATGGTGTGCCAGGCACCGTCCACATGGGTGTGTGGGGGTGTCAGGCATGTGGGCCAGGACACAAGCCTTCCGCAGCACGAGGCTGTGTCGCCTCCCAGAACAGGACTGGGCCCTAACTTGGAGACCCACCCAGCCCCGGGGGTCGGGGCCGCATACCACCTGCTGTGTGGAGTGGGTTGGCGGGTGGCGTTTGGGCTGCTGCCCCCCCGGCACCCGCAGCCGCCCGACTGCCACTGTGGACACGAAGTGGTCAGAACCACACGCACGGTGTCAGTTTCCTGCAGCCTGCTGAAACACGTGGCCGTAAACAGCAAGAATGTACGCTCTCACCGTTTGGAGGCCAGAAGTCCAAAATGTAGCGTCAGCAGGGTCCGCTCCCTCCAAAGGCTCTAGAGGAGGATCCTTCCTGCCTTCTCCAGCTTTGGGGGGGCTGCCGGCAGTCCTTGGCCTACAGACCCATCCAGTGTCTGCCTCTGCCCGCACGTGACTCTTCCACTGTGACTTCTGTGTCCTCTCCTCTTCTTACAAGGACACCAGTGACTGGATTGAGGGCCCACCCCAGTGACCTCATCTTAACTAATTACATTCTGGAAAGGTCCTATTTCCAATAAGGACACATTCTGAGGTTCTGGGTGGGCATGAACGGGGGAGGATTTACCCTGTACACCCAAGGTGCGAGCAGCCACAAAAGCTCACCAAGTAACCCCCTTGCCTTTCTCTAACCCTTCAGCACGCCCCTGGTGTCCCTAAAATCCTGGTGGGAAACCGCCTGCATCTGGCCTTCAAGCGGCAGGTCCCCACGGAGCAGGCACAGGCCTATGCGGAGCGCCTGGGAGTCACCTTCTTCGAGGTCAGTCCTCTGTGCAACTTCAACATCACCGAGTCCTTCACGGAGCTGGCCAGGACCGTGCTGCTGAGACACGGGATGGACCGGCTCTGGAGGCCGAGCAAGGGTAGGCACCAATCAGGCCGTCCTACAGCCCCCAGACCCTGGTCTGCCTCCCAGGATCCGCCTTAAGCCACCATGTCCATCCTCAGAGTAAATGCATTTAATCTGAGAGGGATCACTATTTATAGTTTTGTCAGAAAGTTCACGAGAGGCATTTCTGAGGTCTGTGTGTGGGCAGAGGTGGAGGCATGTGCAAACAGGCTTGTGCAGTGGGAAGGGGGCAGCACCTCCCCACACAGAGCAGGACCCCCTGAGGGCCGGCTGGCCAGGTTTCACCCCATGGTTTTGGGAAGCACATATCGTGTCAGGAGTGATTCACTTCCAACTCTTTTTATTTTTTCTTTGCAAAGAGGGGAACCTGAGAAACAGAAGCGCCTCGAGCATAGGGGGCACCCTATAACCTGAGGTTGGAATACTGTTCAGATCCCTCGGTGTTAATCTGTCCAAAGACCCGTGTCCTCTGATGCCATCTACTTTGTGGGGCCTTTACGGTGACAGTCCCTGTCACGGATTTCCTCGCAACCTGGCCTCATATGACTGTTACAAGACAAAAGGACAAAACCTATAGTCATTGAACTGGGCGGCATAGGGAGCCAAACTGGATTCTTCTCAGTTAGGGATTCTCCAACTCAGCAGTGCTGCTGGCTTCGACACGGCTGTTTGCTCTGGGGGGACATTCAGTGTGCTCTGCCCTCTGCCCCCTGCCCCCCAGCAGTGGAAACCACAAGTGTCCCGGGGGGTCAAAACCACCCCCAGCTGAGGGCCACTGCATGGAGAGAGCTCTCTACTGAGACCCCCGGGCCTGACCCCTCAGGGGCTGCCCCACGAGTGCCGCCCTCATCAGGTCCCACAGGGCCCCATCCCGGGGAGCCTGACTCACATGAGGAATAGTGTAGATGAGACTGAAGCACTTGCTTCTCAGGCGTGTCCCCATAGAGCTGGTCACACGTGCTTCTGATGTCAGCGGTGTGGTTGGGAAGGTCATCCCTGACACCCTCGGTCTCTCACCCCAAACCGCAGTCAGGGGAGGCCTGCAGGAGGACCTCACCAGCCACCGTCTCCCCTCCAGGTCTGCCCCAGGGGTAGGGGTGTCTAGTCCAAGGCGACTAAAGCAGGGTGGCCCCATAATAAAAATAAATAAAAATAAATAAAAATAAATAAAAAAAAAAATAAAGCAGGGTGGCCCACCTCCGGCCCTTCCCAGGGCCATGCCAGGGCACGGTGGGTGGAGTGCTCAGCCCAAGTCCTGGGGAAGGAAGGTGGGGGGGCGAGCGGGCTGCCCTGCGGTCGGGGTGTGTCCAGGACAATGTGAACTAAGCCCGGTTTCCTCTCCTTCCCAAGTGCTGAGCCTGCAGGACCTGTGCTGCCGCGCGGTGGTGTCCTGCACGCCCGTGCACCTGGTGGACAAGCTCCCGCTGCCCATGGCCTTGAGGAGCCACCTCAAATCCTTCTCCATGGCCACGGGCCTGAACGCCAGGATGATGCATGGCCGCTCCTACTCCCTCACCACCAGCTCCACCCACAAGAGGAGCGGCCTCCGCAAGGTGAAGGCCACCCGCCCACCCCAGAGCCCGCCCAGGCGCTGCCCCAGGAACAGCTGCAAAGTCTCCTGAAGAAGGCGCCCGAGCCCAGACGCCGGCCCCTCCGGGAGAGATGCCAAGCAGTCCCACGCGGGGCGGACGCGGGGCGGACGCGGGACAGACGCGGGAGCCCATTCCAGGCCCAGGAAAGCACCTGTCGGTCTCTCACGCTGAGATCTCTCACGGTGCCCGAGCCTCTCCGTGCAGTGAAAACCCAGCCTGACTGACGTTTCTCCGTGGATGTGCATGAAGCTCTTGTTTTCAACGTGTGTTTGTCCAGGGGGAATGGCCGTCTGCTCAGCTCCGGATGACGCGAGATTCCAGATGACGGCGGCTCGGCCTTTCCCTGCCACAGCTGCTTTCATGAGAGCGCAACACGTGCCTGATGAGTGTGAGTCCCGGGGACTCTGGAGAGAGCAGCGGGACAGAGAAATGTCCTCGACCTCACAAGAGGGCCTTTTGTAAGGCCTGTAAACCTCCTCTTCACATCGAAGTGCTAGTTTACGAGCACGGGGGAGATGGGGAGATTATGCAGGGCGGGTCTGACACGGATTTGATCAAGTTTTTGCTATGTTATTTATCCTATTTGGGGATCAATAAGTGATTTATATGCATATTTTTCTGTAAATCTACATTTTTTTTGTACACGATGTCCCACAAGTTACGAAGCAAAGGGAAGAAAATGCCAAAGATATCTCTAGTTGTCGAACGGCCACAACATAGTTACGTCAGATCCAGATGGGCGAGGAAATTATCATCCGGAGCCGTTTCGGTAAGGAAAGAAGTGGACGCTGTTATTTAAGAGAATGTTTCTCGACAATAAAACGTATACTTGTTTCTTGGTAGGACTGTTGGCTGGTTCTTTCTGATTCCGTATGTTCACATAGCCCTTTATTTCATTTGCTTCATCACCTGTGTCCTGAACGTGGCGTCTGCTGATAAGAGACTCCCTTCCCTGGAAAGAAACACAGAGACAGAAAGTGGAAGTATGAAGGAGAGACCCTGGAACGTGTGCCCATCCGGGAAAACAGCAGAGGGGGCTCTTGACTCCCCCTGGGGCACTCACAGATGCGTCAGGCACCCCGGACAGACAGACAGACAGACCCTTATCGCGGATCACAAGAGCTGCGTAAGAGGCCTGGGGCAGGGTCTCACCTTCCTGGCTGTAGCTCTCTGACATCTCTCGGCAGCAGTTGGCGGTTACAATGAGGAATCTTTAAAAAGTAAGTAGCAATGAGAAAACGCCCAGTTCTCAGTTTCTATTAACTATTTACAGATTTTTAGAAATTTAAGGGACTCGAGAATCGGAAGCAACACCTCTATTCGGAAGGCCAGAGGAGAAATGAGGCTGGCCACCCCTGGCCGCTGAAGGCCTAGGGCGAGGCTTGAGGCCGCGCAGCCCCCTGAGCACGATGGGGACAAATGTCCACAGGGGCGCAGGCGAGGGGACAGCAGGTAAACCCTGAGGGGACAGTGCCTCTGCAGGGGCTGCCGGCCTGGGAGGATGTCCTGCTGGGGCCACAGCACCTTCTCTCCACCCGGCAGTGGATGGAGAAAGGGTCAACCCACTGACCACGAGTGCGGGGACAGCCAGGGTGCCCAGGATGGGTGTCATCTGACCTGCTGTGACCGATGCGGGGCCGGCCCAGGTGGGGCATCTCTTTCCCACGTGGGTGACCAGGAGGGATGTGAGGAGAGGCCCAAGTTGAAGGGAGCCCCTGTGGCACCTCTTCTCCCCTGTGAAGAACAGACTTCTGGAGAACCAAAGCTGCAGGTCCCTAGGTCAAGGACGGCAGGGGGGCACTGGAACATGTCCCCTGGTGGCAAGGTCACACCAGACCAAACAGGGCTCTCCTCCCTTCCATTCAGTTCTATCTTCAGCTAAAGGACTCCTTAAGACTGCCACTAATGTTCTAGAAGGAATATAGCCTCTGTGACCTGGAGTTCTTCCTGGGGGACAAAGGACGCCTGGAGCCCCCAGAAGCTGGCGGAGGCGGGAAGGAGCCCCTAGATCTGCACCTGGACCTCAGACTCCGGCCCCAGAGCCCCCAGAGCTGTGAGAGGGCAAATCTCCGCCGTGCTGAGTACCCCCAGTGTTGTGCGGGCCCCAGGACACTCCACAACAAGAAGTTATACTTCACAGTAGAAAGTGCTTTAGCAAATCCAAGTGGCATTCCTAGGAAAGAGAAACAAATAAACCGGAATATGGAATGTATTATGAAGTAAAGCATGCATGTTTGGGTGGTAAATATACTGAAAATATAATCAAATGTAAACTGAACGCTAGAAAAACTGCTCTCACACGTTGTCTGTCTCTTCCATGGCCCTCCCCACTGGCAAAACCCACCTAAAGTGTAAACAGGAATGCCAGATTATGCCCCAGATGTTTGTAATTCTCTTCGTAAGCATCTAGATTCAAAATACATTACGTACAATTACGTCTTCAGTTGCCCTGTGAAAATTACTGCAATGCAGAATAATCTCCTGGACAGAGAACTCACAGCTTTGATAGGAACTATCTAGGCAAATATTAAATCTGGAAAAACGTATCAATTACAGGGCTCCATAACATTGGTCTGCCAAGGAGTCGGAGGTGGGAGCGGCTGCCCTTTGCTGGAGAACCACCTCTTTAAAGCAAGTGCTTGGAGAACAGGGCAGTCGTCCCAGCTGTTGCGGATCGGATTGGGCCAGATGCGGGAGGTCCCAGCCAGGAGGGCTGGCGCCCAGCTGGGGGGGCGAGGCGGGAGACAGCCGGTGCTCACCCTGTTCACTCCCAGCGATCAGCATGTTCTCAGGTCTTCCTTCCCCCCCAGGGCCCCGGCCTCTTCTGGGAGTGTTCTCATGCTGTTGGCCAAACAGAGGAACTGGATGAGGCTGAGGAGAGTCTCAGTGCAGGATGGCTGCCGGACACGTCTGCCAGGCAGTGCACAGGCGAGTCAGTGGTAATGGGCTGGCTTCATGTAAGCAGGCTGGCAGGTGCCAGACGAAGTTCCCTACCCTGGCATGAGGATCTGGCACTCCCTGAGCAGAGGCTGAGCTCTGTCCTGGGCTGGCAGTAAGAACCCATAACAGACACAGACACCTTGCAGAGTACCCCGTCCCCAGTGGAGACACACAAGGTATTCTGAGACCCCGTGAAGCATTTCTCTCTGTGGCCTGTGTTGTTAACACACTAGATGTAATTTTCCTCTTACAGACAGGAAGTTGGGCTTTAGTAGGGAACACACGTAATGCCTATGCCCTCCATCCCTGGCTCAAACCCCAGTCTGCGCCCCGGAGGTGAGAACGTGCCCCCTCCCACCTAGGAGAGGGAGTCAGTGAGGAGCCTGGCACTCGTTTCGAGCCACTTCTCCCATCCTCTGCCTAAAGACATGTGAGCTACCGACGGGCTGTGCTGGTTTCCTAGGGCTGCCAGAAATAGATGGCTCCAGCAAGGGACACCCACGTCCTCACCGTCTGGGGGCTGGGGGGGGGGCCCTCCCAGGCCTCTTCCGGCACCTGGGTGTGACTGCAGTTGTCAGCACGTGTTGGCTCGCAGCTACGTGGCGCCAATTTCAGCCTTCCCATCAGGTGGCCATCCCTCTGTCTTCTCCCCTCCCCTTCTCCACTAAGGACGACACTCGTCATGGATTCAAGGTCCACTCTAGATCCAGGGTGATCTCATCTTAGGGTCCTTAATTGCACCTGCAAAGGTTCTCCAAATAGGGTCACAGTCGCAGTTCTGCGTGGGCATGTCTCTGGGGGTCACCATTGGACCCATTCCAGGGGGTGGTACAGCTTTGAGTTTCTGGAGTTAAGATACAGTGGCGAGGAGCGCCCTCAGCAGCACCCCCAGCCTACTACTGTCTGTCACAGAAGGACCTGGAGTGACATAGGAACTGCGGGAGGCCCCAGATCAAAGGAAGGGCTGAGGCTCTCACTTCCCTGAGTGCCCGCTTTGGTGACCACAGGTGCCCGTGTGCAGAGGTAACAACCGGACTGCTGGGGCGAGGCTCTCCAGCAGCAGGGTTCTTTCTGAGTCTGTGGGCTGCAATGAACAGCCCCAGGTCTGTGAGTCTGTGATTAGATCCTGGCCCCTGTCCCAAACCACGGGCCACCAGGCTGAGATCCCCCCACATACGGAAACTGAGTTACTCCGACTCTACCAGCAGGGCATGCATGGGCAAATTCGGATCCCAGGGCCCCAGGGCAGAAAGGGTGCCGCCTTGTAGGGTGGGTCAGCAGCCCAAGGGTGCAGATGGGAGGAGAGGATGGGAGGGGCAGGAAGGGGTGCTGCCTGGACTGTGGGTGTCTGGGTGCAAGGGGAAAACAGGACACAGGGGGCAGTGAGAGAGACCAGAGGGTTGTCTGAGCAGGAGACCCTAGGCCATCCATCTTGTCTCCGGGGCCACTCATGTTGGAGGACCACAGCCCAGCTGCCCTGTGCCAGAAAGGCCAGACTTCGTCCCTCGAGGGGATGGTCTGTGGGTCCAGGGAGGGGGGCTGTGTGTCCTGGGGGCTGTGTGTCCTGGGGCGTGTGTGTCCTGTGTGTCCAGGGAGGGGGGCTGTGTGTCCTGGGGGGTGTCCTGGGGGGCTGTGTGTCCTGTGTGTCCAGGGAGGGGGGCTGTGTGTCCTGGGGGGGGTGTCCTGGGGGTGTGTGCGTCCTGGGGGGGTGTGTCCTGGGGGCTGTGTGTCCTGGGGGCTGTGTGTCCTGGGGGTGTGTGTCCTGGGGGCTGTGTGTCCTGGGGGTGTGTGTCCTGGGGGGGGCTGTGTGTCCTGGGGGAGGTGTCCTGGGGGTGTGTGTCCTGTGTGTCCTGGGAGGGGGGCTGTGTGTCCTGGGGGGTCTATGTGTCCTGGTGGGGGCTGTGTGTCCAGGGAGGGGGGCTGTATGTCCTGGGGGGGCTGTGTGTCCTGGGGGAACTGTGTCCTGTGGAGGTATGGGGTGGGTCTATACTTCTATATACTTCCTCACTTCCATCCATTTTTCTATTTTTGTGTACCTTTTACTTCTGTATATCATAAAAACCCTATAATACATTGTTACTATTTTAAATGCTGATCTTTTCAATCAATTAAAAATAAGAAAAAGTCTCTCAATTTATATGATTCCTGGGGGAGCTCTAGTTATATATGGGGCTGTGGGCCCTGCCTGCTCGCGAGGGGCCGGGGTGGGGCGCGGTTGCTTCTTTGAATCGCCCCGGGTCCCGGGGAGGTTGCCCTCCAGTCTCCTCGGACCCGTAGGTGGTTCTCCGCCCCCAGACCCGCCCCGCCACCCTGCCGCCAGGCCCCTCCCCTCTTCCCCAAGCCCGCCTCCCTCCGCACAGGCCCCGCCTCCGACACGGCCCCGCCCCTGCGCACGTGACGTTCTCGGCGCTCCCTCACCACCCTGGCCGGGCCCAGGTGGATGCGCTCGGCGCTCCGCGGCTCCCTGGCTGCGCGCGCACGCACGTCCGCCCCTCGCTTCCGGCGCGGCGGCGGCCTCCGCCGGACAGACGGGACCCCGGTGCCCGGCCTCCCAGAGGGCATGCGGCGCTGAGGAGCGGTGGACCTTCGCGGCGGCGCCATGAACCTCCTGCCGTGTAACCCCCACGGCAACGGGCTGCTGTATGCCGGCTTCAACCAGGACCACGGTGAGGGCGCCCCTGCGCGCGCCCGGGCCCCGACCCGGCCTCTTCCGGAGCCCCCCGACCGGGCCGGCCCTCGGCCGACGCCCCCCGACCCGGCCCCTCCCCCCGACACCCCCCGACCCGGCCTGGTCCCTCCCCCGACGCCCCCCGACCCGGCCTGGTCCCTCCCCCGGCGCCCCCCGACCCGGCCTGGTCCCTCCCCGGACGCCCCCCGACCGGGCCGGCCCTCGGCCGACGCCCCCCGACCCGGCCCCTCCCCCCGACCCGGCCTGGTCCCTCCCCCGACGCCCCCCGACCCGGCCTGGTCCCTCCCCCGGCGCCCCCCGACCCGGCCTGGTCCCTCCCCCGACGCCCCCCGACCCGGCCTGGTCCCTCCCCGGACGCCCCCCGACCGGGCCGGCCCTCGGCCGACGCCCCCCGACCCGGCCCCTCCCCCCGACGCCCCCCGACCCGGCCTGGTCCCTCCCCGGTCGCCCCCCGACCCGGCCTGGTCCCTCCCCCGGCGCCCCCCGACCCGGCCTGGTCCCTCCCCCGGCGCCCCCCGACCCGGCCTGGTCTCTCCCCCGGCGCCCCCCGACCCGGCCTGGTCCCTCCCCGGACGCCCCCCGACACCTTCCACCCCACCCTCCCCCCGAGGCGGCCCTTGACCGTGCCACCCCCAGTTTTGTCCTGGCCTCGCGCCCCGGCCCTGCCGGCGCCGCTCGCACTCCGGGCGGGGGGCGTGCGCCGAGGTCGGGGCGGGTCCCTCGCCTCCGGACTTTTCTGGAGCTCCGGGCCGACGGCTGCACCCGCTCGGTCCGCCCTCCTCCGCGGGCTCCCACCGGATTCGACGATAATCGGATTTTTCCCCACGGCTTATACTGGGGTCAGCTTCGAAACTCCACTTTTTTTCCTGTACCCGTTTAGGATCTTCGGCGGATAAGCTCTAGTTGAGTTGGAAAACACGAGTTTCTTTTCAGCCGCGTACTTCGACTTTTTATTGACGAGTCCTGCAGGCCTACTGACCTAGTTGGGTGTAGGTCCTCGCCTGTTGCGTTGGTCTTAGTGAGAAAGTGTCACTGGACTCCCTTAGCGTTTTTTCTTCTTGTTTGGTGAAATCAAAGGAGCTCTAAGGACTTGACTATTGAGTATGCCATTGGGGGAAATGGCATTTTATTTTCCCGTTTTGGAATCCAGCTGAGGTCCCTGGGTGATTTAAACGGCTCGTGGAGCCACGTCCGGGAAAGCCAGCAGGATGCGGGAGGGGAGGGGCGGGAGGGGTGGGGAGGACCGGGGCGCAGAGCTGCCTCCCCACTGCGGAGGAAGGGGGTGACAGCTGCTGTTCGGGGACAGACTTGAAGAGCTCTTACGTGGTCGCTTTGGAAGTTTTGTTTTTGAAGAGAATCCGAGTAGTGCTGTGGGTCGCGCGTTTGTGAAGGTAGTTTTAACTAGACAGTGCAGCGGTTGCCTCGCTGTGGTTGGCGTGTTTACTTTGTGCTGGGCTCTGAAGGGTTAAAGCTGCCCACAGGTGTTGATCGTCGGAGGGAGAACGAGGTGGCAGGTGGAAAGAGGCACTTTGAGGTCAGGGACGGGTTCTCGGAGGAGGTGGCAGCCGCGGGGAGTGCCGTGGGCTGAGCCACGGAAGGTGGTTTTGGTTGGGCCGGACTGCGGGGGTTGGGAGACGTATTTATGAGTGAGGTATGAGTTTGGGGCCAGATGTTGGACATTGGGCAATTATGTGGCTGAACGTTTTGGGGTTTGATTACCAGAGGACGGCAGTAGGTTTTTTAATGGGTTTGATAATAATTGAAAGCTCTTTAAGGAATTAACAGTGATATAACAACTCCTTAAGAAATATGTTTTCAGGGACGCCTGGGTGGCTCAGTCGGTTAAGTATCTGCCTTTGTCTCAGGTCATGATCCCGGGGTCCTGGGATGGAGTCCTGAGTTGAGCTCCCTGCTTGGTGGGGAGTCTGCTTCTGCCTCTGTTGTCCCCCCGCCCATAAATAAATAAATAAATAAAATCTTTAAAAAAATATATGTTTTCAGTGGAAAGAGATGGCTAGCTGGTAGTAAGGGAGGGGAGAAGTAACTATAAAAACTTGTGATACCTTTTGTGTTTACAAACGCAAGTGACTCGAAGTCACTTAATGCAAGAGATTTGTTCTTATGATACCTGCCTTGATGCTGAGTGAGGAATCTTTGAATTAAGTTTCAGTACAGTATTCAGGGCTCATAATGATGCTGATTATTTAAGAAACCAGTGGAGATTATTATATTTTTATAAAGATTTTATCAAAGATTGTTTTTAAAATACAGCTCTGTGGGGCACCTGGGTGGTTCGGTCGGTTGGGCATGCGACTCTTGGTTTTGGCTTGGGTGGTGGTCTCGGGGTCATGAGATCCAGCAGAGCCTGCTTGGGATCTTCTCCCTCTCTCAAGAAATAAATAAAATAAAATACAGCTGTGGCTCTTAAAAGGCCATATTTCCATTGTCTGAAAAATACCCTTCTGTAAGCCCAGCTCGTTTTGTTTTAACAAATTGTAGGTAAAGTGTTTTTGAAGGAAAAAAATATGCTTTTATACTTAAACTTCTGATTACCCTTAGGTTAAATTCTCTATAAATTTATGCTAGATGATTGAATTTATTACATTTTGTTTTTACTTATACTGATTTTTAATTTCTACTCAGCGTTTTTTAAATTTGAGAGAGAGTGCGCATGTGCGCACAAGCCAGGGCTGGGGGTGCAGAGGGAAAGGGAGAACCCCAAGCTGACTTCCTGCTGAGTGGGGAGCCCTGTGGACACTCGTGACCCTGAGATCATGACCTGAGCTGAAACCAAGAGTTGGACACTCAACTGATTGAGCCACCCAGGCGCCCCTCTTCGGTATTTTTAACACTCATTGCAACTTTTGCTTAGAAATCATTGTTTGTTTGTTTTTAAGATTTTATTTATTTGAGAGAGAGAGGGCATAAGCAGAGGGGGGTGGCAGGCAGAGGGAGAAGGAGAAGCAGACTTCCCGCTGAGCAGGGAGCCCAGTACAGGGCTCCATCTCAGGACCCTGAGATCATGACCTGAGCTGAAGGCAGACACTTAACTGACTGAGCCACCCAGGTGCCCCTAAGAATCATTCTTTATTTTTAAAATTTTTTAGTTGAGGGTGCCCGGGTGGCTCAGTTGGTTAAGCGACTGCCTTCAGCTCAGGTCATGATCCCGGAATCCTGGGATCGAGTCCCACATCGGGCTCCCAGCTCAGTGGGGAACCTGCTTCTCCCTCTGACCCTCTCCCCTCTTATGCTGTTTCTCTCTCTCTCTCTCTCTCTCTCTCAAATAAATAAATAAATAAATAAAATCTTAAAAAAAATAAAATTTTTTAGTTGAAATTAGTTGACACATAATGTTACATTTGTTTCAGATGTACAAGAAATCATTTTTAAAAGGACATCTCACATGTTCAAACTTTTATCTTCTAAAAATAATTTACATGATGGTCTTCAAGACTCTTAAGTGTTGAGATGTACATTACTATAATTTAGCTGCCTATTTTTTTTTCCTATTCCCTCAGGAAACTCAAATTTTTGAGTATGTACCCTTTCTCTATATACTTGCTTATCCTGCCTGGACCAAGACCTGAGGCCACAGACACCTGTCCTTGGCCCACTTCACTGTAGCTACGGGGAAAGGGGGTGCGGGGTGGTAGTATTTGCACGTGGGCTGTATGTGAGTAGTCTCTACACACACACCTCAGAGACACTGCCGGTTTGGTTCCAGACCACTGTACTAGAGACTATCACAATAAAGTGAGTCAAATGAATGTTTTTATTTCTCAGTGCATATAAAAGTTATGTTTATACTATACTGCAGTGTGTTAAGGGTGTAATGGCATTATGTCTAAAGAAAAATGTACGTACTTTAATTTTTTTTTTTTAAGATTCTGGGGCACCTGGCTGGCTCAGCCGGTTAAGCGTCTGACTTCCGCTCAGGTCATGATCTCAGGGTTCTGGGATCAAGCCCTGCATCAGACTCCACACTCAGCAGGTAGTCTGCTTGTCCATCTCCTTCTCCCTCTGCCCCTCCTTTTCCCCTTCCCCCTGCTCATGTATGTGCACACACGCACTCTCCCTCTTTCTCTCAAATAAATAAAATCTTAAAAAAAAAAAAAAGATTTTCTTTATTTCTGAGAGAGCGCACAAGCAGGGGGAGTGGCAGGCAGAGGGAGAGGGAGAAGCAGGCTCCCCGTTGAGTGAGGAGCCCGACACAGGACTTGATCCCAGGACCCTGGGATCATGACCTGAGTCAAAGGCAGATGCCCAACCGACTGAGCCACCCAGGCGCCCCTGTACATACCTTAATTAAGAAATAGTTCATTGCTAAAAAATGTTAGCTACCATCTGAGTTTTCAGTGAGTTATAATCACTAATCACAGATCACTGTAACAAATATACTAATGGAAAAGTTGGAAATCTTGCTAGAATTACCGGAATGTAACACAGAGACATGAGTGAGCAAATGCTGTGAAGAATGGTGCTGATAGACTTGGTGGAGGCAGGGCTGCCACAGACCTTCGATTGGACGAAGCATGGGGCCTGTGAAGCAACATGGAATAAGGTGTGCTTGTGTATAGGAGAGAGCCCCCTCAGTGAGTCCAGGGCCCCGTTGCCGCCCCACCAGCCAGCCCAGGGCCCTGTGGGGTCCCCAGCTGTTGGGCTGGGGCTTCCTCTGTGGGAAAAAGTTGTGTGAACATAGCAAGGATGATGCCTAGACTTCTTGGAGAGTGGTTGCCAACCTTTGGTGTTTGTAATACGTTTCCTTCTTTTTATTGAAGTATGCTGTACTTACAGAAAAGCGCACAAGCCCTAAGTGTTCAGCTTGATGAGTTTTCCAACCTGAACACACCTTCCAGCAGCAGCCAGGTGAAGAAACAGCACACCTGGCCGCGCGGTGCTCCTTCAGGTTGTGGCCACAGTCCGGTCTAACTTCCATTGTGTGAATTCGTTTTGCCTGTGTCTGTAGTTTTTGTTCCTGGCTTTTTTATTCAACATCACGTTTGTGGGACATTCTCCATATTGCTGAATATTGTTGTAGATTATTCTCATTGATGCACAGTGGTTTTCTGTGTGACTATATCAAAATTAATTCAGTCTGCCATTGGGGGGCATTTGGGTGGGTTCCCAGTTTCTGGCTGTTAGGGTGTAAGAGCGCTGCCGTGACCATCGTAATGCGTGTCGTGGCGAGCATCTCTGTGAGGCCTATGCACTGAGGGCTAGAGCTGCAGCTGTAGTAGATGAAGCAAACAGAGCTCCAGCGTCGTGGCACCGGTTCACCATCCACCAGCAGGTTCAGAGTTCCCATGCCTCCAAACCTGCTTTACGCTTGGTGCTTTCCACCATTTTGGCTGTTCTGGTGGATGTTAATTGGACCATTAACAACCTGGTGTGTGACTGTGACAGAGGTTTCAAGGTTAGGCTTGTTTACAGTGGGAGGAGGTCATGGGAGACCTCAGGCCACTTTCTGGAAGGCCATCCTGCAGCAGCCCTTCCCCGCCCCTTCCCACCCCGGTCTGCTGTGTCCACACTTGCTGAGATTGCTGGCTCACAGCCGTCCTCCAGAAGGCATGGACTTTCTTGTTCTGTCATTGCCTCTCCAGATCTTGGTGTCTGACAGACAGCACTCGAGAGATGTGTTAGGAATTGGGGAGCCAGTGGTGAGTGTTAGCAAAAGGCAGATGTTGAGGGAAATGTGCAGTGGCAGAATGGCTTGTGGAGGTAGCTGGTGAACCCCTCTCGTGGAATGAAGTTCAGGCACAGCTGGTCTTCAGGAATGCCAGAGAAAGGCCCTGCAGGAGGAAGTAGGAGTGGCTCCAAAGGCTCTTTTCCACGTTAGATGACCAAAAACATTGTGCGGGGATATGCACCTCATTTAATAGCAGCCCTGAGGAGGGTGGTTGTGGCTGAGCAGACCACACCCGTGTTGTCCAAGCATCTGCAAGAGCTCTTAGGAAAGACTGCTTTCTCCAGACCCCTTGTTTTGGCTGTTCTGGGCCCTGAGGCCCTTAGCTGAGATCCCACTGTGGATTAATGTGTGTGTGTCTCTCTCTCTCTCGCTTTCACACTTAAGGATGCTTTGCCTGTGGGATGGAAAACGGATTCCGAGTCTATAACACCGATCCACTAAAAGAAAAAGAGAAACAAGGTAAGAGTAGTTGACATTTCATAGTTTCTCCCTTTTTCCAGACTTCAAAGAATCTACATTTTATCTCACAGTTGTGGGGGGCGGGGTCCTGGTTTTGAGAAGTAAATAGGTTCATGGCCCTCTGCTGGCCTAGACGGGGAGCAGGGGTGATCCAGTGGGCGTGGCCCGGGTCTGATTTCTCCGGTGGATGTGAACTTTGAAGCGTCATGTGTCTCTGCCGTCTCTTCAGTTCTCGCTAGCTGCCATGGGAGAACACGGGGCAGTGGTGCAGGCCATTCTCTCTCTCCCTGCTGAATGTGAAGTTGTAGAGAACTCAAGTGATGGGTTTAATTCAGTATATGGGACTCTTGACAAATGACCACTTAGAAAATATTATCTGTAGCAATAAATTGTAGTTCTGTTTACATATTTCAGTGTCTTAAGTTACGTTTTCGGGCAATGCAAGTTTTCAAAAGCTTCTTAAGTGGAATCAGGACTTCTATTGATAATACTAAAATAATGGTGATCCTTTTGCCATTTGACAGGAAAAATTGGTAAATTTTACAGGTAAAATTGTTTTCAATTTACTTTTCCCCCAAGGTATTTTTCTTACACTTTTGGTGTCTCCTGCTCTCTTTACTTGCTGGGAGAATCAAGCACTGCCAACAGATGAACAAATCTCAGATAAATCATAGAAAATGAGAAACATCCTTTTTCTTCCTGCAGTTGTGGTTTTGGTTTTTATTCAGTGCACAGTTGTATTTTCTGATACTGGAACTGTTTCCTTCTGTAAGAGGGAGTTGCTGCATCCTGGTGCTCCACTGAACAGCCCCCTTCCGTTGTCACAACTAATAACCCAGCATCAGGGACTTTAAGAAATGTTTTGACAATGAAACCCCTTTGTCAAGTGCAGTCTTTGTACAACAGCCCTGGTGTATAAAACAGGAAGTGATGCTTTACATCTAGGAGTTGACTTTGTAAATTGAGGTGTATAACTTGCATTTATTAGAGACGGTGTAGCTGGCAGTTAAGGGCTCAGATTCTTGGCCTACATTGTTTGGGTGGAATCTGACTCTGCCCCTTACCAGGCTGCTTATGTGACCTTGGGGAAGTTCCTCACCTTCTCTTGGCCTCACTTTTTGTGTAAAAGGGAGGTGATAACTGTCTACCTCCTAAGATTATCATGAAGATCAGTGAATTAGAATGCTTAAAACACATAGATTAGTGCCTGGCACACATATTAAGTGCTGTGTAAGCTTGTGCCTTCATAATCTATCAGTCCAGCAGCCGTGTGCTCTTAGAGAGTGGGTCAGTGAGTGGTTCAGGCCATGATGGGAGTCTCCTATCAGTCTTCTGAGAATCTGCGTTTTATTTGTTTTTTGGTTGCTTAGTGAATTAAGACAACTCTGTTTTATATGGATAAATAGTGACAAAATACTTTGAAACAATTTGACTTGCAAATACTTTTTATTTAAAGTGACCTAGAGGGATGCCTGGTTGGCTCAGTTGGTTAAGTGTCTGCCTTCGACTCGGGTCATAATCCCAGAGTCCTGGGATCGAGTCCCACATGGGGCTCCTCGCTCAGTGGGGAGCCTGCTTCTCCCTCTGCCTGCCGCTGCCCCTGCTGTGCTCTCCTTCTCTCTGACAAATAAATAAAATAGGGTCGGGGCGCCTGGGTGGCTCAGTGGTTAAGCGTCTGCCTTCGGCTCAGGTCATGATCCCAGAGTCCTGGGATCGAGCCCCGCATCGGGCTCCCTGCTCAGCGGGAAGCCTGCTTCTCCTTCCCGCCCCCCCTGCTTGTGTTCCCTCTCTTGCTATGTCTCTGTGTCAAATAAATAAATAAAATCTTTAAATAAATAAATAAAATAAAGTGACCTAGAAATTTAGGAGTTAACAGGCTTAGTTTCCGGTTGAATCATTAGCAATATATTGACAGCGATTTCCTAATTAATGATACGTTTATAACAAATTCAGGATTTTTTCAAAAAATACGTTAGGACGCCTGGGTGGCTCGTCGGTTGAGCGTCTGCCTTCAGCTTAGGTCATGGTCTCGGGGTCCTGGGATTCAGCCCCGCGTCGGGCTCCCTGCTCGGCCAGGAGTCTGCTTCTCCCTCTGCCCGAGCCCCTCCCTCCTTGCTTGTGCGCTCTCTCTCGCTCTCTCGCTCTCTCTCATAAATAATCTAAAAAAAAAAAAAAAATACGTTAGACAAGAAGCCTTTAAAAGTCTAAGTTCCAGTAGGGTTTGCCATTGTCATGCTGAGAGCAAGTATTGTTTCCTCTTGCTGCTCAGCCTAACTGGGTCTGGGGCAGTCTGTCCCTAAGCTTAGCTTGGAGTGAATTTGAAAAGGATCATGGTGGGGCCGTGCTGTGCTTTTTGATGGTGTATTTTAAGCAATCCGCCCCTGTGCACTTGTAGGTTGGTCTGCTGTTAATTTCTGGCAACTTATAACTTGACAGAAAACGGGCTGGATCTTGTTCCTATTTTATTTTGGCGGTTTGCTTTCCTAAATGAGGAGGAAGGAAGTGTGCCTGCATTTCCGTGGTCACCCCCAGATCTGGGCTGTCAGCCCTGTTACCTCCAGTGTGACTGTGGCACTGAGTAGGTGGGATTGGCCATGAGCTGCCTCTCCCAGGTGTGCCCACTGCCGGCAAGGACTGGGAGCCGTTGGAGGCAGCGTTCTCCCAACTCCCTCCCAGGCGTTGAGGGTCCTCCATCTTACTTACACCTGAAGTGGGCATGCAGCTCTGCTCCACTCCCAGAAAGCTGTGAGGCTCCAGGGAGGACTGCCTGCAATGGCAGCCTGTGGGGTCCACGTGTAGGACTTGGGTTCACATCTGAGCGTGTGCTAGGAAGAAGTTTCAAGAATGATACGTTTAAATAAAATATGATATCCAGTGATTATAGAAACAAGGAATACTCATTAAAAAGTTAATTTCCCTTTTCATTTAGAAACAAACTCTTCCGCAGTGCAGAGGTGATTAGAACTTGTACAGCCCCTGCTCAGTCAGCTAGCCTAGCCTGCAAGGCGGGCAGAGGGGTTCGCAGGTGTTCCCCTGTCTTCCGTGTCACCCGTGTTTCCCTCCACATGACCAGCGCTCACACATGTGACATTGGCAGCCATATGTGGGGAAGTAGAGAGGACACAGAGACCGAGAAAGAACAGCACATGACTGAGGTGGAGCGCAGGTGAGGGCTGTGTGTTCCTGAGCCCACTGGGTAGTGGTCGGTGCCTCCAGCGTCTGGTGCTGTGCTGGGGCTGGGGATACAGTCATGAATAAGACAGGCAGGGTCCTTCGTGGGACACACCAAGTATCTGGAAAAAAAGAGGTGACCTGTCGTGCACAATTCCTGATGTTACCCAGTCCAGCAGCCTACCTGTCATAACGGTATGTTGGGGGCCTTGATCCTCGTTTTGTGTAACAGGCTTCATGCTCCCGTGCGCACCCCAGCATGTCCAAGGTGAAGGGACTAGAGAGAACGGGGAAGCGTGTGAGGTGGAAGGGAGTGAGCAGATTGTCATGAGGGGTGGTACCACGTTCGCATGTAGCTTTGGTTTCGCTGTGGAGAAGGAGACCATTTCAAGGCCTGTTTCTTAACCTCGGTGGTACAGTTTAGGTTGGTAGAATCTTTTTATAGGGTAATTTGGCAAAATGTGTTCATTTTATGCAGACACACATACTGTTTGATTCATCGATTATACCTAATGGGTTTTATCATTTTTTTAAAAGATTTTATTCATTTTTCAACAGAGAGAGAGACAGTGAGAGAGGGAACACAAGCAGGGCAAGTGGGAGAGGGAGAAGCAGGCTTCCCACCGAGCGGGGAGCCCGATACGGGGCTTGATCCCAGGACCCTGGGATCACGACCTGAGCCAAAGGCCGATGCCCAACGACTGAGCCCCCCAGGCACCCTAAGGGATTTTATCTGAAAGAAAAAAATTGGAAGACCCCAGATGCTTGTATAAATACATTGCTTTTGACCCTGAACGGAGCGCGCACACACACACACCCACCCCCGCAGTTGAAAATCCATGTGTGACTTCTTTTTTAGATTTGAGAGTGAGGGAGAACACAAGCAGGGGAGGGGCAGAGAGAGAAGCAGAGGGAGAAGCAGGCTCCCCGCCAAGCAGGGAGCCCCATGTAGGGGCTCGATCCCAGGACCCTGGGATCACGACCTGAGCCGAAGGCAGATCCTTCACCAGCTGAGCCACCCAGGTGCTTAACGTAGTTCACCAACATTTTTGAGCGTTTCAGGCCAGTGGAAGAGGTATTTAAAGTGATGAACTCTGCTTTTATATTAAAGCATTTAGCATGCTTTCTTAGAGCTTGGTGATTTTGCTACCCCTTAAAATAGGAGTTTTCATACATTTTGGTACGTTGGCTTCTTAGGGTGCTGGCTGCTCAGCATTTATACCTGGGAACACAGCTCATGAGGACGGGCTGCTGAGGGTGGTCCAAAGCCCTCGGCTCTTTCTCTTTCCTAGCCAGCTGGCAGTCTCATTGCTGATGGTAGTCAGGTATAGATCGCCGATAAAAGTCAAATGCTGAGTGTTACCTTTCCCTTTTTTTCTGTATTTAAATTGCAAAACATACATACTAACTTTTTTTCAATATCATTTCAGAATTTCTGGAAGGAGGAGTTGGCCATGTTGAAATGTTATTTCGCTGCAACTATTTAGCTTTAGTCGGTGGTGGGAAAAAGCCGAAATACCCCCCCAACAAAGGTAAAGTGATGGTGGGCTTAATGATCATGCCTTCCATATTATAATGTCTGGAACTTTCTAGAGTGTCTTGGTGTTTGCGGCTACATTCGCTCTTCCCTGGTGGCCCTGTGGAGTATGAAGGACCAGTCACTGACATCTTGTCCCTGCTATTCCCAGGAGAAAAAGTGTGCGGCAAGGGTCACCTGTTCCCATCAACATAAAGCACGTGCTTTTCAATTAATGTTGGCTAAACGGGGCGTGCCATGCCTCTGGACCCCATTTTGTTCTGAGTATTCAACTGTGGGTTGGTATCATAAATGTTATGTGTTCATTTTAAGGCAAGGTATAGGAAGATTATTTTTCTACAAAGAGTCATTGACTCACAGAAGCATTGATTTGGTTGCCACATAGAACAAAAAACCATGTCAGCTCTAGGTTTAAGAATACTGTTTTTGGTATGTGTGTGTTAAGTCTGTGTTCAGAGAGATTGTGGTGTAAAACGTCTGGCTTTTAAAGGGAGAAACAAAAACTTTACCAACCACAGTGTGTATACACGTCACACCTGTAAACCCAGGTATCTGTGAAAGCAGGTAGAACACCAGAGGAGGTGGAGGTGGATTGCAGAGATGGGTGAGGACAGATCCAGGGACTTTGAATACCAGGTGAGGCAGTCCGGTCCTAGCTTAGGAACGTTCTAGTCTAAAAGCAGCGTGTGAGACCGGGGATGGCAGAGATGGGTGCCCTTATTCACAGGGAGGGGTAGGGAGAGAGAAGTAAGTGGGATTATCTGCGTCAAGTGCTGGTGAGCCTGGCGGCCCTGGAGGACTGTGGGGTTGGGACCCACTGGTGATAGGTTCCTGAGTGAGTGGGGAGGAGGTGGACAGCTCTCTTTCCAGGTTGGGCAGGAAGGGAAGGTTCCAGGAGGTGCCTTTGTGTGTGCGGATGAGCTGGAGGTCTGCTTGAGACCCTGTGGCAGGGAGTAGCCCAGGCCTGATAAGGGGGCAAAGAAAGAGGGGAGTCAGGTGAGCACAGAAAGGTGCAGAGCCCTGGATGATCCTTGGCAGGCTCTGGGGCCCCGGCTTGCAGCTCTCAGAGGAGCTTGGTGGACAGTGTGAGTGGGGATGGGGAGCAGAACTGCCCACAGTGGTGTGGGCAGCTGGACCCCTCCAGCTTGTCACGACCAGGGCTAACGGGCAGAAAGCCTGGGTTGCTGTCTGGATCGTTGCCAGCATAGCCCGGGTGAGCAGAGCCTGTGGCTTATAAGTTCTGAAAGAGGCCATCCAGAAGCGACATAGAGGCCACCATGCTCAGAGTGCAGGGATGGGGGCACCTGGGGAGTGGGGCTCGGTTGGGCATCTGAGTCTTGATCTCAGAGTTGTGGGTTCGAGACCCACACTGAGTTCCATGCTGGGCATGGAGCCTGCTTAGAATTCCTTTCCTGGGGCGCCTGGGTGGCTCAGTCAAGCGTCTGCCTTCGGCTCAGGTCATGATCTCAGGTTCCTGGGATCAAGCCCCATGTGGGGCTCCCTGCTCAGCGGGGAGTCTGCTCCGTCTCCCTCTGCCACTCCCTTCACTCGTGCTCCCCCCAATAAAGAAATAAAATCTTTTATTTATTTGAGAGAGAGAGCATGAGGAGGGGGAGGGTCAGGGGGAGAAGCAGGCTCTCCGCTGAGCAGGGAGCCCGATGTGGGACTCGATCCCAGGACTCTAGGATCATGACCCGAGCTAAAGGCAGACGCTTCACCAACTGAGCCACTCTGGCACCCAATAAATAGAATCTTAAAAAAAAAAAAAAAAAAAAAAAAAAATTCCTTTCCCTGGGCTGCTTGGGGGCGGCACACGTCCTGCTGCTGGGTTACCCTTTGCCTTGAAGCATGTTACTGATCACTGAAGAGGAAAGAGAGTCCAGAGGCTGGCCCCTCCTGTAGCACTGTGGCTTTTCAGTAATGTCAAAATTGCTGCTTGAATTTAGTCTTTAATATTTTAATAGTTATAAGTTAAGATACACGGTGTTGAAATGTGAAAAAGCTAGTGTCTTCAGTTTGTGAAAACCAGTAAAATGAGATTAGAGGAGACCGGTCATCCCAGTGCAACAAGGCAGGTCCCAGCCGAGGCTGCACAAGCTGTTCAGGCAGAGCCAAAAGGCCTTTTCTTACTGAGTCAGGACAAAAGAAGGAGAATTCCAGAATTAGTGAATGTACCTTTTGCTATCAGGAACTGTATTAAAAGACAGACATGCCAAATCCTGGGTATACATGTAGAATTTCCAGCACACCAGGACAGTGGCTCGCAGCCCATGGAGATCACAGGGAGCTGAAGGTCACCCCAGGTCCGTGGATTTTTCTCTCTGTCCGGGGCATTGTGTCTGGTCACTTTGCTTTTGTGAGTGAGAGTTCGAGCTGCTGGCTCTGGGGCTCCACCAGGCTGTTTCCAGAAATTTCTGAAAATAGAGTTCACTTGGATTTGTGACACCCTTGACATGGCTCATCTTTGGGATTCTGTCTGGATTGGGCCAGTTTACATTTGTTTTGAATTGCAGATTTTTTGGTGTTAGGTTGCAGAACCAGAGAAAGTTTACTTTTGAACTGCTTTACGAGTTCAAGAGTGTACGTGTCCTTTGCCCAGAAGGTTATTATTTCAGTGAGGTGACTGTGGACTGAGGTTCTGTCGCACTTACCAACATGCTAGACCGCTTTGGGGACTTGGGAATGAAGAGATTTATCAAACAGATGGCATTTTAAAGGCATAACAACAGAATTCTCTGCTTCATTTTTGAATGGTTATAAATTTTAATCTCTTCAATAGTAAATAATTTTATAAAAGTAAAAGTTTGGTAGTTCTCTTAGGTGTTGTTATCTTTTGATTTGAAATTGAGGTCACTGAGTCCATTCTGGCAAAACTTACCCCTAAATCTCACCTCCAGGACTCATGGTGGACCTTTAGGGGAGACATTCATTGCCTTCCATCTTGGTCAGGACCTTTAGGGGAGACATTCATTGCCTTCCATCTTGGTCACCTGGCCCATGACCTGCTGAGGAAGCTTATTTTCCCTCACCTCACACTCTTCCTAGACAGCTTTGTAAGAGAAAGATGCAGAAGATAGAAAATACTTGGGTACCACACGCCCCCACGCCTCTCCCCAGCTCAGTGCTGCTTGCTGTCCCCTCATCCTCAAAGGTTATCTGTCAATTTTCTCAGCCCTTGGGATGCAGACTGTTAATGCTTCATAAAGTACTGCAGTGTGAGCAGCAAAGTGAGACCGAAGAAGAGCAAGAACATTCGGGCTGGGGTTGAGAGTAATCCCTAGCCCTGGTTTTCTAATCCATTAAAACTGAAGCCTCTCTTTTCTTGATCCAGGTGTGTCTGTAACACTCCAGCAGTAGTTGTGGTTAGGCTTGGCTCAGGCAGGTGAAACCAAGGAAAGAGGGGTGGGGAGAGTTTGCCTGACAGCGGCAAGGTTGGCAGAAAGAGGGGTGTGTGTGTGTGTGTGTGTGTGTGTGTGTGTGTGTGTGTGTGTGTGTGTGTGTGTGTGTGTGTGTGTGTGTGTGTGTGTGTGTCAACTAGCAAGGTTGGCAGAAAGAGGGTGTGTGTGTGTGTGTGTGTGTGTGTGTGTGTGTCAACTAGCAAGGTTGGCAGAAAGAGGGTGTGTGTGTGTGTGTGTGTGTGTCAACTAGCAAGGTTGGCAGAAAGAGGGTGTGTGTGTGTGTGAGACAACTAGGCAAGATTGGCAGAAAGAGGGTGTGTGTGTGTGTGTGTGTGTGTGTGTGTGTGTCAACTAGCAAGGTTGGCAGAAAGAGGGTGTGTGTGTGTGTGTAAGACAACTAGGCAAGATTGGCAGAAAGAGGGTGTGTGTGTGTGTGTGTGTGTGTGTGTGTGGCCAGGTTGGCAGAAAGGAGGTGTGTGTGGGGAGACTGGGCTGGGGTACTGGAAGGGAAGAGTGGGGAGGGAGCAGGTGAGTGCTCTGCTCTCAGAGACAGCGTTGCGAGTGGTGGGCTGCACGTGTCCCTTGGGTCTGAGACTGGGCAGTGCGAGAGCAATAGCTCCACCTGGTCAGGACCCTTCTGCGAGGCCCCACAGGCTGTGTATTGTTGTGCCCATAAGCTCTCTCTGAAATTTCAGTGATGATCTGGGATGACCTGAAGAAGAAGACTGTTATTGAAATAGAATTTTCTACAGAAGTCAAAGCAGTCAAGCTGCGGCGAGATCGGTAGGTTTGCTATCTAAGTTTGTCTGAAGACGGCTGAAATACTTTCATATTGAAGGAAGAAACATGTTTGGGAAAATCATCTTCAGATGTGATGATTGTAGTTTATGACCCAAAGGACATGGGATTCTCTGTATTGCTGCAAAGAAGGTGTGAGTTTTATGGGCTTTCACGGACCGTTTAGAAGCAGTTCGTCAGTGGATGTTTCTGGCAGCAGCGCCCGGTGGTCCTCAGTCCTTCAGAGGATGGTCCCCAACCAGCAGGTTCCCGCTGAGGACACAAGGGGTGAGCCTCCCTCACTCTCAGTCCAGCTTTGCCACGCGCTGCCTCAGTAAATGTTACCAGCTGGAGGATAAAGGAAGATATGGAGACTCCTTAGTGAGAAGGTGGCATTGCTGTTACCTCTTGAACGTAGCAGGCTTCTCTCGGCCGTTGCTAGCGTGGTGTTTAGGAGAACAAGTTTTTACTAGTACATTCAGCAAGATAGAGTTTTGTTAATTTGGATCTTAATTTGGTGTGATTTACATCTTATACTCAGCTGTGGAAGGGGCAAAGATGCTGAACAAGGTGGGTGTGAATAGGGGACTCATACCTGCATTCTTAGGTTTGTGACTTCGGCAATGTTGATTGTTTAGGGGCCCCTAATCAAATCCTGGAGCCAGATCCAAGGACTTTCCAGTTTCCAACATTTCTAAATTATCCAGACATACCTAAAAGTGGTATATAAAGAAAATTTCTTTATTTTCTGCTCCATGTACTCGGTTCTTATTCTAGATGAAAGTGTTCTTAAACCCCAGGAAGGTCCATTAGTCAGCCTGTACCCAGGTGTGCAGGTGAGAGTTGCTTGTCCATCAGTGCCTGCCACACCCCCAGGGGCTCATGGGTGACCTCCAGAGACCTTGCCTTTGTGGGGCTCTGATTCAAGAATGATCCTTCTGCCTGTGCTGTTTGGACTGTTTCTAAGTTTCAAAATAATAAGAACAAAAATCACAAAATGCTTGAGTTTTGCTTTTGGGAATAGGAGTTCTGATTGTGTTTTTTTTCTTTGCAGAATTGTGGTTGTTTTGGACTCAATGATTAAGGTGTTTACGTTCACACATAATCCCCATCAGTTGCATGTCTTTGAAACCTGCTATAATCCTAAAGGTAAGCTGCAGAGGAGTAACGTTGGAAGTTGGCTCTTTGACGTTCCGTCCAGGTGGAGACCAGTGCCGGGTGCCCTCCTCTGTGGCAGGTCTCTGTCTGAGTGGCACTGCCGTGGTCAGATGGGTCCTGAGACTCACTGGGGGCACTCTGATGGAGACAACCTTCTCGTTCTTCCTCCTATGCCCTTTTCCCTAGCTGCTCTCCACCTGCTCCTGGGCGAGCTCTCCAGGCCGCATTGCTCACGCCAGCACCTGGTCTGCCAGGGAGTGGCTGAGACCCCCCCACCCATCTCGGTGGGGGAGGGCGAAATGAGGGAACTTTCCCCCTGTCGTCGTCAGCCATTCAGGAGCTCCTTGGGTGACGTTGGAATTGTGTGTGTTCACTGAGTTCTGAGGGCTTTCATTCTCTTTTTCTTCGGAGCAAGGATTGCATGTGACTTTGTTCCTCATTATAGCATCTTAATTTCTTTTTAAAAGTTTTAGTGTTTTTCTTCTAGCTTTATTGAGCTGTAATATACATAAAACTCACTCATTTTAACTATATTTGGTATATTTAGTCATTGTAAACAGCCGTGAAAACTACCCCCACAGTGGAAAAGAGTTCCAGGTGGCCCCTTTCCCCACCTGGCCTTCAAGTTTTGCGGTCTTTCTCTTAGCTTAATATTTCTTAGGTTCCTCCATGTGTTATGTATATATTCTTTTCTCGTTTTTATTGCTAAGTAATACTGTATAGTATGGATATACCAAATTGTTTATGCACTCCAGTATTTGGACCGTTATGAACAGAAGCTGCTATGAATGTTCACAGACACATCTTTGCCTGGAGGAATTATTTTATTTCTCTTGGGTGAATACTGAGGAGCACATCTGCTGGATCATATTGTCGTGATGTATCCATGTTTATAAAATACTCACAAATGTTTTCTAAAATGGCGGTGTCTTCTTGCACCCCCATCAGTGGGTGACCTAGGAGAGCTGGATGGCAGCACATTCCTGCCCCAGCACTTGGTATTGTCACTCTTCTGAACGTGGGGCGTTGCCTTGGGACTAGTATGTCCCTGGGGTTTCGTTTGCATTTCTCTGAGGACTGGTGGTGTTGAGCATCTTGTCATGTGCTTGTTGCCATTCAAACATCTTTTATGAGGTGTCTTCACGTCTTTTCCTCCTTTAACTTTATCTTCTCACTGACTTGTAAGAATTCTTTGTATATTCTAGATAAGGCCCTTTGTCTATCACTTTTGCAGATATTTTCAGTTGGTCTGTGGTTTTTTGCAAAACAAAGATTTTCTTTTATGTGTTCTTCTAGAAGCTTTAGATCTTAAGTTAGGTCTTTAATCTATTTTTTTGTGTATGGCGTGAGACAAAGGGCCAGATTTGTATTTTTCTTTATGAATATCTGACTATTTTTTTCTGCAATGAATTATCTTGGTACCTTTTTTTTTTTTTTTTTAATCAAGTAAGTGTAAGATTTTTCTGGACTCTTTGTTCTGTTCCAGTGATATGTCCTTATATCAATACCGTACTGCTTTGGTATCAAGAGCTTTAAAATAATTCTTAAAATTAGGTAGTGTAAGTTCTCTAATGTTCTTACTTTACAAAAAATTTTTGGCTATTCTAGGACCTTGCCTTTCCTTAGGATGTCTAGTGTCAGCTTGTCTGCTATTTCATAAAGCCTGCAGAAAGACTTGGATCGTGACCACACTGACCTGCAGGCAAAGTACACTCCAGCTGTGACCACAGTAGGTCAGCGCAGATCAGCTCTCCATCCATCAGAACTTTGGTTTCCTTCTACACTGTGGTCCACTGTCTTATGCAGGCACTGTCAAATTTATTCCTAAGTATTTGGGGTTTTGTGTGCAGTTGTTAATGGAGTGTTTGTATTTCACAATTTTGTATTCTTAGTGGCTGGCACCATGGAAGGCGGATATGTGACAGTGGATGTTTCCAATTGTGAGGCAGGCTCAGTCTCCCAGGACTTAGTCTTGTCTGGCCTTCTAATACCTTTTATAATGAAAAGATGTTGTGATTCTGATATAAATGAAAACCCTAGGGGCACCTGGGTGGCTCAGTTAGTTCAGCATCCAGCTCTTGGTTTCGGCTCAGGTCGTGAGCTCAGACTCATGGGATTGAGCCCCACGTTGGGCTTTGGGCTCAGCATGGAGTCCACCTCCCTCTGCCCCCCGCCCTGCACGATCTCTCTCTCCCTCTCTGTCTCTAAGATAAATAAAATCTTAAAAAAAATGAAAACACATGAGTAAGTTATTTTTTTTTCTCGTGAGCTGGAAGACAGAGAATAGGTTTTGTTTGGGTAAGGCAGAGGCTTTTAGACAGTCGTGAGTGCTTGATGGGTTCTCTCCATCTCCGATCAGGCCTCTGCGTCCTGTGCCCCAACAGTAACAACTCCCTCCTGGCCTTCCCGGGCACACACACAGGCCACGTGCAGCTCGTGGACCTGGCCAGCACCGAGAAGCCGCCCGTGGACATTCCAGCCCACGAGGGCGTCCTGAGCTGCATTGCTCTCAACCTGCAGGGAACAAGAATTGCAACCGCATCTGAGAAAGTAAGTGCGTGTCCTCCCGTGACAGCTGCACACCTGCCCCGGCCGCCCTCGCAAGGGCCCTTGCACTCCCGAGGACTTAGCGTGCGGGCCCCGCGGAAAACCAGCCCTTCCCTGTGGGTTCTGACTCCTCACGGGTTCTTGGCCACCTTCTCTTGGCAATCACGTCATAGTTGACATAGACTGTTGAAAAGTCATTTTACTTGGTGAAGCCTCATCTTTTTGGCAGCAGAATAGAATCACTGTGCTTTTTTCTAACCGGCCATGGGAGTTACAATGAAGATGTCATTGCTCTGGACAGAGAACTGACAAGCCCCCAGGAACACATCCATACAGGCTGTGGGTTCTCTCAGGCATCCGCTGGGGCAGTAGGTGCAGGGGGTTAGTGGAGGGCTGGCACCCAGGGGTTTGGCTCCTACCCAGTGCTGTTGGGCCAGAGAGCCACCACCTTAACTCTCGGCTACAACGGAGGGAAAAGTTGAGTTTTAGATGATGTGGGTGAGTTGGGAAGGGGTTGTATGGACTGTTGGGTTTGTGACTATAATACTCATTTCAAAAAACTAAAAAGTTGTGAATGATAATAAAACACTTCACTGTTTTTCAAAGGGGACCCTTATAAGAATATTTGATACTTCATCAGGGCATTTAATCCAGGAACTACGAAGAGGATCTCAAGCAGCCAATATTTATTGGTAAGAAGCACCCCCGCCATGTGCCCCGAGTGACTGAGTCAAACGGGGCTTGTGTGACTGAGGGAGAATCAGGGCCCCTACCAGCTGTAGAGAGCCAGGTGTCAGCTTGTTTTATTATGACTAACTTTAGATCGTTATTACGGGAACACATACAAAAGTTAAAGAGAATGTAATTAACTACCATTGACCCTGCCTCCATGTTTGTTAGTACTTTTGCCAGTTTTATTTCTTCTCCACTGTTCCTCCAGCTGATTTTTCTGTGGTATTTTAAGGCAAACACCAGAGACCTTGTTAGCTCATCTGTAATCACTCGGGGTCCGCAGCCCTGCCGTGGTGGACCCCCTGCTTGGGCGGGGTTTCATTCTTGGCATTTGTGGCCTTTCCAGGTGCCAAGCAGCATTTGGATCTGTGTGATAAACATGTAATTAACATATGCGTTTAGTGAATGTGCTTGTGGAGCCCCGTGGGGGCTCTCCTCTGTGTCTACTCTCAGGGCCCCTCCAGCCAGAGTGGGGGCCTGCCCAGCCCCAGTGATGCCCACCTCCAAAGGGCAGCCTGCACCTCCAGGGGCCAAGGGCATTGGAGGGGAGGAGTTTGGCATGTAGAGGTGGCCTCAGGGCCCCCAGAGCTTCAGGGTGGGGCCACAGGAAGTTCCTTCCCCTCCCTGGTACCCAGCCTTATCATTGTACCCAGGGAGGGGCCCTGCTGTGGCACCTGGGTTGTTCCCCAGTGTGGACCCTCAGATTCCATGGAGAGCACTGCAGGCTGATTAATGGAGGGTGGTGGTGCTAACAATTGCTGTCTGGAATTCGAGAAGGCCAAGGTTTGAGGCGGCAGCTCACATAGCGGCGTGGTGCTACTGTTGGGGGCCGGGCTCCTCTGCATCCACAGGAAACCAGACCTTCATCTGATTTCTCTGCAGCATTAACTTCAATCCGGACGCTTCCCTCATCTGCGTGTCCAGTGACCACGGCACAGTGCACATTTTTGCTGCCGAAGATCCAAAAAGGAATAAACAGTCTAGGTAGGTTTCCCAGAGTTAAGAGGACTAAGCCCCTCCTTCAGGCACATTCGGTGTAAAGTCACAGTCACTCATTGGATTGTGTGACAAGGCACGGCTGACCCTCACACGGCACAGGAGTGACATCCACAGGCCACGGACACGTGGTACATTGTAGTGCCGTGAATATATTTTTCTCTTCCTTAGAATTTTCTTTTCTCTAGCTTTCTTGTAAGAATATGGGATGTGTGGTACATAAAATGTACAGAATAGGTGTGAATTGATCATTTGTTATTGGTTAACAGGCCCTGAGTTAAATTTTTGGGGTGTCAGTAGTTACACACGGAATTTCGACTGCAGGGGGTTGGTGTCCCTCACCTGTTCATTGCTCAAGGGTCCACAGATCTGATGCGAAAACGGGCATCATTATTGGCCTCGTCTTTAGCTCCTTAGACAGAGTCTGATTAGGATCCAGTCACCTTTCCTGTGATTTAGGACTCCGACCTGAACCCCAGTGCCTGTCCTCATGTTTGCCGTGTTTAGCAAAATAATTTAGTCACAGTAGAAACCTGTGCCTCTTGTGCTGGTGGTTTCTGGGGTTACCATAAAGCCATTTTAAGCACTTTGTTTTTTTCATGTGAGAAATAAAATTAAAAGGAAATACAGAATTTGAAGCATCTGGGCTCAGGCCAAATGAAAGAGAGCTGTGTTATTTCACCTTTGTTATGGAGACGTAACTGCCTTTTCTCCCCTCCCCTCCCCCCCCAGTCTGGCCTCAGCTAGTTTTCTTCCAAAGTACTTCAGTTCCAAGTGGAGTTTTTCCAAGTTTCAGGTTCCCTCAGGCTCTCCGTGCATCTGTGCCTTTGGAACAGAGCCAAATGCCGTCATTGGTAAGTGGTCCTTGAGCTGGCGGCCCTGTGCTCGCTCTCCTGGGGGCCCATGGGATCCACTCGGGGGTCTGCACAGCCATGTGGGGTGACGTCAGCCCCCTGCCCTCCGGGGTTTCCCAGGAAGTTGTGGGGGCATGTCATTTGGTGTTCGAACTGGTGACCAGACAGGGTTTTTCCCCTCCACACATAAGTTGAATACATGCACCACCCCAGAGCAGTCGGGGTTCCTGGCCATGCGTGCGCTCAGTTAGGAATGGGGGGCGGTCCCTTGTCACCCATGTTCACTCTGGGTCACTGCCCGGAGTGAGGCCATTTACAGTTCAGCTCAGTGAGGTCTGCTTGCTGTTGACGTTGAGGGGAGAAACAACGTGAGTAAAATGGTCTCCTTCTGTCTCAGCGATTTGTGCAGACGGCAGCTACTACAAATTCCTATTCAACCCCAAGGGGGAGTGCATCCGGGATGTCTACGCACAGTTTCTAGAAATGACCGATGACAAGCTGTGACTCCACCGGGAGTGCAACCAGCACCCACAGCCGGCCACCCCCGAAGCGCTGCGTGTGCCCTTCAGACTCCTGGGGCGGGTGCCGGTGCCCTTGGGCCTCGCGGGTCAGCAGCTGGAGGACTGCCCAGGGACCTTGGTCCTGAAGCCATTCTATGGTTGTCTGTTTTCTTGAGCAGGGCTTCCCATTTCCAGTATTAAAGGACAAATCATCATCAAGGCAGTGTAGACGCTCAGTGGCTCTGAGCCACCCAGGCCCGACTGCTGGCCTGCGATCTTTAGTTCAGCTTTGACGCTAGCTTCTGCCCTCCCACCTGCGCCCCGCCCGTGCACCTGGGGGCTCCGTACACACGTAGGGACTGGGTTGACAAAAGGATGGACAAACTGAAATTTGTTTTGGCAATAGATTCCATCATTTTTGCTGAGTCTGTAATGGGGAAATGAATAAACGTGTCAATGTGAGTTCTTACATTACACCAGATTTTTAAATAGAACAAGAATACCAGCAGCTTGCCTTAGAAAAGGAGAAAGGAATTCCTTCTCCCCTCTGAACATGACGCAAAGAGACAGCGTGTCAGAGAGCCTAGCGTGGGCATCTCCCTGCGAGCCGGCGTCCTGGTCTCCCTGGGCCTGTGGCGGGCCTGTGGCACAGCTGTCCCCGTCTGTCTGTCGGAGCTGTTGGCATCACCTGCGGCGAGCAGAGCGCTTCGTGTGCCCCGTGGGTCTCCTCAGTTTCCCCCTTGTGTGTAGGAAGCCGGAGTAACATGGAGATGGTCACTTAATTTAGAGGATGTGGAGGGAAGGGTTGGGCACCGCAGCGGCCGGGCCCGACGTCCAGGCAGGAGCGGGAAGCCTCAGCCCACCGTGCCCCGTCGTTGCTCAGAGCCGCTCTCACTAGCATTCTGAGAAGGGAAGGCACATGATAACGTTTTCTAGCATCGGTGACTAAAACAGGTTATGGGCTCTATGTTGTTAGTACTCCCAGAGGTACGTATTCAGTTTTCTTAAATTCCCTTTACAGAAGCCTAATTGTATGGTTTTGATTTCAGGTTGTAAACATTGAAAGTCTGCGGCGGCCCCTCCCGGTTCTGCCAGTTCTCTCTCACTGTCATGTAATCAACTAACTTTGTATGTGGATTTCAGTATAAAGTATGCATGTTACTTTTGTGTGTATTTAATCATGAAATTTAATTTTGCACTTATTTGTAATGTTTCTTTTAAATAAAAGTGACTAATTTTGTTGTACTCTGTATCCGTCAAGGGAAAAGAATTGTGTGTTACAAAACCAAACCCTAGTTTTGGAATCTGCCAGATTTCGGGCTGCCTGTGTGGGGGTGGGGGCCCGGGGTTGGCGTCCGCCTGCGAGCAGGGCCGAAGGGCGTGCGGTTCGCTAGCGCTGTGTATCTCCGTTGGGCACGCTGTGCTGGCGTGGTGGCGCCTGTGTCCTGCCCCGTGCCTGGCCAGTGTTGTGGTCATCTAACATGTGAGCGCTCACCGTGCATCGGGGCCTGGGGGGACCCTTCACATTCGTACCATTACTAGTTTGTTTTCCCCAAATACAGTCCCTCTTAGTGTATCCAGCTCTACATCAAACCAGGAGAGAAGTTGTGTAAGAAAGCACGGCTGCCGCCATGCGCGGAAACTGCTGGTAGGGCTGGCGGGGAAGGCGCAGAGAGGCGGTACCCGGAAACCCAGCAGTGTCCCGGCATGCCCTGTTAGAGTCCAGGGTGAGAGCATGGTCCTGGCTCCGCCGCGCCGGGTGCGACCTCGCCGCCTCCGTAAAGTGACAAAACATGGAGGGTGGGAGCCCTTGCCCAGGGGCACTGGACTTGGCAGCTGCAGAGCCACGTAGTCCTGCAAGGGGCTCTGGTGTGCGCCCTGCAGTTTCCCCCTTGGGATGGAGAAGGCCCCACTCGCCATCTGGTGCAGCGAGTCGAGGGCCTGGAAGGCTGAGGCAGTCAGACACCGTGCACCCACCCAGGCCCGTGCCTGTGATCTCGATTCGCCCCTCTAGGGAGGTGGCGGAGGGAGCCGTGTCCCCGGCATGGGCGCACTGTCCGGCGAACCTTCCGAGGGCTCGTGGAGAGCAGAGCCAAACACCGTTCTCCGAACATAACCATTGATTCGAAGCTCTGAGAGGGGCTTCCTGGAAGCCGGGACCGCCATCTCCGTCTCCTCGCATGGCTGAGTCCTGCTGGCCCTGAGCGGGGCATCAGGGGGACGCAGACACAAGTTCTCCCTCCAGGGGCCCCCACTCGGCAGCTGAGCTGGGCACCAGGTGTCAGTGTCAACGTGCAGTTACTGCCTGGGACGGCACTGCTCACTGGGCTGTTCTGTCAGTTCTCTGACAGACGGGGAGCCGTCCTCAGCCCTCCATACCAGCCCTTCCTTCACGCCACGGGGAGACAGAGTCGCCTCAGCACGCCGAAGCCTCTTCACCCTCCAGGTTCAGCTGTGCCGTTAGGGTGCAGCCTTCTCGGGAGCCCTCCGCCCCTCTGGGCCCGCAGGTGATGCCAGAGTACCCGGAGCCCACTGCCCGCTCTGCCACCAGTCACCGGCCCTCCGCGGCTCCTGCGGCCAGACCTCCTCACCAAACTTGTAGGTACCAGAGATGGTTTCGTGAGGTGGGCCCCTGACCTCCCTTCCGTTCTTTCTGGAACAGGCATTGGATCGACGACAACACTTGGGGAACTTGTACTGAAATTCTGATCCTCGAAATGGATCAGAGAATGCTTACAAAGTTCACAGAGTCGTAAAGTAGGAAAGAACAGAGAGAATCAAAAGTCGGAAGCAGAATTGCCCTGAGCTGCCCCTTCCGGAGAAGGCCACTCCTGGAAAGCCTCTGCCTTCTGGGATGAGGTGGTTCATTTTCAGCAGCATTATAGTGACTGTTCAGCTTTTTAAAACTCATGAACATGTTGGGACATACCTCAGTTGCCCAAAGATACTAATTTGTATTTTTTGCTATTATAAACCTTTAGGAAACTAACCCTCGTGCACACATCTGCACACCTGTCAGATGCATTGGCCCCCTCACAGCCTCACCAGGACTGGGTTCCAAGCACAGGCGCTGTAATCTTCAATGGAGAAAAAAGGTCTCCAGTCTGGGCCGGTGGAACATTTTGGAACACCTTTGCTGGCCATCTGCATTTAGCCTGTCAACGGCTTATTCAGGTCTTTCCCCGTTTCTCTGTTGGTGTTTTGTCTGTTTGTAAGGACTTTTTCAATAATTACCCCGTCCTTTTGTCTACTCGGTGTTTATTTCAGTTCGAGGGTTTCTGCTCAGCTGTGTCTGTATCTTGAGTGTTTATTGTTTCTGGTATTGGCTCATGATTACGAAGAGCCGCACGTTTCGTTGGGCACTGTTCATGGGCTTTGTTTTCACAGCTCACTCATTGAAAGCGATTCCCAAGCGTGTAACGAGGCAAGGGTCTTGCCTTCCTGCAGCACAGACTCAGGCACTGCTCACACCTCAGGCAGCCCTGATCTGGTGTCCTGTGGCTTAGCATTTTAGCACTCTTCAAAGTGTTCCAGTTTGGAAGAAAAACTATGCAGTTGGCCTATTGTAATGCCATTTATCAATTGATCCACTGACTTGGAATACTTCTTAATGAAGAACAAAGTTCTGGTTATGTGGCTTTGCTAATATGAAGCATTTTTTCTTCCAAATGGACTTTAAAGCATCTGGAATAATAGCCTAAAATAAAAGCATTTTGGTGGCATTTGGCTCAGGTCATGATCCCAGGGTCCTGGGATCGAGTCCCGCATCGGGCTCCCTGCTCAGCGGGAGCCTGCTTCTCCCTCTGCCTCTCTCTCTCTCTCTCTCTCTCTCTCTCTCTCTCATTAATAAATAAATAAAATCTTTAAAAATAAAAAAAACAATGATTCTCAAGTGCTGCGGGACAGAGTGTGTCAGGATTTAATCAGTATTTTCTCTCCATCATCTCTTCATACGGTGGCACGTGAATGCGCTCATGTCCATACTTGGTTATTTGTAAATGACAGCGCGCGGTCCAGCTTGGAGGGGAAGAAGCTCTTTTTGTTTTTTTTAAAGATGACTTTTTTTTTAAAGATTTATTTATTTATTTTGAGAGTGAGAATGAGAGAGAGACAGAGACAGAGAGAGCACACGAGAGGGGGGAGGGTCAGAGGGAGATGCAGACTCCCCGCTGAGCAGGGAGCCCGATGTGGGACTCGATCCCGGGACTCCAGGACCATGACCTGAGCCGAAGGCAGTCGCCCAACCAACTGAGCCACCCGGGCGCCCAGGGGAAGAAGCTCTTGAGTCTTGTGTCCTTCCTGTGTTCTGTTTGGTTTCAAAATGGTAACTATTTTACAACTTGGGAAATGGGTATTACTAAAATGTGGTTTTTACATTTATCATGCATGGGGCCTGTTGAACTTCTTGAATCTGTAAAATTATGGCTTTCATCAAATTTGTGAAAATTTCAGCCATTATTTCCTCACATAATTCTGCTATTGGTGTCTCTCCTTTTGGGAATCAGGTACACATCTGTAACACCTCTTCTGTTGTCTCACTCGCTGGTCATTAGGCCTGTTCATATATTTTTAAAGTAGTTCTTCCTTTTTTTTTTTAATAGGGTAATTGTTATCTATCATTGACTCTCACAACTAATGACCTATCACTGCCCATTCTGCTTTAAAGCCTGTAACCATGTTTTTTTATTTCAGATGTATTCGTCCGTTCTAAAATGAGTTTCTGATTCTTAGCAAACCTTATTTGCTCATTTGAGCGTTTTTTCTTACACCCTTGTACGATTTATAGTGCAGATGTTGGTATGTTTTTCTTCTATTCTGAGTAGGAGTCCCATTCATGCCTTGTGCGTCCAGCACTTTTCAGTTGCGTCCTAGGCATCACAAATGGTACGCGGTAGATACTTTGTATTGTTATGTTTCTCTGAGGAATACAGATTTTTTTTTTCTTGTTTGAAGCATTTAATCTTGCTGAAACCATACTGCATGCTCAGCCCCCATCGGCAGGTGGCAGGGCGGAGGGGAGTGGGGAGCCCTGAGGCACTCACCCAGGTTCACACCACTGGGAGTGGGTGTGCAATTTTGTCAGATGGTCTTTCTGCATCTATTCAGGTGATCATGTTGTTTATCTTTTACTCTGCTTATGTGAATCACATTGATTTTCGATGGTTTGACCAAGCTTGCAATCCTGAGATAAACCCCACTTGACTTGGTCATGGTGTGTTATCCCCGTTATTATTCGGTTACTACTGAATTCAGTTTGCTCATATTTAAAGATGTATTATGTGTACAAGATAACACTTGCATGTAACTTAATTTTTTTTACATTGTCCTTGCCACAATTTGGTATTGTGGATTTCAGGTTAGTAATTTTGTGGTTTGGGCATTAATTTTAAAACCATTTGCTTTATGCAACAGCCACCAAAACATAAATGTACACTGGATTCTAACCAAAGCAAAAGTGTGCCCGAGGGGCAGGGGGCAACAGCTGGTGAGATGAGATGTTCTTACAGCTCTGCCCAAGAGAAGGCCTGCCATTTCAGCCCAGCCATGGCTCTGACTGGGCCTCCCAGACACCTGCCACACCGTCTTCACGTGGGCTGAAGTTCTGGCACCAGCAGGATCTTTAATGGTGGTGAATTTCAGGCTTCTGGGTCATGTGAGCTGATGAGACATGATCTCAGAGCCTCTCGTGGGCAGGTGGAGGTAGTGACAGTCCAGGCTTTGGCCAGATACCATGGAAGATGGTGTCTCCGGTGACCTTCAAAGCAGACGTGTGACTCCAGAAGATCGCAGTATTTCCTACCTGTTTAAACAGAAGAGGGGCTGACATGTCTAGCTGTCAGCTTTGGTGCTGACCATGCCCTGTGCCCTCAGTACCCACTGGATACGCCCTTTAAGATTGCTCCGTCCCAGCGGACGAGCTCACTACCATTCCAGGATCCTCTAGGTCATCTTATGCTGTAAGCAGAAATAAGAGCTGCCGATGAGACTAACTCCTTTATTTGAATATAAGAATGTACAAGATTTCTGTTCTCAAAATTGAGACCAAAAATGAGTTACTTGTCTAAGAATAGAATTGTCTGCCCTTACTCCCTGTTAAAATCACTGTTTCTGGGCCGCCTGGGTGGCTGTCAGTGAAGCGTCTGCCTTTGACTCAGGTCATGATCTCAAGAGTTGTGGGATTGAGCCCCACATTGGGCTCCCTGCTCGGCGGAGTCTGCTGCTCCCCCTGCTTGTGCTCTCGCTCTCTCCCTGTCGAATAAATAAATCTTTAAAAAAAAAAAAAATCACTGTTTCCTGTTAAACATCGTGCTGTCTTTTGAAGGTCAGTGCATGTATCCCAGAGGACAGCCCTCAAGGACTCAGGCACCTGGAGGCTGAAGCCCGCCCGCCGGCAGCCCTGTAGCCTCACAGAGACCATGTCGTCACACCCCCAAAACAGTCGACACCGTGATTCAAGAGGACGTCAAGCAGCCCCCCGAGTCTGCTTTCGGGGGTGGGGAGGGGTGGGGAAGCTCCAACGAAATTGCAACCATATTCAAATCTGGCGTTTGAATATAACATTGTCCTTGGTGTCCACAGAACAGGGTTCTGGAGTCGCGGCTGTGGCTGGGATGGAGCTGAGGCACAGATGCCCCACGGAGGGTCACTACTGCATGACAGTGTCACAGTTCTGGGTGTGTCTGAGCCCACAGCCACTGCCACGGGTGCCTGGAGCTCAGGGGACACACCTGGCAGAGGAGGTGAAGGGAGGAGGTTCCCCCCCCCCGGGTGTGTGTCAACCCTGGAAGCTGGAGGGTGGGGTGCATGTGTCTCCATCGCTCACCGGAGTCCCCAGGGGCCCTTGGGGAGCACTGCCGGAGCGGAAGCCGGAGCAGCGGCTGCTGGGACTTGCCCCTACAGGCCCCTAGCTCAATATGTAAATCCTACCGTACTCCACCTTCTTCCAGGGGAAACCGTTCTGTTTCTTTTTTAATTTTGGTAAAGTACACATAAAATTTTAACCATTTTAGAGAGTACAATCCGTGGCCTTAAGTGCATTCACACTAGTGCGGCCGTCACCTCTACCTCGATCCAGAGCGTCTTTCTCCCCCCAGGACGGAGCCTCGGAGCCGTCCTCGCCCGGCCCTGTGGGCTCGCCTGTTCTGGATGTTTCTGAGAAAGGGAATCGCCATGTGTGGCCTTGGTGTCTGCTGCTCTCTCTCAGCGGAGTGTTTCCAGTCCATCCACGTTGTAAACACTCTGCTCTTACCGCAGGGTCTCCAGGGAGAGGAGGGCGGGAAGAGCCACGCTGGCTCCTGCCGTGGGCGAAGCACTTGGTCTCCAGCTTCCAGAGCGACCGTGGTGTCCGAAGCCCCAGCCGCAGCCTCGGGTCCAGGCCAGCGCCGCCACCCGGACACACACCTCTTCACTGACCCAGCAACTCGTGGGGTTAGCTTTTTCATTCATACAGAAATGTGGCTACACCGCACGTGCGGGGCTGCACCCAGTTTTGTGTTTTGACAGATGCCACCCCCACAGTCGGGACACAGACGGCCCCTTACCCCGCAGAGGCCCTGCTGCGCGCGGCCGCCCCCGCCCCCGCGCCCAGCAGCCACTGACTGAGTCCCGGCAACCCTACAGGACGGGAGTCTCCTGGGGCTGCCGGGACAAGTGGCCACGACTAGAGCACCTTAAAAGGAGGTTATTCAAGTCCGGATCGTGTCAGCAGGGCCGGCAGCTGTTGGCTGGGAGGGGCTGGGGCCGCTGTGGTCACTCGCTGCCCGCCCCCCGCGGCCCGGCTGCGGAGACCCGGCCTCCAGGTGAGGCCACGTTCACGGGAACGAGGGCAGGGCTCCAGCGTGTCTGGGGGGACGCAGTGCACACAGCCCCCCGGGGCGGCCCCCCTTCCTGTGCGGCCCGATAGCTGGTCCCTGTGCTTGTGAAAGCAGCGGTCCGTGACCCCGACCCCCGCTAAAGAACATCTGTCTCTGGATCATAAATGGCGCTGCTGTGAAGGTCCGAGGGGAGGCTCTGGGTGAACATAGTTTCCATTTCTTTAGGGTCAGGCACCGGCTGGGGTCGCAAGGCTCCGCCCCGTTTCCAGAGTGCAGGGCTGCTCGGCGCGCCCGCTGGCGGTGGCTCTTCCAAGGCCTCAGAGCAGCTTTGTTCTTCCATGTTTGGTGGAACTCGTTAGTGACGTCGCGCGGGCCACACGTCGTCTGTATTGTTACCAAAGCGAGACCCCCACCGCAGGGTGGACAAGGCCGCAGCCAACTGCCTCTGCTTTCAGGACTGCTTTACCCCCGAAATACCACCCCACACAGAACCCACTGCCAGCCCCCAGCTCCCCGGCTCTTGGGAAGCCCCGGCCAGCCCTTCTGGACGGACCCTGTAAAACCGTATCATCGGACGCCGTGTGTCTAGCTTCTCGGTTTACGGGCTGCAGCCTGTGCGCGACAGACCACGCTCGCTTGCCGACCGCCCCCTGTTCGCGCCTCTCGGCTCCTACGACCGTGCCGCCGTGAGCACTCCCGTGCGAGTTTCTGTGCGGACGCGAGTTCTCATTTTTCTTGGCTTCAGACCCCAGCGTGGCATTGCTGGGTCCCAGGGGGATTCTGTGCTTCCCCTTCTGAGGAGCTGCCGGCCTTTTCCGCGGCAGCTGCACTACCTCACACCCCCAGCGGCCGGGCGTGGGGTTCCCGTTTCTCCACGGACTCGCCGACACTTGATGTTTTCCATTTTTTACATGAAAGCCGTCCTAGTGGGTGTGAAGTGGTTCGCATTTCCTTAATGATCAGCGGTGGAGCATCTTCCCACGTGCTTGTGCTCGTTTCTTTGAAGAAATGTCTGTCGTTCTTTGCACAATTTTTTTTATAGTGGTAAAATATACATAACAAAATTTATCATTTTAACCATTTTTTGTGTACTGTTCAGTGGCATCAAGTACGTTCACAATTCGCGCTCCGGCCACCACCACCATCCCCCTCCAGAGCTCCTCATTGCCGCAAGCCAGAACTGTGCCCGTTAAGCACAAAGCTCCCATTTCTCCGGCCCCTCAGCCCTTGGTGGCCCACCTCACCTGCTGTCTCGGGCGTCGGCTGCCAGGACTCGTGAGGAGCCACACAGCACTTGTCCTTTCGCGTCCATTTCCTCAGCACGTCCCCAAGGTCGGTCTCTGCTGTAGCAGGTGTCAGGACTGCATTTGTGCACTTTTAAGTTGGGTCGACCTTCTGTGGGGTTGTAAGCGAGCTTAAATACATCCTGGATTCTAGACCTTTATCAGATACGTGATTTGTAAATATCCATTCTGTAGGCTATCTTTTCACACTCTTGATGATATTCTTTGATGTATAAAAGTTTTATTTTATTTTTTATGAAGCTTAATTGATTTTTTTCTTTTGTTGCTCATACTTCAGGTGTCAAACCTAAGAATCTGTTGCCATATCTGAGGTCATGAATGTTTATCCCTGTATTTTCTCTTCTAATAGTTTTAGAGTTTTAGCTCTGGTAGTTAGGTCATTGATCCATTTTGAATTATTTTTTGTATATGAAATGGGGTAAGGTTCCAGCTTCATTCTTTTGCATGTGGTTATTCGTTTGTTTTTTTTTTTTTTTTTGATGTTTCCTCTTTATTTTTTAAAGATTTATCCATTGATTTTGCAAGAGTGAGAATGAGAGAGAGAGCACATGAGAGGAGGGAGGGTTAGAGGGAGAAGCAGACTCCCCGCTGAGCAGGGAGCCCGATGCGGGACTCGATCCCGGGACTCCAGGATCATGACCTGAGCCGAAGGCAGTCGCTTAACCAACTGAGCCACCCAGGCGCCCTCATTTGTTTGGTTTTTTAAAGATTTATTTATTTGAGAGAGAGAGCACAAGTAGGGGGGAGCAGCAGAGGGAGAGGGAGAAGCAGGCTCCCCACTGAGCAGGGAGCCCGATGCGGGACTTGATCCCAGGACCCTGGGACCATGACCTGAGCCAAAGGCAGATGCTTAACCGACTGAGCCACCCAGGCGCCCTGATTATTCATTTGTTGAAGATGCTATTCTCTTTTCTTGAATGTTCTTGGCACTCTTGTTGAAAACCCATTTGCCGTAGTTGCTTGGGTTGATTTCTGGACTCTGTTCTATTCCATTGGCCCATGTGTCTACCCTTATGCTAAAACCACACTGCTTTGTAGCTTTGTAGGAAGTTTTGAAATTAGGAAGTATCAGTTCTCCAGCTTTTTTCTTGTTCTTTTTCAACATTGCCATAGCTATTTAGGGCCCCTTATATCCTTAGGAATTTGAGGATTGGTTTTTCTCTTTCTACAAAAAGCCACTGGACTTATGATAGGGACTGTATTGAGTCTGTGCATTGCTTCAGGGAGTAGTGCCATCTTTTTTTTTTTTTTAAGATTTTATTTATTTATTTGAGAGAGCGAGAATGAGAGAGAGAGAGAGCACATGAGAGGGGGGAGGGTCAGAGGGAGAAGCAGACGCCCTGCTCAGCAGGGAGCCCGACGTGGGACTCGATCCCAGGACTCCAGGATCATGACCTGAGCCGAAGGCAGTCACCCAACCGAGCCACCCAGGCGCCCGGGAGTATTGCCATCTTAACAATATAAATTCCTACCTGGGAACACAGGAGCACTTTCCATTTTTTCGGGTATTTGTAATTTCTTTCAACAGTGGTTTGTAGTTTTGAATCTACAAATCTTCTACCTCCTTGTTTAAATTTACTCCTACGTAGGGGCGCCTGGGTGGCTCAGTCGTTAAGCGTCTGCCTTCAGCTCAGGTCGTGATCCCAGGGTCCTGGGATCAAGTCCCACATCGGGCTCCCTGCTCCTTGGGAGCCTGCTTCTCTCTCTCTCTCTGTCTCTCGTGAATAAATAAAATCTTTAAAAAAGATTTACTCCTAGGTATTTTATTCTTTTAATGCTCTGATAAATGGAATTGTTTTCTTAATTTTCTTTTGGATTGTTCATTGCTGGTACATAGAAATACAGCTGACCTCTGTGTCTGAGCCTTGTACACTGCATCCCTCCTGAATTTATTGCTTTGCTGTAGTAGTTTTTGTGTGTGTGGATTCTGTGGAATTTTCTGTCTGTATAATCATGTCATCTGCAAATAGAGATAGTGTCATTTCTTCCTTTCCAATTTAGATGCCTTTTCTTTTTCTTGCTTAATTGCTCTGGCTAGGACCTCCAGAGCACTGTTGAACAGCAGTGGTGAGAGCAGATATTCTTGTCTCTTTCTTGATCTTGTAGGAAAAACTTTCAGTCTGTTACCATTTAGTATGATGAAGGCTGTGGACCTCTGAGTTTTTCCTGCTTGAATTTTGTTGAGCTTCTTGGCCATTGCACATCAAACTTAGGGAGTTTTTTTTTTTTTTTTAAAGATTTTATTTTATTTATTTGAGAGAGAGAGAATGAGAGATAGAGAGCACGAGAGGGAAGAGGGTCAGAGGGAGAAGCAGACTCCCCGCTGAGCAGGGAGCCCGATGCGGGACTCGATCCCGGGACTCCAGGATCATGACCTGAGCCGAAGGCAGTCGCCCAACCAACTGAGCCACCCAGGCGCCCAAACTTAGGGAGTTTTCAACCTCAATTTCTTCTTACATTTTCCTGCCCTTTCCTCTCTGTTCTCCCTCCGGGATTCTAACAGTGTGTATAGCTGTGTCCTGGATGGTATCCCATGGATCCATTCCTTCCTTCCCCCACTCCCCTTCCCTCCCCTCCTTTCCTTCCTTTCTCTTTCTTTCTTCCTTTCTTTTCTTTTTCTTTTCTTTCTTCTCCCCTCCCCGCCCCCACCCCCAGCAGATTAGATTAGGTTGTTTTAACTACCTATCTTCGAGTTCACTAATTCTTTGTGCTGCCTGCCCAAATCCGCTTTTGGACACCTAACAAAATTTTTATTTCCGCTACTCTACTCTTCAGCTCCAGAATTTCTATTTGGTTCCTTTTTATAATTTCTCTTTTTTGGTTTCCCTACTTGTTCATACACTGTTCTGATTTCTTTTAGTTCTTTGTCCATGGTTTCCATCATCTCTTTGAGCATATTTAAGACAATTTAAAGTCTTCTGTTTAGGGGCGCCTGGGTTGCTCACATGGTTAAGCGTCCGCCTTTGGCTCGGGTCATGATCTCAGGGTCCTGGGATCGAGCCCCGCATCAGGCTCCCTGCTTCTCCCTCTCCCTCTGCCTGCCACTCCCCCTGCTTGTGCTCTCTTGCTTTCTCTGTCAAATAAATAAATAAAGTCTTTTGTCTAGTAAGTCCAGTTTCTGGGCTTCCTCACAGATGGTCTGTCAGTTATTACCCGCCCCCCCCTCCCCCCCCCCGGTGAATGGCCCACAGTTTCCTTTTCATTTCTGTGCTTTTTAATTTTTTGTTGACAGCTGCACTTCTTGAATATTACAGCATGGTAACCCTGGAAATCAGATTCTGTCCACTCCCCAAGGACTGCTATTGCTTGATGAAGGCTGTAGTTGTCCATTTGCTTGATCAATTTTCCAAACTGTTTTTTGCAAAGACTATATTCCTAGTCTCGTGTGGTCACTGAAGTCTGTTCCTTTAGCTTGTGTCCAGCTGATGTTTTGTCAGAGATTTCTTTAAATTCCTGGATCCAATGAGACTTTTTAATTAATTTATTTTAGAGACAGAGCACGCACAGTGGGCAGGGCAGAGAAAGAGTCTCAAGCAGAGTCCACGCTGAGCACGGAGCCTGATGTAGAGTTCGAGCTCACGCCCCTGAGATCATGACCTAATACTATTTCAGAGGTGCCTGCGTGGCTTGGTCTTGATCTCAGGATGATGAATTCAAGCCCTGTGTTGGGCTCCACGCTGGTCGTGAGCCTACTTGAAAAACAAAGCACACTATTTCAGCTGCATTTCACCAATTGGATGTATTTTCATTTCCATTGTTACAAGTTCTTTTTAAATTTTTTAATTTTCTAGTTCCCCTTGAGACTTCCTCTTTGCATCATGGGTTATTCCAAAATATGTTTTCTAATTTCCAAACATTTGAGGTTTTAAAACTTGCATTTGCTATTGATTTCCAGTTTATTTACCTGTCAGAGAACATATTGTACATGATTTTAATTCTTTCAAGGTCACAGTAGTGTTTGCTCTGCAACCCAGGATTTGGTCTGAACTGGTGAATGTTCCATGCACACTTGGAAAGAAAGTGTCCTGCTGCAAGGCAGAGCACTGTTAGTGACCATGAGACCAAGCTGGTTGATGCTGCTCAGAGATTCTGCATCCTTGCTGACTTTCTCCTTGTTTTATCAATTGCCTAGAGATAAATGTTGGTGTATCTTTTTTTTTTCTAGAGAGAGTGCATGAGTGGTATGGGGATGTTAGGGAGAGGGAGAGAGAGAAAATTTTTTTTTTTTTTAAGATTTTATTTATTCATTTGAGAGCGAGAGAGAAAGAGAGAGCACAAGCAGGGGGAGAAGCAGGGGGAGAGGGAGAAGCAGACTCCCTGCTGAGCTGGGAGCCTGAAGTGGGGCTTGATCCCAGGACCTGGAGATCATGACCTGAGCCAAAGGCAGATGCCCAAGCATCTGAGCCACCCAGGCGCCCCGAGAGAGAATCTTAAGCAGGCTCCACACTCATTGCAGAACCTGACTCAGGATTCAATCTCATGACCCTGACATGACCTAAGCTATCAAGAGTCAGATGCTTCACCAACGGACGCACCCAGGCTCCCCTTTTTAGTTCTATTTTTTAAGCAATCTCTACACCCAGCGTGGGGCTTGAACTCACAACCCTGTGATCAAGAATTGTACGCTGTACTGATGGAGCCAGGTGGGCACCCCCAGTGTTGATATATCTAAATGTAATATGGATTTATCTTTTTTTTTTTTTTTTTTTTGGTTCTCTTGGATTTTGCTTCATTTATCGTGTTGTCTTGGAAAACTGGCCCGTTTATCATTACTCAGCACCCTTCTTTATCTGTGCTAACTTTCCTGGTTTCAAGTCCGCTCTGTCTGGAAAGAATGTAACTACTCTTATTTTCTTTTGATCAGTGTTAGCAGGGTATCTTTTTCTCTAACCACTTAATCTGTGTGTGTCTTTATATTTTTTTTTTTTTTTTAAAGATTTTCTTTATTTATTCATGAGAGAGAGAGGGAGAGAGAGAGAGAGAAGCAGGCTCCCAAGGAGCAGGAGGCCCGATGCGGGACTCGATCCCAGGACCCTGGGATCATGACCTGAGCCGAAGGCAGATGCTTAACCATCTGAGCCACCCAGGCGCCCGTGTGTCTTTATATTTTAAGTGGGTTTCTTATAAACAACATACAGTAGGGTCTTGTTTTTTGATTCACTCTGACAGTCTTTTACTTTACATTTAAACCACTGACGTTCACAGTGATTACTGACATAGTTGGATTAATAGCCACCATAGTTGTTACTGTTTTCTCTGTGTTGCCCTCCTTCTTTGAAAATGATATGCCTAAGTATAGGTTGTGTGTTTGTTTGTTTGTTTGTTTTTGGCATTTATCCTGCTTGTTCCTGAACTTCTGGACCTGTGGTTTCATGTGTGACATGAATTTGGGGGAAATTCTCCATCATCGTTTCAAATATTTCCTCTGTTCCTTCGAAGAATTCCTTCTGGTGTTCCCCTTACAAGTGCGTACATGTTATGTACTCGTCCCGCAGTCCTTGGATAGTCTCCTCTGGTTTTCTTTTCAGTCTTTGTTCTCTTTTCAGTTTTGGAAGTTTCTACTGATATTTCCTGAAGTAGAGAGACTCTTTCCGTAGCTGTGTCCAGTCCACTGATAAGCCCATCAAAGACATTTGTGTTACAGTGTTGTGTTTCTGATCACCAAACTTTCTTTTTAGTTCTTTGTTAGGGTTCCCGCCTCTCCATACATTGCCCATCTACTCTTGCATGCTGTCTCCTTGATCCGTCAGGGCCCCTGGCATAGTAACAATCACGCTTGTCTTGTGTCCCCAGCCTGATAACACCAACATCCCTGCCCTGTTGGTTCTGAGGCAGCTCTCTCTTCAAATTGTGTTTTTCCCTCTAGTTATGACTTGTAGTTTTTTCTTCACGGCTGGAGCTGCTGTAAGGAGGCCTTTAGTGATGCAAGTGGGGGAGGGTGGTCTGTACCCCCGGGGCCAGGGCTCAGTCTTCAGTGAGCCTGTGGCTCTGCACTGTCAACTTCTCTTGTATTTCTCAGCCTTCGCCCCAGCTCAGGTGGGGCTGAAGGCTCCGGTAGGCTGGAGTTGGGTGTTTCCCTCCCCCCAGGGCAGTCAGGCCTGATAACAGTCTAGCAGGTTAGGCCCTGTTAGTGGGTTTTCCCTGAGAAGCTGCTTTGGTGGGTCTCGGAATAGCTTTTCTCTCTCCCTCTGCTTCTACGGTATTTCCTGTGAGAACCTGGTTGAGCTCCTGCAACTCACACACCCCTGTCCACACAGAGCCTCCTGCAGTCCGTTAGCCCGAGGTGAGGTTTGCCTAGACTGGCACTGGCTCCCTGTGACCGTTTCTGCACAGGGGCTGTGCTCAGGGAAGCCACTCCCTGCATTGGCCCCCCCGCCTCTCTGGTCTTGGGGAAGCTGTTTGCCCCGGGGCCTCCCCTCTCCTGCAGATCCAAGAAAGGCTCTTGCATTTTCAGTGTTCAGCTGTTTACTTGTTAGGACAGAGGGCAACTTCCAAGCTCCTTACATACATATGGAAAGTAAAACCAAAGTCCTTGCTTCCTTTATTTTGAGGCGCTTGTTAGGTGCTTAGACCCTTAGGGATGTTAAACGTGTCTTGGTGAGTTGACCCTATAGCATTATGTCTTTGTTTATACCTGGTAATTTTCCTTATAATGAGGTCTGCTTTGTTTGACATTAATACAGGCACTCCAACTTTTTTTTTTATGTGTTTGCATAATATATCTTTCCCATCCTTTTACTTTTAAGCTATCCATATCATTTAAGGTAAGTTGGGCCTTATTTTTGATCCAGTCTGACAATCTCTTTTTTAATGAAAAAATTTATCATTGAAGTATAGTGGACACACAATGTTAAATTAGTTTCAGGTGTACAACACAGCGACTCAGCAGTTGTATACATTACTCAACACTCACCACAGTAAGTGCAGTTACCATCTGTCATCGTACAGTATTACAGTGTTACCAACTACCTTGCCTCTGCTCCACTTTTCATCTTCATGACTTAGTTTATAACTGGAAGTTTGTACCTCTGAATTCCCTTCACCTATTTCACCCATTCCCCCACCCCCTCTGGCAACCACCAGTTTGTTCTGTGTATTTATGGGTCTGTTTCTGCTTTATTCATTTCTTTTTTAGAATCCATATATGAGTGAAATCATATGGTATTTCTCTTTATCCTATTTCACTTAACATAATACCTTCTAGGTCCATCCATGTTGTTGCAAATGGCTTTTTTATGGCTGAGTAGTATTCCACTGTAGATATATATACCGTGTTTTCTTTATCCATTCATCAATCGATGGTGACACTTGCGCTGCTTCCAATCTTGGCTACTGTAATAATGCTGCAATAAACATAAGGGTATATATACCTTCTCAAATTAGTATCTTTGTTTTCTTTGGGTAAATAACCAGCAGTGGAATTACTGGATCATCTGGTAATTTTTCTATTTTTAGTTTTTTGAGGAACCTCCATACTATTTTCCACAGTGACTGCACTACTTTACATTCCCACCAACCTCACATGAAAGTTCCCTTTTCTCCACATCCTCACCAACACTTGTTATTCCTTGTCTTCTTGATAATAGCCATTCTGACAGGTGTGAGGTGATCTCGTTGTAGTTTTGATTTGCATTTCCCTGATGATTGGTGATGAGGAGAGTTATTAATGATAGTTGGAAGAAATGCAGGCATGGACAAGGGTCCCCACCCTAAGAGGAAACCACTGTTAAAAGGATTTTACACCACCCTGGAAGGAGCCCTCCACCCTTTCCCACTTGAATGAACAAAAACCTGATGGGGTGATGCGCATCGAGGGTTAATCAGATTAAAACAGCCCTGTCGGGCGCCTGGGTGGCTCAGTTGGTTAAGCGACTACCTTCAGCTCGGGTCGTGATCCCAGGCTCCTGGGATCGGGTCCCGCATCGGGCTCCCTCTGACCCTGCCCCCTCTCATGCTCTATCTCATTCTCTCTCTCAAATAAATAAATAAAAATCTTTAAAAAAAATAAAACAGCCCTGTCAACAAGCCCATAAAACCCCTCAGACTTAGAAACTCTGGTAGCAACCCGTCTCGGGTCCCTCCCTCTTTGGGAGCTTTGTACTATCACTCAAACTTTGCTTTGCTGCCCTCCACTCTTCATCTGGTCTAATTCTTCATTCTTTTTTTTTTTTTTTTGAAGATTTTATTTATGTATTTGACAGAGACACAGCGAGAGAGGGAACATAAGCAGGGGGAGCGGGAGAGGGAGAGGCAGACTTCCCGCGAAGCAGGGAGCCCAATGCAGGGCTCGATCCCAGGACCCTGAGATCATGACCCGAGCTGAAGGCAGACGCTTAATGACTGAGCCACCCAGGTGCCCCAACCTCTTCATTCTTTGAAGCAGCATGACCAAGAACCGCAGGCACTAAAGGAAAAGAAATCCTGTAACATTTTCATGTGTCTGTTGGCCATCTGTGTCTTCTTTGGAGAAATGTCTATTCAGGTCCTCTGCCCATATTTTAATCATACTATTTTTTGATGTTAGGTTGTAGAAATTCTTTGTTTTGGATGCTCTTTATCAGATATATCATTTGCAAATGACCTCTCCCATTCAGTAGGTGGACTTTTTTTGTTGTTGATGGTTTACTTTGCTTTCCAGACTTTTATTTTGTAGTCCCAATAGTTTATTTTTGTTTTTCTTGCCTGAGGAGACATATTCATAAATATGTTGCTGTGGCTGATGTCCAAGAACTTACTGCCTGTTTTCTTCTAGGAGTTTTATGGTTTCAGATTTCATATTTAGGTCTTAAATCCATTTTGAGTTTATTTTGTATAAACAAAATACAGTACAAGAAAGTGGTCCAGTTTTCCCAACACCATCTGTTGTCTTTTCCCCATTGTATATTTTTGCCCCCTTTAACTGGGTTCATTTCTGGGCTCTCTGTTCTGTTCCAATGATCTATGTGTCTATTTTTGTGCCAGTACCATACTATTTTATTATAGCGTTGTAGAAGATCTTGAAATCTGGGATCGTGATACCTCCAGCTTTGTACTTTCTGAAGATTGCTTTGGCTATTTGTGGTCCTTTGTAGTACAATACAAATTTTAGGACCTTGTTCTAGTTCTGTGAAAAATGCTGTCTGTATTTTGATAGGGATTGCACTAAATCTGTAGATTGCTTTGGGCAGTAGTATACATTTTAACAATATTGGTCCTTCCAATCCATGAGCATGGAGTATCTGTCCATTTATTTGTGTCATCTTCAATTTCCTTCATCAGTGTTTTATAGTTTTCAGAGTACAGGTCTTTCACCTCCTTGGTTAAATTTAATATTTCTAGGTTTTTTATTTTTTAAGATTTTTATTTAAGAGAGCACAAGCAGGCGGAGGCAGAGGGATAGGGAGAAGCAGACTCGCTGCTGAGTGGGGAGCCCTACGTGGGTGTTGATCGCAGGACCCTGAGATCATGACCTGAGCTGAAGGCAGGCGCTTAGCCGAGTGAGCCATGCAGGTGCCCTGGTATTTTATTCTTTTTGATGCATTTGAAAATGCGACTGTTCTTTAAAATTTCTTTTTAATTGGCATGTGTAGGCTATTTATATTTAATGTAATTATTGATGGTTCTGCCATATTTTTTGCTTAGTTCATTTTTTTCTTCCTTTTGGTTTTATGTTCCCTGCCTCCTTCTGTATTATTTGGAACATTATTTGCATTCCATTTACTTTTTAGCTTTTTGTTAGATATTAGTGATTGCACTACTGATTACAATATTCAAAGTAACTTTTCACTCTACTTCGGAATTAATGTTTCACCACTTCACCACAAGTGAAATGTAGAGACCTTTTAAGTAAACCTTTTGCCTTCCTCTTTAATATTGTAATTTTGTCAATATAACATTTGCATACACCGAAAATCCTGAAAGACAGTAATTGTTACGTTGCAAAGTCAGACATCTTTTAAAGAACCTGAGAGGAAACATTAGTGTATTTGCACAGATCTTTCCATTTCTGCTGAGCTCCTTCTTCATTGCTGAAGTTCCAAGTTTCTTTCTGCCATTTACTTTTTGCCTGAAGAACTTCCTTTAGCTTTGCCTTCTGAGAGCTCTGCTGGTTCAGGACTCTTAGTTTTTCTTCATCTAGAAATATCTATTTCATCTGTATTCCTGGTATTTTCTGTGGATATAGTATTCTAGATGGATGGTTACTTTCAGCCTTTAAAAACTATCCAGGCATATGGCCTCTGTGGTTTCTGATGAGAAATCTGTAGTTATTCACATTGTTGTTGCTCTGTATATGAGTCACTTTTCTTTGGCTGGTTTCAAGATTAAAAGTCTTCAGTTTCATTAGTCCATGGTGTTTTGACATGGTTTTCTTTGAGTTTAACTTTTTGGGGTTTACTGAGCTTTGTGAATCTTTACATTTATCTTTTGTCAAATTAGGGATATTTTCAACCATTTTGTTAAAAAAATTTTTCTTTACACCAATGTCTTTCTCCTTTTGCTGGGAATCCAGTTAACACATACATTAAATCTTTTTATATTGTCCCACAAGTCCCTGAGGCGCCATTTGTTTCTGTTTCCAAATGTTTTTTTCTGTTTAGCCACTGTATTTTTCACTTTAAAGTTTATAACTTTTGGCTTATTTCAAGAGCATTTGCCCTTCTTTCATGGAGTATGGTTATAATAAAACATTTACATAAAAGCTCTAATACCTTTTCCTGAGTATTCCAACACATTTAAGTTGATGTATGTTAACTTTCTTTTCCCTTTAAAAATGTTCCTGGCTCTTCGTAGGTGAGTAATTTTGGATTGTATTCTGGACATTTTTAATATTATGAGACACTGAGTCTTATTAAAATCCTTTAGAGAATGATTTTTTTTAAGCAGGCAAATAATCTATGTTCAGACTGCACATGCTGATCTGCTCTGGGTGGGCTCTGGTTCTGGTATCGTTTTCCAAGAGCTATTTGGGTCTATGCCTGTGTGCACCACCAGGGGCCAATCTGTATGGTAGTTCAGTTAATACAGTCTCTACTTCATCAGGTCAGTTCCAGGCACATGCAGCTCAGGGTGAACCCAGGGTATCATATGGGCTTTAGGGGATCTTCCCGTATTTCCAGATACACCTTTTCCTGGTCCTTTGGCTAAAGTAGTTCAGGTTTTGCCTCCCTGTGGTGCTGCGCACTATGACTGGGTCCAGCTTGGGGCCAAAGTTGAGGCCCCAAGGAAGGAAAAACATCACAGGGATTCTCCCCTCCACACACCCCCTCTTTGGAGTTTATGGGCATCCCCTTTTCCAGTTCCTCTTGGCTGAGTACTGTGTGTCGAGAGCCACTGCACGCAGCCAGTGCTCTGCCAGGTGGAGAGGGAGGTGTCCCTCGGGTACCCTCTTGTTTGCTTCTAACGTGCAGTTCCCGTATTCAGGCTCCCCAGGAGATACAAGAGGGAAAAATATGGGAAAGTCACCACCATATTAGTTGTTACTGGAGTTTTAATCCCCCAGCCCCAATCGGCCTGTTTTTCAGAGAACTGGGAAATTGCTTTATTCCGTTAAGGGCTGTTAGTTGTAACCACTGGGAAGATATAGGGCAGAGTGTGCTTACACCATGGGGACCTCTGAAGGGCATTTCCAAACTCAGGAAATTTGTGCCCACAGGTTTACCCATCTCCTCAGAGGTCACCTGACACCCTGGTTAACATCTGGTGTGTTGCTGTCGACAGAAACGTGGAGGGAGTGGTAAGTGGTAAGTCTGTTTAGCGCAGCAATTCCTAGAAGCCTGAGTGCCGGCCAGTGGCCTGCAGTGTCACTGTGCACTTACACCTCCCTGTTTATGCCAGAACTCACTAGATGGTGACTGCAGGTAGGTTTCACAATGTGCCCTGATGTCTTCATTGCAGATGAAACGTGGCCCTAAATGGGGGCCTACTTCTAGTTAGCAGTGCTTTTGCTACAAGGGAAGACCTCCTATCAGTTAGTGAATTGTTTCCTTTCTCTGAAGGCTCTTCTCTTCATCTTTTTCCTGGACAAAGGTAGCTTATCCTCGAGGATAGCTGTCACCTCTGTTTTGACATAGTTTAACTTCAAGGTGAACCTAACGAATTACCAGAGTAACACTGCCTGAGAGAAGGGGGGCTAAGGCTGTACGCATTTTAAAGCATCTATTAACACAGTGTGGACAGATCTTTTAAAAAAAGCCCATATGATTGCTTCCTTTTGCAAGGAGAAATCGTCTCTCAGTGTAGGAATGAAGCCCCCATGAGCTGTCCTCCAGCCCTGAAGTGCCGCTTCACTGAGCTGCCACAGGGCCTTGCGCCATCCTTCTTGGTACTCCTCGTTCCCCTGCTGCCCAGGGTCAGCAAGCTCCAGGGCACCGGAGCCCACATCACAGACTTCCTGGTAGCTGGATGGTCACCGTGTTAGAATGTGGAGCTTGCACAGCCTCTTTAGGTGAGACTTTCATCCCATAGGATAAATCTCAGTTGTTTGCAGTGATCTTGATTCTTAGGTTGAAGGCACGGTCTATAGAAGAAATGACAGCAACAACCACAACCTCAAATAGGTTTTAGAACTGCACTGTCCCAGATGAAAATCAGCAAGACTCCATTACCACTGCCTGTGACCGCCCCCCCGTGCCTCTTCCTCATGCACACACTTATCACCCCTTCCTAGTGTGGCAGAGCTGACACCATGGTCAGCACAAACAGTTCCTTTGTACTTCTGTTCCAGTGCTCTAGGCCTTTGGCATGCTCAGAGCACAAGGTAAAAAAAAAAAAAAAAAAAAAAAAGCTTGCCTCAGTTTATCAAAATGACAATGATACTCTGTATTCAATTAAAATTAGTAAAAATATTTTATTTAATTTCAGGAACTTGGTAATTTTAAAATTTCAAATCTTTGCACACAAATCACCACTGTACTTTCTACGGTTGTGGAGGTTAGGACTTGAAGACTGTCACTTACCTCGTGTCACACAGCACAGAGATCCCAAGTCCTGGCCCTGCCCCGCCCCTTCTGACCACGACTCAGGGTCTGTGCTGTTCTAGGGAGGATGGCGAAGGGGGTGGTGTCTTTAAGGAGCTCAACTCTTCACGTGAAGACGAACGATGCCAGAGTAAGATAGATCTGCAGTCATGCCCAGACTCCTCAGAACATGCCTGTCATGTGTCTCGCATGTGAGTTGTTTGGTTCCGGGCAAAGCTGTTGAAAGGAAGTTTCTAGTCCCTTGGGGGGGGGGCTCGGAAGTTTGGCAAAGATCAAAGCAGAAACCTCTTGAAATAAGACATTTAGGAACTGCCAGTGAATAGCGGAGAGTTCAGTGCTACGTGTCTGTGGATGGGCACCAGCCATCAAGCAGGGTAGAAAGGACACAAGGTCAGTGACCCTGGGTGTTTCGAGGGCTCTTGGAAATTCAGAGCTAAACTGAATGTTTTTAAGAGCCTCTGGGACATGGCCGTTTGTTAATCCATATGTTTTTTTTCTACCCTCTCCTTGATATTCTTACAATACCACGTGCCAATCAATCAGCCAACTGAACGAGGCAACAACAAAGAAAAAGCCCCAAGCTCTCTGAAAAAGGCACACACCAGCTGCCTTACACCAAAAAACTAGCCTCCTTTCTTTTTTAAAATTTGAGAACTGGGTTTTTTTTTTTTTTTTAAATCTACAATCCCAGCAGAAATCCCTCCAGACCCACAAAGTGTCTGTGTTTTAGGCTCAGGAATAACCAATTGGTGGACTGGGCTTAGGGAGAATCTACCCATCTTTCTGAATGGTGACAGGTACACAGCTGTGTAGACACATCTCCAGAAGACATACGATGCATGTGCCCAATCCAGTGTTCCCGCTGGGGCAGTCTCGACCACTGCCCAGGGCTCAGGCAGGGCCTACAGTGGCCATGACTGGCAGGTCTGGACCACTCAGTGGAGCAACCTGACCCTACATAAGACACAATGCAATCCGAGTTATTTTGCAAATTGCAAACCTTCTGAGTAAAAAGACAAAAATATACATTCCAAGGTATCTATCTGTAAAGTGCCTGGAAGATGCAGACTGCTGCCCTGAGGTGCTCCAATCCATCCATGCTTCAGCTTGCAGCTTAGATTCTGCTACTGTCACACACGTGGTATCATTCACATGATGGTTTTGTTTTTATTTTTTAAATGGCTGAGTTATAAATCCAGCTAGTGTGCAGTAATTTCATAATTTTTAATATGCATTATCTGCAATAACATTGTGACAGCTCCATACTGTGGGTTGACACACAATACTTAGAACAGATTTATCATATTTGGTCTGTAGGTAAATAATAAATGTTTTAAAATTGCCTAAATATACCATTCTGAGCCGTTTCATTCCACCAGGAAAATACAGGGTTTTTTTCCTCTCTTTAAAAAAAATTAAATACCAAAATAACTACATTTAAATAAATAACATGATGATGATGACATTTAAAAGTTCACAACAAGGCCAAAGCCCTCACCCCTGGAACACTCCGGAAAGGCCAGCGGTTTTCTTCTGGGGCAGTGTGACTGAGGCCAGGTGGGGCCCCTACTGTCACGGTCTCACCTTTGTTTCCTTTCGTCTCACTTTTGTTTTTTGTAGGAGAGAAGTCAGCTTTAGGACTGCTTCAGTTCTGAGAGGCTGAGGGGGATTTCCTGTTACAAACCAGAGAAGGACATGGATGTTTCCAAGACCCCTGTGTTAACATGCAGCTTCTGAGCCACCCCAGCACCTGCTCCCCATGAGCCGGGCAAACCGCAGTGTCATCAGGTGGACAGCTGGTTGGACGACGGCTCTGTGCCTAGAACCGGTGACAGTGACTAGTGAACATGCCACGGAGAGACCTGTGACACTTGTCTGAAAAGGGTGTGTGGTATAAGACCGAATCTTTTTTCCAAATGAAACAGGAACAGTTCTGTCGTTTTAAACACACACAACACTTAGGAGGCTTGTTTTACTTAGAGTGGAAAATTATGCCAGGGACAAAGTCAACACAAAGGAACAAACAACAAAAAGTAGCAGGAAAGAGACCCAGTTAAGTGCAGCTCCGCGAATCCAGCAGTTCTTTCAGTCATGGTTAACATGCGGCCCAGCATGGGCGTCCATCTGTCCAGTCTGTCCGTCCGTCCTAGATGCATCCGGCACCTGCTCTAACACGGAAAACCTGCAGATGTCATCAAGTAGCTCCATCTGAACGTTAACAGGACAGACAAAAGGAAATCATTCCATAGGCTGAAAACAAACAACAAAAACAAAACTACATTGTTTCTTTTCCCCAAATGAAATCGACACGAAAGGTCCTGTGTGATTCCAAAATTTCCAGAGTAGAAATGGAGCGATCGGAAATGTCAAAGACCCCGTTATTTTGTAAAGAAAGTACACCTCAAAATATTCTAATTCCACATGTGAACAACAAAATACTGTCTCATCTACCAGTGCCAGCCCCCAGGGTCCTGGGGAGGGCGGTGGGGACAGTCCCCGCCCTGTCCCAGCAGCTCCGCTCCGGAGTGACAAGCTGAGCTCGGGGTGGGGAGACACTGCCGGAACCAGGTTTTGTTGCATGTGGTTTTGTTCAGGTGTGACTTCTGTCTTTTAGGAGTTTTAAGGCCACCTGGGTTTTGTGTGTTCAGTGCTGAGGTGAAGTCCAACCGCAGGGCCCTCTACCCACCGAGATAACGCGCTCCGAGCGTCGGTGAGTGGCAGTGTCTCCTTTTGGCACCACAGAGTTGATACTAAAGTAAGAAAAGCTGTCCAGTCGCTAGTTTTGGACCCCTTTCTCCCTGCCGGCTGCCGGCGGCGTGTCCACACTCAGGGCGATGACGATGCTCTCGCCGTCTTCTGTCTTGACCCGCTTCAGCTCCGGCTGCTCCGTCTGGTCGCCATTCTGGCGCTTTGTGGGCAGGGAGGCCGACGCCGAGGCATGTGTCGCCAACATGTGCAGAGGACTCGCCACTGCTGCAGAGAGACAGTGAGTCAGACCCCATGTTCTTGGGTGCACCCTTGTCCCCGATCAGGCCCCCAGGGGACCCCAGGCACCCACGGTCCAGGCTCTCTGCCTGAAGGGCTGGCTACTGTGTGGGACTGGTATGGCCCGCAGTGGCCAGGGGCACAGGAGTCTGCACTGGACACCTGGGGACCAAAAACCCTAGAGCAAGTTAGCAATGGGTATTCTCAGTGACAGCCAGCATCTTTATTACTTGAAATAGTGTAGTGTGTACCTTTCACAGAATTGGGGGGGAGGCCGAGGCCCCTCGTGCCCCCCGCCACACTGGATACTCCTGATCACTCCACACACGAGGAGGGGAGCGGGCACGTGGCTCAGGCTAACAGCTGCAACAAGGACGGCCCCGCGTCTGTGCCAGGGAATACCCTTTGGAGCCCCGTGAATCTAGGGAGTTTACAAGCAGACGTGTGCCTACAAGCCCCTGGGCTGGCTTCCCGGCTTCTCCTTGGTCCCCACCCCTACCGCCAAGCACTTCCTCTCAGCTCTTCATCCCGGGCCAGCATGGGACTTCTCTGGCCCTCACCTGCCCCCACACTGTGTGCAAGCAGGTCAACGCCAGGAGATGAGAAAAGAAAGTGCCGCTTCCTCAAAGTGGTAAGACAAGGCTGGGTTGAAGAAGGAGGCCTGGACCTCCCTTGGGAAGCGGCAGAACTGCCAGCCTTGTCAGTGTCCCAACGTGAGGTACCTAAGTTCTGACGCTACCCTCAGGCCCCGCCTCAGACCAAACCCCGGAAACAGCTCGGGGAAGCAGAGATGAAGAGGGAAGAAGACAGACGGGGGAACGTGTTGTGGAGTGGAAGTTATCAGATGAGCGCAAGGTTGCCCTGGTAACTCGGAAGGAAGGACGGACTCGGGCTACAGAAAGGCAAATTAGGAACTCAAATGCAAGGCCAAGGAGACCAGCCCCAACCCCTGGTGCCTGGCGACGGATTCATCCAAGGAGGTGCAGGGGTGCAAGAAGCTGGGACGCAGAGAGGGTGTAGGGGATACACAGACTCTGCTTGACCAGTGGGCTGGCACAGGGGCCGCCGGGGTGAGCCAGGGGCACAGAGAGCAATTCTGCAGGCTGGAGCTACCTTTCTTGTACTTGACTCAGGAAATGTCCTTTGGACAATCTCCACCCCTCCTCCTCACACAGGGGCCTCAGGCATCACTGCCGTGTGGCCCACTCATAAGACAACACCTGTCCTACCTGATTTTTTCTGGACGAGCTACGGACAGCCAAGGTATTCCAGATCTCGGCCACCTGGGTGACCTCATATACTTCATCTGCCAAGCTTGTCAGCTGGCTTTGTGTGTGACACATGGGGCTGGAGAGAGAGCATCCTCTGGGGCAGATGGGCCCCAAGGGGGCTTTGGAGGCCGGCCACCCGGAGAGCTGTCAGACCCTGGCCCTGTGGAAAACATACCTCCTGACCTAGACAGGAGGCCAAGGTGGGGCTCTTGTACGTGGCCATGCCCTCAGGGGACAAAGGGGCCAGCTAGACTAATGGGGGGTTATGGCTAATGGGGGGCCTCTGATTCCTGTGCACTGTGCGTTCCTTCATTCAAGACTAAGTGCCCTGCCTGTCTCAGGAACAAGGGCCGATGTGGCTGTTGGGGCAGTGCTGACATGCAGCCCAAGTCCTTCCAGTGGGACACTGTCCCCCCCGCCCTCCAGTGAAAGCAGTGCCCAACACAAGCCACAGAGTGCACCAGGCACTTGCTGCCGTTATGTCACCCGACTAACACACACCTTGTTTTACATGTGTTTCTGGTTAAAGACAACTTACTTAACCTACAGTGGTGATTCACGGACACTGAGGGCATGCTTGAAAGCAGCTCTTCTGACACGTTTTCTCCATAAGGCACATCACAGCCTGCAGTGCCTGAACCTGAGAAGACCAGACCTTCTCAGGACTGTGCTTCGGGTTCATTTTAAACAGGAACATCAGCAAAAAACACAAAACGTGAAAAAACAGGGCACTAACGGGCTGTGAAAAAACAGGTGTTTATGGTGAGAGCCAAGCCCAGGAGGAAGGGTCCCGTCATGTTCGACCTCAGGGGAAGCCAGCATGCCAGATTCAAGGACTGTGCCACCCTCAACACGTGTGCCCCGTGAGTACAGGCTGCGGATTACAAACAAGTGTGAGTGGGCGAGTATGGAGGGTCAAGCGCATGAGGTCATGGTCATCTCTGCAAGTCCCGCAGAGCACCAGCCTCAGGCGTGGTGGCACAGCAGGTGCTTGGAGGCGCAGTCAGCCTGTCCACAGCTCACAACAGCAGGGGTGAGGGAGCAACACCGCCCCCTCAAGCGGGTGCCTCCGCCCTCCCACGCCCTCCCAAGCCCCTCAGAGGAGTGGGGGCAGCCGCTCCTGCAGACCAGCCGTGGGGAGGCGCAGGGCAAAAGGTCACACCGGACACGCAGACCCTGTGCTGCTCCAGACACAGTGCCGCAGCGGGGCACGGCATGCGGGCCCCTGCAGCCCCTGAAACCTTCCACCTCCTCAGAACGTGGCAGGGCCAGACCCCTTGCAGCTGGACCTCGAAGCAGCACAAGCTGGAGGCCTGGAGGCTGTTTTCTGCAAGAAGGGGTGACGGCCGCGAGCACGAGGGAGACTCTTCGGGACGACGAGTTAAGCGTTAGTCCGGGACTTCTCCTTTACGGTCACCAGAGTGAGGCGACCTTTCCTCTCGACACCCGTGCCCCCCGCCAGAGGCCTAGGGTAGCGGTCTCGGCAGAGACCGACTGAGTACCTCCCGCCAGAACACAGGCCAGTGGGGGAAGGGAGCCTGAGGAATGGTCAGAAGCACGTTTTCTGGGAAGCAGGTCGAACAGCCCCAGAAGCTGCCAGGAAGGGGGTCCATCATGCACTGGCCCAGGCCTGACTTCCATATTCATGCCCTGATACCAAAGCAGACAAAATCTCCAAGGAAACTACAGACAACTTCCCTGACAAACACTGACACAAATATCCTCAACAAGACATGACCAAACCAAATTCAACAGCGTATTAAAAGGCTTATACACCATGACCAAGTGGGATTTACCCCAGGGAGGCAAGGGTGACTACACATACAAAAAACCCAACCAATGCAACACACTGCATTAATAAAGGAAAAAACCCATGATCATCTTGACACAGAAAAAGCATGTGATGGGGCGCCTGGGGGGCTCAGCTGGTCAAGGTCCAACTTTCGGCTCCGGTCGTAATTTCAGGGTCGTGGGGCTGAGCCCCATGCAGGGCTCCCTGCTCAGTGGGGAGTCTGCTTGGGATTCTCTTTCTCCCTCTGCCCTTCTCCCCCACCCCCACCCTTGTCTTGTGTGCACACTCTCTCTTTAAAAAAGAAAAAAACAAGCATGTGACAGAATTCAACACCCTTTCATGATAAAGCTACTCAGCAAACCAGAAAGAAGGAAAACAACATAATAGAGTCTGTAGATGACAACCCACAGCTAACACTGGCCTCGATGGCAAAAGGTGATGCCCTCCCCTTAAGGTCAGGGGCAGGACAAGGATGCATGCTTTTGCCACTGAGACCCAGCAGCTCGCCGGAGCTCTAGCCCTGGCAGTTAGGGAGCAAAAGGAAGTCAAGGGCATCCATATGGAAAAGAAATACATCTCTCCTGGAGAGGACATAATCTTCATATGTATAAAACCCTAGCAAATCCACACAAGAAAAGCCCCTAAACCAAAAACTATTACAACTAGTAAATGAATTCAGCAAAGTTGCAGGGGACAATATCAACAGGCAAACACTGGCTGTATTTCTATACCTTAGCAATGAACAACTTCAAAAGGAAATTAAGAAAACAATTCCAAAGGAACTAGGAAGAAATTTAAGTAAGACTTTTACACTGAAAACTACAGAACACTGCTGAAAGAAATTAAAGACCTAAACAAATGGAGACGTCCATGCTCACAGACTGAAGGACGTGCTATTCACCCCGCACTACCGCCTGGAACAATCTACAGGCTCTGTGCAGTCCCTATCAAAATCCCCAATGTGTTTTTTGCAGAAATGGAAAAGCTGATCCTAAAATTTGTATAGTCAAAACAATCTTGAAAAAAAAAAAGAACAAAGTTGGAGGACTCATACTTCCCAATTTCAAAACTTCCTACAAAAGTATAATAAAACTGTGGCTTTGGCATAAGGGCAGACACGAAGATCAATGAAATATAACTGAGAGAAACAAAGCCATATATCTGAGGTCAAGTGATTTTTCTATTTTTTTAAACAAATTTTTTTATTTTTTATTTTTTTAGATTTCATTTATCTATTTGACAGACAGCACAAGCAGGGAAAGTTGGCAGGCAGAGGGAGCGGGTGAAGCAGGCTCCCCGCCGAGCAGGGAGCCCAACACAGGGCCCAATTCCAGGACCCCGGGGTCACAACCCGAGCCAAAGGCAGATGCTTAACCAACTAAGCCACCCAGGCTCTCCAGTCAAGTGATTTTCAGTAAGGGTGACAAAACCATTCAGTGGGGAAAGCACAGTCTCTTCAAATGATGCTGGGACAACTAGGCATCCACATCCCAAAGAATGAAGTGAGGCCCTTACCTCACATTATATATAAAAATTAACTCAAAATGGATCAAAGACCTAAACTTAAGAGCTAGAACTATATAGGTCTTAGTAGAAGAAAACATAGGGGTAGGTAGTCATGACCTTGGATGTGGCAATGGATTCTTAGCTAGGACACCTCAAAGCACAAGACACAAAAAGGGAAAAGAGATAAACAAGATTCCACAATTGAAACTGGTACATCAGAGACACCATCAGGAAAGTGAAGTGATAAAACCACCGAATGGGAGAAAATATTTGCAAATCACATATCTGATTAGAACCTAGTATCCAGAATATATCAAGAACTCCTATAACTCAACAAAAAATGGGCAGAAGACTTACATAGGCATCTGTCTGAAGAAAACATACAAATAACCAAGCACATAAAAAGATGCTCAACACCACTAGTCATGAGGGAGATGCAAATCAAAACCACTGATACCTGGGGTGGCTATGTGGCTCAGTCGGTTGAGCCTTTGACTCTTGATTTCGGCTCAGGTCACGATCGCAGGGTCATGGGATCAAGCCCTACCCCGGGCTCCACGCTCGGCGGGGCAATCTCTTGGAGATTCTCCCTCTGCCTCTGCCCCTCCCTCCACTTTCCTGCTCTTAAAAAAACAAAGAAAACAACAACCACCCCATCACACTCACGGTACTACTTTATACCCAGGAAGATGGCCTTGGGGGGGGGGGGGGAACCAACAGAAAATACCAAGTGATGGTCAGCATGTGGATAAATCAGAACCTCACATATCATTGGTGGGAATGCAAAATGTTGTAGCCACTGTGGCAGTTTGGCAGTTCCTCAATAAATTAAACAAAGACTTGCCATATTAACAAGCGGTTCTACTCCTAGGTTTACAATCCCCCAAAATGAAAACAAGGACTCAATGCATATACACAAATGTTCACAGCAGTACTATTCACAACAGCCAGAAGGTGGAAACAACCCAAATGTCCATCAGCTGATGAATGAATCAACAAAAATGGAAACCTATTCAGCCATAAAGAAGACCTGACCTAGGCTACAACATCGATGAACCTCAAAATGTGATGCTCCCTGAGAGAGACCAGATATAAACAGCCCCATATTTTATTTACAGGAAATGTCCAGTGTAGGTAAATATCCACAGAGAGAGCAGATTAGTTGCCACCAAGGGCTCAGTAAGAGGGAACCAGGAAGTAGCTGCTTACTGGGTACACAGTTTCTTCTGAACTCATTAGAGATGATGGTTTCAAAACACTGTGAATGTACTTAATGCCACTGACTTGTACACTTTAAAATGGTCGACTGTGTTATGTATATTTTACTACTTTTTAAAAAAAAGAAATAGATGATTTGAATCCTAAAGAGATACTACGTATAAAAGAATTATTGCTAATTTTAAAAAATGACAATAATGGTATGGTGCTTACACAGTACAAGGAAGTTCTTTTAGCAATGCTGGAATATTAATAGATGAAATAACACTACGTCTGGATCTGGGTGGGGAACAGATGGGGGAGAATGGAACAAGATCGGCTTTGAGTTAATTTCCGGAATGTTTGACATTTTCCATAATAACAAGCTTAAAAAAAAATATCAAAGCTGCTGACTTTCACAATTGATTAATAACAGGTACTGCTTTCCTTTCTCAAGAGTGACTTTCGGGTAAAGAAGTCACAGGCTATGCAGCACCGAAGCGACACCTGACACTAAGGAGAGCTACCTCCAGGCCACCCTCCCTGCCCATGGGGTCTTAAAAGCTCATCGGCCACGTCCTTCCCCTTTCTCAACAGCACCTCCTTCACCCACGCAGCTGGGCGCTGCCGCTGGGGAGGAGCGTGTCGGGATGGCGCGTGAAACAAAGGGATACTGAAGACACAGGTGCTGTGACGTGGTATCACTGCTGACCGGATAAAAACCCTTTTCCAAGCCAGTGATTTCTAAATGAAAGACTGCAACCAAATTAAAGAACCAATAAACAGATAAATTAAAATGGTTTTTGCTAAAAGATGACTAAAACTGGAAGAAGTTACAATATTTTTTCCACCCTTCCTTCTTCTGAGAGGGAACAAGTTCTCAGGGCTGACCCTGCGGGGATTGTCAGTAACTGTGTGGCTTTCTTTAAAGCCCGAGATTAAGAAATTCATCTTTAATGCAATTTTAATTTATAAGAATTATATTTTTGGTGTTTGTTTTTTTGATATTTATTTATTTTAGAGAAAAAGCACTCATGAGCAGGAGGGGCAGAGAGGGGGTGGAGAGAGAATCTCAGGTGGACTCCACACTGAGCGCAGAGCCCAATGCGGGTTTCATGACCCTGAGATCATAACCTGAGCTGAAACCAAGAGTTGGAAACAACCAACTGTGCCACCCAGGCGCCCCTGTGTTTTTGGTTTTGATCGACCGCAGTAATAACAATTGATAAATCAACCCTTATAGTCACAATTAAATCTTTAACATTTCTGCATTCTCTTGTTGCAGAGTAAAAAAAGTCCTCAATAAACCACATTCGAGCATTAAAATATTTGGCATTCGTACAAGATCCGTGAGGGCATGGGACTCAGTGACAAGGGCAGGAGGGCCTGTCTGGGTGTTGATACGGTCTGAGAGTGGTTATCAAATCAGGGCAGTATTCAGAGCCAGCAGCGTATTTAGGAGAACGGTGTAAAACTTTTATTTTAAAATATCAGTATTGTCAATAGTGGACAACTTAATCCTTTGCTTATTAAATTTGTAAAGAAGAATTTTAGATACCATCTTACACATGTGAAAGGGATACACAGTTTTTCCAACTCCTTCCAGCAGAGAGTTGGACCTAAAAGGCCACTGACTTGCACCAGTGGTTCTCAGACAAGCTGGGAATGTGTTAGAAATGCACATTCTTGGGCCCCCAGGCCACACCTGTTCAGGCAGGGTCTCTAAGAGGGAGTCACCGGCCTGCACCATGGCTACACACTGAGCAGGACTCCAACCAGGAGAGGACCGACCATCCACCTCCCAATGCCACCTGCTTCCAGCTGCACCCAGGACCCGACAAGTTTGCTGCATCAACACCAGCCACAGTGACAATCTTATTCAAAGAGAAAAGAGCAAGGCCCAAACAACTCTTAATACTTAGGAGACACAGAGCCTGAGAAGAAAGCATTTTAAATGGGTAACATTGCAAATTTCTCCGTTTGTCCACAGGCTGGCATATGTCAGCTATTATTTAAAAACAAAGAACTCTCAGGTGGTTAGTCTTCCCCAGAAAAAGTTCCAGATCTTATTCTTCCATTGCATTTGGGGTGAGGCAGAGTGGGAATCTGAATCCCATGAGGTACATGCAGGTCTCCTCTGTTCCGTAACAGCTCAGGAATGGGGCAGAAGGTCAATGCAAGACTTCTGTTCCCCACTCTCTTTCAAAGGAACTGTCTGTGGACACATAGAGCTGCTTTTGGCCAGCAGCCTGACTCTACGGCCTGGGGTTCTGCAGGCCACTGCTGAGTCCTGACGGGCAGCAGGAGCTCCACACGCCTCGCAAGGGGCCACTGCTCAAAGAGCAGCAGCAGTAAGGACACTGGACTCCCACCCTTCATCGTGCTCCACAAGCCTTGGCGAAAGGAAGTTCTCTGTGCCTTTAAAATCCAAGCTCCCCTGGTCTGTCCTGTCTTCTCTACTAGGTGATGTCAGAACATTCACAGAGAGCTATGTGCACAGGACTCTTGGCTTCTGTCAGACACACAGGCACACCACACACACGCCCAGGGGAGGGCACTGACACTGGACAGATCTGCTGAGGCACCCCTCCCAGGGGGCATTTCAGCAGGTGGGTACCAGCACCCAAACCTCCTGTTACCTCTAGACCACACCCAGGTATCTACACACGACAAGGCAGGAGTATTTCTAATATTTACAGAAACACTAATCTCTGCCCAAACGGCTCCTCCAGTGGGATCTAATGAGAGCTGACACCCACAACCACTTGCCAGGTACCCTACAGCACTATCAGGTTTCCTAGAAGTTTAGGGACGCCTTGGTGGTTTAGTTGGTAAAGCATCTGCCTTTGGCTCAGGTCATGATCCCAGGGCCCTGGGATCGAGTCCCGCATCGGGCTCCCTGTTCACCAGGGAGCCTGCTTCTCCTTCTGTTGCTCCCCTTGCTTGCGCTCTCTGACAAATAAATAAAATCTTAAAAAAAAAAAAAAAAAAAAAAGGTTTCCTATAGCCTAGAAATGCAAACATCTCCTCAGACAAAAAATTAAAATTTTAACAGTTGGAACCAAAACATGAAACACTGCCATTCATAAAAGAGCAAAGGATCTTCACTCTTGATATTTGTACCCTATTACCCGCGGAGGACACTGCTTACCATTGTTCACCTGGCCATGGACGGCGGCAGGGATTGGCACCACGTGAGTCCCATTTTGCGTTACAGTTTTTATTGGTAGCTGGTGCTGACCCAGAGGTGCCTGCTGCACTATGGTAACCGTCTGGACTGGGGTGGTCTGTGGCGTCTGAATGATCCGGCTAGCAGCGCCCAGTGTGGCATGGCTAATCGCGGGAATAGGTTCCACTTTCACTGAAATTTAAAAAGGCAAAGAAATGATACCAACTGATATTACTGGAAAGCTTACAGAAATCTCACCAGGTGGCCAGCAAACCTAAGACATGACATGATTAGAAAAGGTGTCTGGGCGAACAAGTCTGCTGGGCGTCTGAGAGCCTGAGAAACCACCTGCAGCAACTGCTTCTGTTGCTCACCTTTTACTTCTTTGTGATCTCCATTCTCTTGCGGCTCTGCCTTAGGAGGGGCCAGCACGGCCGCCTGAGTGACCACGGCCTGGCCGGCGACAGTGTATGTGCTCGCCGGGGCCAGGCCGGCCACGCTGGTGACGGACACCGCAGGGATCTGGTGGACGACATGCACCGTCTGCACGACAGGCTGCTGGGAGGTCGAGGTGGTCACGGGAGCAGCGACTGTGTAGGTGACGGGCTTGATCGTCGGCGGCAGCTGCCGCTGCACGGCAATTAAAACGGGCTGACTAGACAGAGGCGAGCCTGTGGCAGACAAGGGAGCAGGGGTGAGGCGCAGTCGCCCATCTTCCTCCAACTGTGTCCCAGAGCCGACCAAGTACAACCACCCACTCACAACACACAGACTAATGAGAGGACGTGCCCTCTTTCACCCTGTAACAGTGAAGTCACTCACGATGGGAGAAATGGGGTATTTTAATGGAGATACCTAATTCATGTATCTGACTGCAAAAAATACAATTCTTGCTCTATTCAGATCTGTTCCAACACCTCTTCCCACAGTTCTTTCCTCACGAAAAAGAAAATGTCGACACAGTATATGGGAAGAAGCTACCTATGGAGGCCCAAACAAGGGGGCCATGCTCCCCCAGGATCAGTCTTTATCTTATGGTGGGTGCAAGGGAACCGCAAAGTCCAGACACAGTTACAAGCTCTGCCAACCAACCTCTGCTCCTTTTGGTTTTGGCACAGAATAAAGGAAAAGACACCCGGGTGACAGGGGTTACACATGGGTGACATGTTGTCAGCATGGTCAGGAATCCCACTATCAAAATGCACATCTTGCGAACCAAACAGGAACCATAACAGAATTAGTTCAGACACATTTCCACGCTATATTATTTTTTGTTTTTTGTTTTTAAATTCTCCAGAACACACATTTTTATTCTGCATTGCGACTTCGTAATGAAATGCTCACCTATTCATTAAGTGAACAGTTTCTGCTGCGAAACAGTATCTAGTTTGTCTAATTTGTGTTATTTCTTTGGGTGGGGGATTTTTTCATAATTTTTGAATGATGAAGCAACTAAGACACAGATTAATTCTAAATTATTTCAGGCATCTACACAAGCTATTTACATAAAACAACGGTCATTGATTTTTTAAATACTCACAGCGCTATTAGCTTTTCAGAGCTTACAGCATGCAGGTACACTGTGCAGAAAGTACCAGGTACAAAGGAGCCAAGGCCTCTGCTGCATTCCTTCTGAGGAGCCTGGCGCCCCTGCCTTTCTGACCCACCCCCTTGCCCACCATGCCTGCCCTGTCTCTGCACATCTCACCTGGTGCACTCTGGGCAAACCGTGCCTCCTGGATGACGGCCAGTTTGGGCTGTGAGGCGCTGGGCTCAGGTTCCAGGGGGGCTGGTGAACCTTCCCTCGACAGGCTCTCGGGAGTCTGGGCACCACTGGAGTGAGCAGAGAGCACTCCAGCGTGATTGGGAGAGGCTGGGGCACTTCTGGATTACCAAAAAGAAGACAGTGGATTTTTACAGGTAAAGCACTCATAAAGCTGCCTTGTTTCAATAAAGTGCATTCCGAAAAAAGGGGTGTCATCTGTCTTCTGCCAACCGACTACAGCTCTGTAAGTCCTACTTTCTGTGCGAATGCCCATGACCTGAGATGGATCCCCAGCGAGACTCACTCAGTTGTGACAGCCAGTGTGCCAGCGCTGGGCAACCACAGCTCCATGCCCAGCACAGGCTACACCGCCGCGGAGCTGGACTGGCTGCCCTCTCGAAGCAGCTCCTATCCACCGGCATCAGGAGCCAGCAGTGTGCAAGGAGGCAGGGGCTTAAGATTTACGTCATGGTCATTTCTTTTGTTTGTTAAAAACAGAGTATCTATAAGCTAAAAATGTATAATTTGAAAATCAGGCAATTAACATTGTGTAAGTCAACCCTGAATGCGGCTTTAAAGAGCTGTTCACATGCCAAATGAAAGGGACACACACTGCTCATCAAACGCCATATGTAAGGAGTCCGATGAAGCCACAACGGCAACATGGGAACACAGTTTAAAGAAAACTTCATCAACAATCTGAACTGTTTCAGACCACTATTAAGAAAAAGTCCATGGGTAGCATCCAACACTTCTTTTCAAATCCCCACCCCAAACATTTAATCATAATGCATTTGGCAATTCCTTCACTTGCAAAAGGAAAATTGACCAATACATGGAAGGTAAATTCACTGACCAGTAAGTGAGGTCTTTTTGTTTGTCTTTTTTCCTTACCTAGAGGAGAGCGGTCCCAGAGGGGTTCTAAAGCAAGGCACGCCCCTAGGCCGTCTTTTCCTAAAAGCCTGCTCTATTAATTTGCTTTCAGAGGCAGGATCTATCCTCCAGAATGAGCCTTTGCCTGGTTCTTCCTGGGAACGTGGTACTTTGATGAAATAACGATTCAGAGAGAGATTGTGGCGAATTGAATTCTATGAAACATAAAAAAATACGTAGAATTCATATATTTCTTTGCTGAGAAATCAAAATGTGCCCCAGTTTTAGTGCCCTGCAAAGCAGAAACCTAGCACTCAGCCCTTGCAGAGGGCAGACAACTTTAAAAGCAGCACTGTGCTGGAAGGAACCAGCCCTTCTTCCCTGAGTGAAGAAGGGGCTCAGGGTGTTTCCCCTCCGCCGGAGGCTGACACACGGCTCTGGGAACAGAGTGGCAGGGTGGCCACCAGGGGGGCAAGAAGGGGACCTGGGGAACAAGGAAGGGTGGGAAATCGGCACCAAAGGGAAGGAGGCAATTTCCAACAGGAAAAATGTCAACTTCCATCTTTTTTCCAGGTAGGAAACCAAGGATTATCACTGTTGTCATCTGACCTTTCCTGCGGGCCTCTCCCTTCTTAGGGATGAACAGAGCCAAAATAAGCCAATCCTTTAAAATCTTTCTGAGCACAGAATTAGCTTATAGGAATCTGTCATAGCCATCTAAAATGAATTAATCCAGTATCAAGTATTCAGTAAACCAGCAAAGGAGAAAAATGAGCTAAACGTTGGCAAGTATTATAGACACCATCTTCCGGTAACAAGAGCACTTTCCAAAATGCTTCCATATATGTTTTTTAAATTTGATCCACAAAATAATCTTGTGAGGCACATACAGAAAATTTCTCTCTCAACCCCTACTCTAAAAGCTTGGCTCACAGTTTACAGACGATTTCAGGAAAGCTCCCCACTGCAACCTGAATAACTCTTGGCAGCACACCTGATCCTGAGCCCTCCAAAAAGTCAGGAACAGCTGGAGGAAAGTCATGCATCCACATCATTTCATGTGTTTACATTAATGTTTAAATTTAAAATCAAAATTAAACTACTAAAGTTTCAAAATGGTGGTAACTCACTGTAAAATTCTGGGATATTTAAAACTCACTTTTAAATTCCCCCCAATTAACCTTCTAACAGAACTGTTAGCCACAGCCTGAAATACTGCATTTGCCAGAGGTGGGCTCAGAAATCAAAATGTATCAAATTCTACCTTACAGCCCAACTCAGGGACTGTTCAAGTGTCACACCAGTCATGGGCTGTGATGAACACCACGTAAGCCTGTGGAAGGCAGTCACCTCGCTGGCAACATGAAGGTGCAGGCTAGACTGTGTCTGTGTTTTGTGAAATTGTTTACAAATAAATGCATTCTGTGAGATTTGGAATATTTTAATAACCACAGATACTTACTATTGTTTCATCACAGGGTTTAGCTAATAACCAACAATACCTTTCTATTAATTCCTCCGGAAAATCAAATTGTTACTGGTGCCTCCACCAGAGAAAGAAGACAATCCTCCTCCAAATACACACAGACAGACATTCTATGTTTGGAGGAGAAAGAAGGTAGACTCCAAGACTGTGGGTTGAGAAAAGCAGACCCAGACCACGACACTACAGAGCACTCTCCCCGTGAACAAGACAATCCTTACGACTGCCCAGTGAGGGTCAAGAGGCCCTCAGAAGTGACCGCCAAGCCGCAGTGAAAAACGTGGGAGGTTTTTTAGGAGCCCCTGCCGAAGGCTGTTAATCCTGTAATGTGGTATTACTAGGAGGAAAAAGGGAAGTGAGCACAGGGGGCATCTGGAGGCAGGAAGTGTCACTCCAGGGGACTATGGCACTAGTATTTCTTCCCCCTGGTAAAGGAGAACAGGACCAGGGGCTGTGGTTCCATGACCCTCATGCCACCGACAAGCTGTATGCAAGTTCTGAGAGGAAGGAGTTGCTACTTTCTGTCCTGAAAATGCGACAGAACCTATTAGGCACCATCACAACAGGGTCTAACCTCCTCTCCACTCACAATGAGCCTACAGAACAAAGAGGCTGTGATTTTCTAGCCAAAGAGACTAGAAAATGTGAGTAAGTAGTAAGAGATATCTAATGCAGACAGAGATGGAATAAAGTAACTGTATTTCTAAGGTAATTTAAGACCTTTGTAATTTGATCAAGTCAAGCTACATACACTAAAATCACACCGACTCAGACTCTAATGATTCAGGAATTATTATATGCAGAGAAAAGGCAGCTTATTATTCTTTATAACGAACTACAGAGAAAAGGATCTGCAATACTGAGCACATTCTCTTCCCCCCAAACCCTCCCCTACTCAAGGCTGCTTCCCAGAACCCTGAACGACAGCCCCTCCTCCCTCCTGGCCCCTCAGCTGACCCAGACCCAAGGGAAAGGTGCAGAGCTGGTCACCGTCCTCGTGAGCGCCTCTGGCACTCCTGCCTAGACTCTAGTTTCTGTTTGTCCAAATCACACTGAACACTCTACTAAGGACTCGTAAAGAAACTGATGAGGACATGTCAAGTACCTTCCAGAAGGCGAGTTCAATGTGCAGAATGAGGTGAACCCAAAGCACTCCCTCTATTTCAAGAAACTAGCTCTGGTCCTTTCAGAGGCCCAGAGGCCCAAAATTCAAATCTTCTAATCATAACAAGTACCTCTAACTCTGGGCTGGGTAAAATTATAATTATAAATAATAAGAAAACATTCTGGCATAAACAAGCAACCAAAGGAAAGAAATATGCCATCTTTCCAGACACAGTCCAGATCTTGCTTTATTCTAGAGTTTCTTCTAGACCAATCAAAAAGCTTTGCCATGGGTCGACAATGCAAAATGCCAAAAGTAAACCTGAAAAGTAGCTGTGGACTTCCACTGGGTACTCAGAGCAGGAGGGGCAGGAGTGTCAACACATGTCTCTTAGGAACTGATGCAGAGCGCGGGGCTCAAGCCCACCAGGTCCCATTCTCCCTGCACAGCCACCTCCCTCACCCCACAGGGGAGGGCAGGAGGCAGTCTGGAAACCCACATATTTTTAATTTTTAAAAATATTTCTTTATTTTAGAGAGAGAGAGAGAGAGAGAGCACGAGCTGGGGGAAGGGGCAGAGGGAGAGAGAACCCTAAGCAGACACCCCGCTGAGCGTGGAGTCCAACACAGGACCTGATCCCACGAGCCCAAAATCATGACCTGAGCCGAAATCAATCAAGAGTTGGACGCTTAAACAACTGAGCCATCCAGGAACCCCTGGAAACCCACATTTTAAAAATGGGCTGTTTGAGGTGACAGTCTTCCCCCTACTCTCTATGCAAAGAAAATCCTAGCAAAGAAAACAGATCGGGCTCTTTTATGAAACAAGGCTGCAAAACGAAAAGGCTTTTTTTGTTTTAAGCCAAGAGTGAGGAAATGGGAATAAGGTCTCCATACATACAAAGACTTTAAGCATGGTCTCTTTGGGAAGGGCACCTCAGAGAATTCTGACAGAAAAAGGACACATGTGGGTCAGTACTGGGGACAGCCAAGGACCTCTGAGGACAGAAAGAAATTGAGTGCATGTCCATAAATTAAAGGGAGGCGTGCAGCAGGAAATCCTTTTCCTGCTAAAATGCTGGAGCCAGGAAGTATGAAATGTCTCAGGAGCAGCCTGACATGGGCAAGAGGCGCAGAGTCACCCTTATGGACCTTGATCTAGACAGAAAAGATGTTTCAATAAAAACATTAATGACAATTGAACAGAGAGGGTGCCTGCCTTGCAGCAGTTATGTCTGTTCTCTGCTCTCAGCATGCTACGAAGTCACCTCCAGTGGCCAGGAGCAATCAGTGCACGTGGGGACTGCACCTGACCCGACTAACTCCCCACAAGACTGAAGCCAGGAGGCGGCCACCCCTGAGAGCTGGCCCTTGCCCCTCGGCCAGAAAACCACATGATGCTTGGAGGCAGTTCTCGCATAAGTGGATGTTAAGGAAACACAGGGAAAGAGATCATTCAAAGCCTGGCCAGGCTTTTCAGAAATACTCACTCCTATTAAGCCCAGCTAACTGCTGTTTCCAATCACCAGAATTCTGCACATAATGTGCTTACGAAACCCTACCACACTCCTGACAGGGCATTCTGAAACCTCACCTGCCCACACATAGGAGCTTTGTTCCAGGTACAATCACCAGACATGGACACAGATTATCATCTGGTTCTGCTTCCTCTGTTTTACATTTTCTCTGAAGCACAACCTCACTGTTCTAGATTAAAATATGGTCAGTATCACAGGGATTTCTTGTCCAATGTGCTGAGAGACCTGCCAGGTAGCTGGATATCAAAGTGTTCTCCAAATCCAGCATTTTCCTCACTGCCAACTAAGAAATGCCACCTAGCCGTGCACAGGGAGGCAAGCAGGGTGCAGATGCCCCAGGCCGGGAGGGGAGGATGGGTCTTACTTTGTACCTTCCACAATCAAAGTCCCTTACATGACTAAAGACCCCTTACAAAGGCAATGTTCAGGATTTGGCTGATGGACTATTTTTATTATAACATGTTTACATGTCTACAGGAGGAAGAAGAAAGTTTTTGCCCCTCATTAAACAGAAAAAGGTTCCCCCCACCCCCATCACTAGGTTATGGTTATGGTTCAGCAAACACATTTCTCAGAGGATCATTTACTCACTAAGCCTGAAAGGAAGACTGTTGCCATTCCTTATGACTTAATGAATTCAAGAACTGCAAACCTATGTTTCTTCTTTTATTATGTTTTTAATATTCTGTATTTCAGATTTGCCCTTCCCATATTGCCTGAATTAGAGAGGTCCTACTAAACATCCAGTAAGCAGACACACAGAACACAGACACACAGAAGAAGAAAAAAACTACAAAGTTTAAAAACTAAACTAAATTAAAAAGCTGAACAAGGAAATATGCACTGATTTTTCAAAGAGTCCTCTGAGAAGGACCAGGTTCCAGACAGCCCAGGAATGATCTGAAAGCACAGGTGCACAAGCAGGAGGGCTCCCTAATTTACGCAGGGCAGCACCACATTTATCTGTGTTCCTGTATGGCCCAATGGGAGAAGGTCTTTTGAAGAAAGGGTTCCTTGATAAAACAGTCGGAAAACCATCTGTGTAGACTTCAAGAAGCTAGGTACACCAGCAGATGCAGATAAGGAAGACAGAAGAAAGCCTAAGTGAAGGGCTGGGTTTTTAACTTTACTTCAGACACAGGGAGTTAATTGCAATGGTTGAAGGGAAACCTTTCAAATAATCCATGCCTTTCCCATCCGTGGGGACAGTGACCATAAAAACCACAGGCTGAGGTCTGCTTCTAGAGCCACTGTTCCTCCTTCTGCTCTGCGCGGAGGTCAGAGCGTAGGGACGGTGGCCTACGACACTTCCTCCTCCCTTAGCAAAGAAGGGTCTCCCTCTACCTTTGCCCTGTGCCCAAGGTACGGGAAGCAGCTTAAGTGTTCTCTCAGTTGTCAATCAGCACCTACTGACATATCACAGCAACATTTCATAACAAACCGAAACAGATTTACCTGCCAGCCCTTGTCCGCTGTCCTGTAGTATGGATAATTTTTAGTGATGTGAGTATAAATTCCATTTAGAGTAAGCTGCTTATCAGGAGCCATCGTAATTGCTTGTACGATTAATTGTGCATAGGAATAAGGAGGCTTTGAATCATCCTGTATTTAAGTTAAAAAAAAAGAGATTATTGAAGTTATCAAAATTTTTACTAAGTTCACTAAAATTCAGGATTGTTGGTATTTTTAAGTGTTCCTCTGAAATGCTTAGTATTCCTTACTATGAAAATAATATAATCTGATTGAAAAGCATTTGGAAAGTTTATAGGAAGCAAATGGAAAAATGCACAAGCAGTGTAAAAACGAATATTAAAACCACATAAGGAGAAACTCCACACGACAAATATGAAAAACAGAAGGAAAAGAAAAAAGCTACTTGACCTCCGTAGAATCCAGGGCAACACATGTTAAATCATGGCCAGAGGCACGTCACATCGATCTAGCAATCGAGTGAAGAGTCAGGATGGTGAGGGGAGGAGACTCCCTCCCAGGCCCTGGTGGGTCCTCACACACACGAGGGCCAAAGTGACAGCCACTCAGAACTGCCCCATCCCATCAACTGAGAAGCTCCTCACATTAGGAAACCCCACAGAGGGAAGCACCATATGCCAGACGTCGGGCTTCAACCCTGGGGTCTCAGGCACTCGGGTGGGCGCTGTTCCAGTGTGCAGGGCTGCTGTGCGCACCGCAGAACATGGACATCCCTGCTTCCAGCGCACTCCAGGCCACAAGTGGCTCCTTGTCACTGTAACAGCTGAGAACCCCACATACACGTGAATAAGCCCACTGGGGAGAGGGTCCACCCCTGGTTGTGAACTGGAGAATGTACCAATCAACTTAAATGAACCACGAAGCATAATAGTGAATGCAAACAGGAAGCTGCAAAAGAATATATTCAAGATGATACTTGTTACATGAGGTTTAAAAATGAGCAATTTAGACACTGCTTAGGGATAAACACAAGGGGAGTAAAAGAAGAGACAAGCAGAGGACTGACGGACAGACAAGGCAGGAGGACAGACCTGCTAAGGAGAGGAACACGGGCTTCAGCTGCCCAGGCCGTGCTCCGTCCTGACGGCCAGCGGTGGGGACATGTTCCACACAGAAAGACGGAATCATCTACAACCGCAGCACCCCACTTTTAAACAGCTAGTATTTCCTGAGCACTTACACTGGGCTCTGCCCCATCTATGCTGAGTGGACACACTCTGAGTTACACGGAAGGGCCAGGCAGACTGGCACCACTGGAGACCACCCCAGGGACCAGGGAGAGAACACGAAGCCTTCTTCACTGCGCTTCTGCCATTCAGTGCGTTTCCTTGTTACCTTTCTTCTATATGTTCCCCAAAACTTTTTTTTACTGAAAAATGCAACATGGGCAGGAAAGCCCATAATACATCCTTATCAGCTGAAAACAAATTTTTATAAAGTGAATGTCAGTACAACCAACACTAGGTCAAGAGAGAAGAGACAGCCCACATGCCAGAAGCTTCCATATGCCCCCTGAGCCCATAGCCTCTACCATTATTCATGACATTTTACAGTAATCACAGTCTTGTTGTGATTAATTACAAGTTTTATCATCTCAGAATGCATCCTGAAAAAATACAATTTAGTTCTGACTGATTTTAGATAGGCAAATGGACAAAGTGGAATCCTACAGAGGGGAGCCTCTCTGTACCTGCCTCCCCTGCCCAGCACACCTCGTGTACAAGGCTCCTGGCTGCAGCAGACAGGCAGTGCCGGCTACGGGGCATCCATCCCATGGCTGTGCCGTGTTTTACTGCGCAAATACATCACATTTCATACACAAGTAACTAAAATAATACTATGCATTGCTTTATGTTTTTCACTCAGCATTATGCCAAGGACACTTCCACATCGTTAGCTATGTTGCATGATAGTCCCCTGCTTGATCATTCTTCTCTTATGGGGCATTTAGGCTGCTTTAAATTTTCTATTTTATATAAACTTGTGTTTGAGATTTTTGCCATTTCCTTTAGACACAGTCCTAGAAGGGGCATTCCTGGGTCAAAGAATAAAAACATGCAGGGTTACAGCGTGAACCATCTCAAAAATGTGTGTTCTGTGCACACGTGCATTCAGACAAAGTGCACACACAACCTTCCGCATCTGTGACAGCAGGACGAAACCCCAGGAACAGTTTCCTGGGCCACAGTGCACATCACCTTGTGAGGACCACAGGCTTCTCTTGTCTTTCACCGGCTCAGCTCTCAACACCTGGGTCCACAGCTGCCAATGGGGAGCACCCAGTGCTAAATGACCAAAAGAATTCAAGACCCCCCCCGCCCCAAGAACATGCTCAATAGGGAGGGGCCCCACAACCAGCCATGCATCTACTCTGACGTGCACTTCTCAAAGGCCCTGGTGGGGGTGTTCATAGACCTGCAGACAATGAAGTGAGGATAGCTGGCTGTGTGATGGCCCCTGGGTTCTGTTTCAAGGCTATAAAACATTTACCTTTGGGCTGTCTCCACCAGAAGCTTCCTTTTCATTTTCTGGCTGTGAGTTGTCGGCCATTAAATTGAGGTCAGCTGGTATCACACGGCCCATTTTGTACCCCGAAGACCCTGCTCCCCGGGGGCTGGATGGGCAGGAGTTTGCAGCACTGTGGACGGGAAAAGGTCACTGCTATCAGTCTGTTACAGAACATATGTCACACTGTGCTTCCATGACCCGTTCTGATTTCAAGTACAAAATCGGAGCATATCAGAATTTCCTATGGAACATGGCCTCACCAGTTCTCTGTGAAGGTTAGGATCACTCCAGGAAACACATGGAAATCAGGTATCTGCTTCCCACGTGTTATTTTATATAATCAGAAAACAAACTCTCAAAGGGGGAGGTGGTCCACCTGTTTCACCAGTGAGGAAGCTAAGGCTCAGAATGCTTCTGGAACTTACCAAGGACACAGAACCAAAAGTGATGGCCCCAGGGCTCCAACCTGGCAGAGGGACACAGAGCACACGCTCCGCCGACTCCCTTCCCACCAAGGGACATGGCCTCCAGCTACACCAGAAAGGTCAGGGACAGTCTGGAGAGAGAGGAAGGCGGCCAGGCCAAGCCCAGGCAACACAAAGAGGGGATGAGGCCGTGGACATGGACCCAGGCGGCATCAGGCCCTGGAGCAGATGTGTCAGGTCAGTTGGACACAAGACATCCCAAACACAGAAACAGGAACCTATCTTTTCCCGATTATTTATTTATTTATTTATTTATTTTTAAAGCAAACTCTACCGCCAACATGTGGCTAGAGCACACGATTCCCAAGATCAAGAGTTGCGCATTCTATCGGCTGAGCCAGCCGAGCACCCAAGAAACCCATTTTTAAACACATGTGCTTTTTTTTCACCAGGCAGGGCTGGGGTGCTGCTTCTTGATCTCGGTGATAACGGAAGGCCATCCAATACTCATCTGTGGTAATTCCCCAAACCGCACATTTGAGCTCCTGTTCCCTTTTCTATGCAGGACCAGACTTTTTTTTTTTTTTTTAAAGATTTTATTTATTTATTTGACAGAGAGAGACAGTGAGAGGGAACACCAGCAGGGGGAGTGGGAGAGGGAGAAGCAGGCTTCCCACCGAGCAGGGAGCCCGATGCGGGGCTCGATCCCAGGACCCTGGGATCACGACCTGAGCCGAAGGCAGACGCTTAACGACTGAGCCACCCAGGTGCCCCAGGACCAGATTTTAAAAAGAGAATGAGCCACGGAAGCGGAAGGACACCGAGACAAGACAGTTTAAGAAATCCATCAAGTTACACAACAGTGTGTGCGGTTAGATCGGAGCTGTATTTGGGGGGGAGGGGAAGACAAGTGTTGCAAATATATAGAAAATTTCTGGAAAAAATACCTCAGAAACAGGAGTTACCTCCAAAAATCTGAGCTGAGAGTGGAGCAGAAGAGGCAAGGGGAGGGGGCGACACGCTCCTGGCCCGGCACCCTCCACAGCAGTACCAGCCGCTCCCCCAGGAGCACGCACTCACTGGATGGGTGTTTACTTCAGGCCAGGAACCACTCTCAAAGTACCGGGAGAGGAGCGGCAGGACCGAGCGGAACCTATACTTCACCGTTTTGAAGACGAGCTAATGTGTGAGAAGTGCTGACGTGGGGAGGTGAGTGGCCCTACGGGGCTGGACGCCGGGTCTGGAAAAGTCAAGTCGGCTCCACCATAGGCTGTCCACAGCCAGGCTCCCACATGGCTGTCTTGCCCAGTGAGGGCACTACATGACTCAACGCTGGCCACAGTGTGAGGGACCGGGGCGTGAGGACGGATGACGGACAAGGAAAGTAAGAGGAAGACAGAGCAGAAGGTGAGGAGAGGCTGTGGGTCAGGAGCTGTTTCCCCTCCCGCCCTCCCGCCCCCCGAGTGTCCACGCCCACTTGTCTAGTGAGTTGGGGTGCTGCCTCCATGGCTGCAGCACCCACTGTGGGCCGCTCTCCCACTGGGGGACACAGGGCTTGCTCCTCTTCCACTGTGACCAGCGTACTTTCACACAGCGCTGAGCAATAATCTGGCCACACGGCTGCCGCCGGCTGCCTCTGCACGGACACAGTGGCTGTTTGGTCCCCAGTCACATGCAGACACAGGCAGCTAAGTGGGGCAGCCAGCAGAGAGCCGCAGGAGGAGGCAGGGGAGGGAGGGGCCGCCGGCCGCTGCCACGCAAGACAGCAGGCCCGCGGCCGCAGGAGCACAGCCAGTCCACTCACCACTCCCTCCACTTACAAATAAACCAACACACACAGCCTCCCAGGAGGCCTACTGCTGATGCTCGTTTTTAAGACAGGAAATAGAAGTGTTCAGCTGAAAGGCGTAAGCCAGAGCCACCAGTTCTCCGTGTGCCCTCCCTGCCTCTGCCACACGCAGCGTCAGCCTGGGCAGACGAGACAAACCCCACCCTGCTGCCCAGCCGTGCCCTGAACAGAGCTGGACGGCAGGGGCCTGATCAAGAGAGCAGCACGGTGTTCACTCTGCACCTCCATCTCCATCGCTCACAGCCAAGGTCACTCCTCCCCTCCTGTGAGAGCCAAGAGAACCTAGCGGACTGATGCCTCACAGCAGAGTTCCACGTCAACCACACGCGGCAATCTCACCTGCTCCAAGCACACACGTCAGCACGATCCCGTGGCTGTTCTTGACCTGACCCTCAGCTACTGTCCTCTGAGAGCTCAGCACAACCTGACCATTGTACTCTGGCTTCTGCACCGACAGCGTGCCCCGAAGCCGCTCACCTCTGCTCCGTAAAGCACCCAGTCTCTCTTAAGACATGACAAACACAAGTTTGTCGCTTCACTGTGATCAAACTCATCAATCCAAAGTACAAGTCATCAGAATTTACATGAAATTGCAGCCAACTCGGGGCACCTGGGTGGCTCAGATGGTTAAGCGCCTGCCTTCAGCTCAGGTCATGATCTCAGGGTCCTGGGATCGAGGCCCACATCGAGCTCCCTGCTCAGTGGGGAGCCTGCTTCTCCCTCTCCCTCTACTGCTTCCCCTGCTTGTGTGCTCTCACTCTTTCTGTCCAATAAATAAATAAAATCTTAAAAAAAAAAAAGGAAATTGCACCAAACTAAAAAAACTCAACATACAAATGAAAACATATCTCAGAGTTTAGACCAAAATGGTAATCACCTGCCCCTTCAACTTACACTCAAATACAGAGAGTCCATAAGTGAAGGCCAAGAACATTTGGGAACTGTGTTTCACACGCAGGAAACTGGGAGCAAAGGGTGTCTGAAAACTGAATGGCATGTGCAGCGCCCTCACACCTCCCTCTCTGCGCTGTGTCCACCCTGGGAAGGGAGCGGCACGGCTATGCGCTCCTGCCCGTTACTGTGACTTATGACGGCTACTGCAAGTCCCAAGGCAGGAGGTGAGGAACGAAACTGGGATGTGGTCATGGACTGCTGAGCAGGCACGCCCCCGCAACCCGACCCTATGGTGACGCCCACCCACCACACAAGCTGCTGTACCTGATGGTTCCTGTGGGGGAGGGAAGGGGACTGATGAGGTGGGCCATGGTGTCTGGAATGTTGATGGTCAGGGGCGAGATGTGGGCCTGCACAGGTTTCACCGGGGATTCGGGGGCCTCCTGCTTCTCTCTCTTCTCACTGGACAGGGCAGTGAACGTGATCTTGATGTTTGTGCTTGGGAACCTGAACGTGCACCTGAAAGAGAAAAGCCAACTGTCAGTACCTGTCTGCCAAACTGGAGGATGGGGTGTCCCGTCCCATCCGCAGCAGGACACAGAGCCCAAGTGTCCCCAAATGCCACTGGAGCTTCATCTTGTGTGGAGAAGCCACCGAGAAGCCCACTTCAAGCTCCCTGCATGTGTTACGATTCGCTTAATGAATGAAACCACAAAAAGGCATTTCATGACTTTAAAACACTAGTAAATAAATACGTTCTTTAGACGAGCCAAATATAAGGAGAAAAAAGACTCAAACATGACTTAATCTGCATTATTCCTTTGCAAATAAATACACAGGTCTATCTGGGTCATTAAAGCAATGTAATTTTGTGGCTGTTTCTTAATTAAGAAAGAAAAATCATTCCTTTTGAAGAATCCTATCACCTTTTTTACTGAGCAAACAAGAGCCAGAGATATTAAATTTCAGAGGAAAAGGTTTACAGTTCAGTACTCTGGTTTACCTTTAATATAGCTTCCTTGACATAACTGAAGTATATTTATTTAAAAAAAAAAAGTAATGCAACCCAAACATCTTTAAAGAATTAAATTTAAAAATAGCTCCACAGACTCCTGGTCTCTCCCTGATCACACATCCAGTTAAACAGCGCCTGATCTGTGTGTATATAAATGGCCAAACAACCAGCTGACCTCTACATGTCCATCGCAGGGCACCGTCTTGGTGGTCAGCTCCGCCTGCCACGGAAAGATCCAGCATGGAGAGCAGAGGTCCCTCCCACTTCTGGTGATATTTTCAACGTAATTCTTCCCAATGCTCTAGTTAAAGGCTAGAAAGGATGCCATCTGGCAAGGTTTTGACACTTGCTGCCTGGTCTGCTCCCCCTACACTCCCTCCTTCGAATGCACTGACATCAGGTTCCCTGCCTCTTTACTTCCCTCATGAGGCACACCAGTCAGTCCTGCAGTCTCACTAGACAGAGCAGAACCTGAGTGACTGCCTCCTTCCTGGCACCCAGCACCCACACCCTTCCCTGTTCCTACCTCTTGGGGCTCCTTTTGAATCCATACTGGACTCTCCTTTACATCTCCATGTCTAATGCCCCAGACCAAGACTCCAGCGTCTGTGCTTCTCTGTCCACATTTACTGCCTGGGCAAGCTCAGCCAGGCCTGTGACCTTCACCTCTACACACTCCCGAACGACTCCAAAATCCACATTTCCTACACTCTGGACCTAATCTCTCACCACCTTCCTGATGCTGCCCTCTGTACCCACACTGGGCATCTCTAATAAGACCTCACACCAGCTCCTTCCCAGAGCTCCCCTTGGCAGTGAATGGCATCACCCAGTTGCTCAGGCCAGAAACACAGGATTCACCCAGCCTATCTGCTAAGCCATCAGCTCTCATCTCAGAACATACCCATCATTAGAACTGAAAACATCTGCTCTACCAGAAGCCCTGTTAAGACACTAAAAAGACAGGCCATCTTTTTGCCTTGTTCACCTTCCAGGAGAAAATTTTTACAAATCACATATCAACAAAGAACTCATATCCAGACTATAAAGGTCTATCTAAAGGTAACAGTAAGAAAACAAACAATCCAGTTAGAAAATGGGCAAAAAGTAAAAAAACAAACACAAAAACAAAAAACACTTCACCAAAGATATATAGGTGGCAAATAAGCATGAAGAGATGTTCAAGCTTACTAGCCATTAGGGCAAGGCAGATTAAAACTGCCACGAGATATCACTCAATACTGGAATAGGTAAAACTTACCAGACTGACAACACCAAGTAACGGTGAAGATGACCTACACTGCTGGCAGGAAGGTAAAAAAGTGCAGCCTTCTGAGAAATCAGCCTGGCAGTTTCTCCTGAAGTCACACATGTGTATCAGAGGATGAGAACCAAGCTGGGCCAGGAGAAACAAACACTTACATTCACACAGAAACCTGTACAGGAATGCTCACAGCAGCTTTCTTTGGAACAGTCAAAGACGGGAAACTACTCCAAGGTCCTCCAATGGAAGTAAAAACTGTGGTTCATCACATCATGGAACACCACTCAGCAACAAAACGGAATGAGCTACTGGTGCAGCAACCACTGCGCAGGGTGCAGTGCCGAGTGAAAGAGCCAGCCCCCAGAAGTTTTATCCTCCCTAATCCCTTTTAGGTAACCCTCCCTTCCTTTCCTTCCCTCCCTCCCTCCCTTCCTCCCTCCCTCCTGCCTTTCTTTTTCTTTCTTAAGATTTCATTTATTTATTTGAGACAGAGCGAGAGCAAGTGCACACAATGGGGGAGGGGGCAGAGGGAAAGGGAGAAGCAGGCTCTCCACTGAGCAGAGAGCCCGACACGGGGCTTGATCCCAAGACCCTTGGATCATGACCTGAGACCAAGGCAGATGCTTAACTGACGGAGCCACACAGATGCCCCTAGGTCTAACACTTTCAAAATGACAAAATCACAGACTTGGAGAACAGATAAGTGGTGGCTAGGGGCTGGGGGAAGGAGGGGTCCTCTGTGTGCTGGATCTGTCATCTGCATCTCAATCATAATACCATTAAGACAAACCTATACAGGTGACAACATGTCACAGAATCACAAAGACACCCCAGAACATCAATGCATGCAAACATTAGTGGGAAAACCCATATCTTTACAGCCTCAACCACTAGTTACCATACCACCCCCTCCACCCCCAGTCTGCTCCTGTGTGGTGATTCTCAGCTCCCAGGGACACTGGGCAGTGCATGGACAGTCCCACCACACAGAATAGATGCCTTGGGCATGCCCCTCACCTGCTACTGGTCTCCCCTGCCCAGTCCTTCTCAAAGGTTCCTGCCTTAGCCTGTCTGCACCCAGTGGCTACAGCTGAGTTTCTAAAAATCTGCTTACAGTGTTCAAAGACACAAAAAAGGCCAGAGGGAAAGTCAGCCTCCTCCCTCCTGCCATTGGGTACTACCCCTTCCCTCCCTTGTCCTTCCTCCACTTCCAACTCCCCAGAGGCTCCTACCCAACTGAGTCAGACCCCACGTCCCCTGCCTCTCATCCCCTCCTGCTCTCACTTGCTGCAGGAGGCGCCCTCCTACACCTCACCCCCCTATCCAAGAGCCTTCCCTAACCGACCTGCCCTTCACTATGGCCACAATCGCTTGTCATCCTCGGTAGGATGCAATCTCCATGAGAGCAAAGCCCTTCCCTGCTGGGTTCACTGCTATAACCCAGAGCTTAGAAGAATCCCTGGTATATATGAAGCGGACCCTCAGTCTACACTTGTGGAATTAAAAAATGCCCAGCTTCATATATTAAAACAAGATCACATGACTAAAACAAACGAGAAGACCAGAGTTAAACACCTTGCAACTGCCTCTTTACTGCTGGTATGAGATCTGAATCAACTCTAGGCTTAGAGAAGGTGACTAGGAGCCCACTGGCCACTAAACTTTTAGCACAATATATATGACAGCTATGGAAGGTAAGTTTTCTTCCTTTTTCTCCCATATATAGTACCTGAGCCCCTGTCCTCAGACAAATCACCCCCTCCCCCCCCACGTCACCATGAAGGCCAGGCTGTTAGAACAAGCTCCGTCATCCAGCACGCAGGCCTCCATCTGGTAGAGCAGTTACCTCTCTGTGGCTTTCTCACCCATAAAACAGAGATGGCAGCATCTCCTCTTAAAGTGTCCTGGTGATTAATTCAGATAATATTTAGCAAAAGCTCAGATGTTTGTTAAGATGAAAAAACAAACTACCTTCAGCCCCACTTCAAGATGTCAACACTTACTTCTCCTACAGACAGTATCGTCCACCCTGCTGTCTGTCCCACTGCCACCCTGAGAACTTACAGGAGGCCAGCCTCACGCAGAGCAACAGCACACACACCTGCCGCCCCCCGAGTGGTGCAGAAGCAACAGAGCACTGTGCACAGCTCCAACAGGGGAACTCCAGAAAAGTGAGCTCTTCCCTCCCCCATGGGGCACATACATGTCTCCCAGCCTTTATTTCTGCTTTACACAAAATAAGACCACACCCTCCACTCTGGTCCTCAGCTTGTACTTCTCCCAGAGTGTCACCCACAGCATCCGTGCACACAGAAACAGCTGAGTGCTGCCTTAGGGACGGGATACTGCCCCATCAAGGACCTCCTTCCTTTGTATCTGAGTCCCAAGGCTTCCAATTAAAGGTAGTGATCGACACTGTCCTGACCGTCTCCATGGCGCAGCTGCTGTCAGGAACCTCAAACTCCAAGTGCACACAGGGCGTCTAAATTGAGGCAAGGCGCTGTCAGGCCACCTGCTGATAGCCTTTGACCAACAGCATGTGAGACTTCCGTCCTGGCCACCACTGGGCACTGTTGCCACCAACCCCACCCCCTTGACAGGTGAAAATGATGAAATCTTTCTGCTTTCATCTAAGAGGAAACTTCTTCTCATACGTGTATGAGCCATGAAACATACTTAAAAACCACCTAGACATCCTGGTAACTTTTTATTTTTAAATCTGGGTTCTGATTACATGGGTGAGTTTTTGTGAAAATTCATCAAGTTACACATGTTATATGATACATATGCTTTTCTGTACAAATAGTACACTTCAAGAGAGAGGAGTTATTATTTGAAAAAACCATCTGCGGGGCGCCAGGTGGTACAGTCAGTTGAGCATCTGACTTTAGATATCGACTCAGCTCATGATCTTTGGGGTCGTGGGACTGAGCCCCACACAGGGCTCTGCGCTCAGCGTGGAGTCTCCTTCAGATTCTCTCTCCTCCTCCCTCCCACTCACTCTCTCTCAAATAAATAAAATCTTAAAAAAAAAAACACAAAAAACGGGGGGGGGGGGCACCTGGGTGGCTCAGCCAGTTATGCGTCCAACCCTCAATTTCACTCAGGTCATGATCTCAGGTTCATGGGATAGAGCCCCACACTGTGCCCTGTGCCAGCAGAGTCTGCTTGAGATTCTCTCTCCCTCTGCCCCCCACCCTGCTCACATGCGCTTTCTCTCAAATGAATAGATAAATCTTAAAAACAAACAAAAAAAATTAGCAAAATGCTGATAATGTGACAAGGGCTGTTTCCCATACTTCTGTGCTAACAATGGCCTATTTCTTTACCTGGGTTGTGATTACACTGGTACCCACATTACAGGTATAAATGATTTTTCTATGTAGGCTATGTTCAAAGCAAAATACACTACAACTGTTTTCAGGTTCTCTATGGAGTTCAATTAGCTATGAAATCCTCACTCCCCTTCAGGGTAGGTGAATGACCACCACTAGACTTTCCTAAGCTAGAATTAAAAAACAGCAGAATAATTTTGATTAGTTGCCTCACAAAACCAAAAAGAGCGGCAAACATTACAGTAGCATGAAAGCGAAGATAAACCCAGGTGAGGGGATCCCCCTCAGACCTCTGCCTTCCCAATACCACCACCAAGCGGCCCAAATTTCAGGGCTGGAAGGCCCATCCTGTCTGTGCACCCTGATCCACTTCCCTGCAGTGGCAATGGTGTGAGCGCCCATGTCTCACACCTACTGTCACAATACCTAACATGAGGTGTTCTTTAAAAATACTTTAATTGAGGGGCTCCTCGGTGGCTCAGTCGGTTAAGCGTCTGATTCTTGATTTTGGCTCAGGTCATAATCTCAGGGTCCCGGGATCAAGTCCTGCATCAGGCTCTGTGCTGGGCTGGGCGTGCAGCCTGCTTAAGATGCTCTCTGTCCCTCTCCCCTGCCTCATGCACGCACACTTGGCTTGCACACTCACTCTCTTAAAAACAAAATTATATATAATTGATCCTGAAAGCTTTGTAATGAAGCTCAATATAAGAATATGAATCTGTTCATAAGACCCTGACAATTATGACAAAATAATAGAGGAAAGGGAAAGATGAAAAAATGAATAGTAAGACGAGCTAGTCAGATAGCAGAATCACAAATCCCTCAGTGAAAATGACCAAAAGTGTGGCTCACAGGACAGCAGCCTGGGGGTACTGAGCACCTCTGAGAACTGAGAAGTTTCACATCTTGAACCACAAATCAAAACTGACAGCAACACAACAGTTGATGGTTCCAAACATATGCAAAGGACCCCGACAAAAAATTAAGTTCCTTGGGCGCCTGGGTGGCTCAGTTGGTTAAGCGACTGCCTTCGGCTCAGGTCATGATCCTGGAGTCCCTGATCGAGTCCCGCATCGGGCTCCCTGCTCGGCGGGGAGTCTGCTTCTCCCTCTGACCCTCCCCACTCTCATGTGCTCTCTAATAAATAATTAAAATCTTAAAAAAATTAAGTTTCTTTTACTTGAACAAATGTTAACCATTTTAACATGGATTCAGACTTGCACGTACCCCTCCCTCCCTGTACTCACTCTCCTATACTTGGTGACTGAAATGGGAACTCTTACAAGTGAGATCTGCACACCAGTGGCCTCAGTCTAGAGCTCTAAATAATGAGACTTGCAGAGAGCCTCTTGACATCCTTCTCTGCTGTGGCACAGATCACTGAGACAGACACAGTCCCTGAGTTGGAAAAATCTCACGAGTGTGCTCCATTTCTGCCTACTCAAAACACACATCTGGATGCAAATCAGTCATTATTAGGTTAACTCTGGAATCACTCAAGTTTTTTAAGAGTATTTCAGAAATTTTAAAAACTCTTCACAATTTGTTATTTTACCTAATTCAGTGATCTACCCACACAGCACCAACCCGGTCTGGTGCCTCGCAGATGAGGAGACCACTCTGGAAGGAACCAGAGTAAGTGCAGTGGTGCAGGGCAGAGACCTGCAGATGCCCCCCCCTCCCGCCATGGCTCAAAGTGGCAGCAGTGTCCCCACTGTGGAGTGCACACAACCTCACCTCTGGGCTTCTTGCTAAAAATAACTAACACGATCTCACCAGGAGGAAAAACATCAAACAAATCCAAATCGAGGGGCATCCTACATAAGAACTGGCCTGTCCTCTTCAAAAACGTCAATGCTACAGGAGTCAAAGAAAGGCTGAAGGGTGGTGATAAATGAGAAGAGAGGTCAATGCAACTGTGACCCCATTCCGGAAACAGGTCTGGTTTTCCTCTTCCAATGAAGGGACAATGACAGCTGAAGTCTAAGCAAGGTCAGTGGGCTAGACCACAGTACTGTACCAACGCTAATTGGCATTCGTGCCTGGGCTGTGGTTATGGAAGAGAATGTTTTTAGGAAACACGTGGAAATACTTTAGAAGTAAAAATCCATCATGCATGCAGCTTACTCTCAAAAAATTTCAGAAAAAAAACGAGAGAGATAAAGCAGGTGTGGTAAACGTTAATATTTGGGGAATCTGGGAAAATGGGAATTTTCTGTTCTATTTTTATTTTTACAGCTTTTCTAGAAGCCTGAAGTGATTTCAAACAAAAAGAAAATGATTTTGGAAACTTTAAAAACGTCCTGTGCACGATGTCCAGAACGTCTTTGACATCTGTGACAAGGTGAGCGCGCGCACGCGCACACACACACACACACACACACACAAACACACAGAATGTTCAGAAACCATCTGACTCTCCCAGCTGCTACCTGCTTGTGTTTCACAGAAGTACCAGTCCACACCTGACTGGCCTTTGCCACTGACAACCTGAAGGCCTGCTCTGGGACATAACCCTCATCATCATCTCTCTTCTGTGGGAGTCTATGATATTGTAGAATCCCATCAATTTTCAAGCCCAATTTTGTAGGACACCTAACACAGTTAATGAAATGTCACCTTGAGGCGCCTGGGTGGCCCAGTCTGAGTGTCTGCCTTCAGCTCAGGTCATGATCCCAGGGTCCTGGGATCGAGTCCCGCATCGGGCTCCTTGCTCAGCAGGGAGCGTGCTTCTCCCTCTCCCTCTGCCTGCTTGTTCTCTCTCTCTCAAATAAATAAATAAAATCTTAAAAAAAAAAAGTCACCTCACTGTAATTTTCACTGACTCCTGATCCCCGTCCTGGGCCTCAGGCTAAGCACTACAACCCCAGTTTGGGGGTACACAGGACAATACCACAGCCACATTCACACAGTGACCCTGACACCTGCATACTCTCATTCATCCAGCACAGGTGACATCTGTTACATATACACACCATCCCATCACTGGGCTTCAAATTTGACCTAAGAAGCTGTGTGGTCTGTGGTGATACCACATTCCATACTCTGGATTTCTTCTCCCCTTGGAAGAACATGTCTCCCATCTTAAATGCAGCAATAGTCTCACAGAGCAGTATCTCCCAAGCCATGTTCCTTCAGCACAGCAGTGAGTGTCCTGACACACAACATCTACCAGCCAGCAAAGCTGAATCCTGCTGTGGTAACAAATGGCCCCCAGATCTCTGTGGCTCACAGCAAAGGTTTGGATCTAGCATCTATCATTTGCACACTACCTAGCAGCTGGTCTGCTCCACATTTCCCTCACTCTGGGACCCAGGCTACTGTGGTGGCCCCATTTAAGACACCGCTGGTCCCAAGACAGAGAGGAAAAACAGAAGGTAGGAGCCGAGTCCCATAGCCACACTTGTGCAGAAGGGGCCCACAGGAAGGACCTCCCCAATAAAACATCACCTCCCCCACGACAGCAATACCAAAGGGGCGTCTGGAAAATCGTTTCAAATCCTTTTGCCTATGCAACTAGGCAGAGACACTAAGCTGAGTTGCTGACCTGTTTTCCAGGGGAAGAAATGAGAGACCAGTTACTCTAAGTCATTCAGCTTTAACAAGTGACAAAGATAATCTAATGTGAAGGGGGAGAAAATCTCGTAATTTAATCTCACAACTGGCAAAGGAAAAGGCTGTGTTGATAAAAATGTGTTATACGGGGTGGACAGTGCTCCGAAGCCATCAAAGACTTGGTGTGGGCAGCAATGATCACCAAGAAGGTGGAGGGCAGCAGAATCCTCCACATTTGAGGAAACGTGTAGACCGTTACGCTGAAGAGCAGACTGGGAGGTAAGAGTAGGAATGAGGAAACCAGTGAGGAGGCTCCCGAGGAGCCCAGGGTGTGCGGCATGTGCACCTCGGCGGCAGGGAGGACAGAGAGGGGACTGGGTTCAGAGACAGAAAGAAGCAGCCTGGGGATACACGGCTAAGTGTGGGCCGAGGGAAGAAGACCGCAGGATGGCTCAGGGGACATCGGCACCAATTACTAAGATGCTGGTGGATCGGGTGGACGAGGAACAGGTTATGTGGACACGTGACGTGTGAGGTGTCCCTTAGCCACCACCCTAGGGAGACGCCCCCCAGCCCTTAGTGAAGCCCAGCTGGAGACCCGCCTCGGTGTCCTCAGCACAGAGAGGGCACGTGTGCCACGACACAGAAGACAAGGAGCCTGAGAAACAGCCAGCAGGTATCGAGACAGAGAACGACCTTAGGGACTCAAACAAGCATTCCTTTCAAGAAGGATCATTACCATGGGAGTTTAAAACGGGTTCCAGTCCCAACTGAGCCCTGACAGCAAGCCATGCTTTTTTTTTCTGCAAAAATGGAAGAAAATTCCTCATCCTGAGCCCTGAGGAAGACTGAAGCCAAAGAGACACTTCTGTGCACCATTCTCTTTCACTAGTTTCCTCATTGTGTGAAAGAAACACTGAAACTTATAATGCCACCTTTCCCGAATTGTTGCCCCTAACTGATCAAACTCACCAGTGACTCATCAGTCACCCCCTACCCCACGCTGCCTCTGCCACGAGCTAAGGAACAATACACCCACCCCATGATCAGTCCTGCCGACAGACCACCCTGAGTCAGGAGCCCAAAGCTGCCACCACCATCAGTCCGAGATGGCCCCGGAGTCTGGCAAGCACTCCTCTGCCCCAGAAGGGGGTTGCAAAGGGACAGCAATGTCAGCCCAGGGAAGGGCTGTGTTGCCCCTCAGAGGAAGCAGTGGCTATTTAAAGGGCACAAGTTCTAAGTAGAGTGCTTGACCAAGTTTGAGACAATTTAGGACAATGAAAAATATACCGGGGGAAAAAAATCAGAAACCCCAAGCAGTGTTACTTTTGTCACACCTCAGCAATGAAATTCAAGCAACTCACCTATCACCTCAGCTTGAACTTCTTACCTTGCAAACTGCTAAAACACTAGTTTTCTATGAAAACCTGTGAAATGTGATGCGATGGTGTGCATTAAAGCAGGCCAGGCTGTTTTAGTCTTTATGAGGTTCAGCATGAATCTTCTAATCAGAGACTCAAAGCCTGTTGCCTCAATGAGACACCTGGAACTGGGGCTCAGGAACCACCTGCTGAGCCTGCTCTTTTGAGCGAGGCACTTTACTGCCACGCTTTGCTTCAAAATGACTTAGAAACAACATAGCTTATGAAATAAAGTTCTTACGTATGGAGAGGGCTGGCTGTGGGGGCACGTGCCAGTTCAGTCACACAGGTGCTAAGCTCAGAAGGGCCCACAAATGAGGTTTAATGCTCTACTGCCACCATCTTGAAATCCTCAATAATTTCATTTTTGAATTTACATTTTGTAAGTGAAGCCCAGTGACGTGATGGAGCACAGGCCTGGGGCTTGGAGCCCCGGCTCACCTACATCTTGCCCTCCTGCACCAACAACCTCCTCTGTCCCAGACAGGGCTTGGAAGGGACACCGTGGGTATCTGAGAGGGTCTGCACTTGCCCTTAAGAGTATCCCTCTGCCTAAGATCTGGCACGTGCCGTGCCCCCACAGCCGGCCCTTGCCACATGTAAGAGCTTTATTTCATAAGCTATGTAGTTTCTAAGTGCCTCACTCCAGACTAATGAGGACTTCCATTAGTTGTGAGAAATAACCCCATCAGCCCTCTTTCGTGTGAAAGGCCACATCCATGGCTCTTGGTGCAGACGGTTGGGTGGACTCTGTCTCACTGACAGCAGCAGCAGACAAGTGCACGGAGCATACAGTAGGTGCTCAATGAGAAGAAATATTCCTCTGAGGTGGGACTGCTCTTGAGATTACTCTATCCCAAACTTGCCCAAACACTCATGTTGAGACCAGAGCAGGTTCTCCAACACACACACATCTTGCCCAGATTTCACTCGTAAGAGAACCCTGGTGCAGTGCCTGGGCTTCTTCCCTGTACTCAGTTTATAGCACTTCCTTCAGCTCATGGAGAAAACCAGGAACCTCCAAAGAGCTTTGACTGTACACCTTTAAGTGAAAAGTGGAGTCAACAAATGATTATGTACAATATATGAGTAATAAGCCATCAAGAAATGAAAAGGCGGGGGTGGTGGGGTGGCTCAGTCAGTGAAGCATCCGACTTTTTTTTTTAAGATTTTATTTATTTATTTGAGAGAGAGGGAGAGCGCACACAAGCCGGGGGAATGGCAGGCAGAGGGAGAGGGAGAAGCAGGCTTCCTGATGAGCAAGGAGCCCGATGCAGGGCTCGATCCCAGGACCCTGGGATCATGACCTGAGCTGAAGGCAGATGCTTAACCGACTGAGCCACCCAGGTGCCCCTGATTCTGATTTTATAAGAAAAATCAGCAGTTTGAGATGTTGATTATATTGTAATGTGTTTATAACAATGGCCTAGGTTCAACACTCATACATTTTGAATTCTTATAGAGAGAGCAAGTGTTTCTGAGACTAAGGGTGGAAACCTGAAAGAGGTTGAGGTGTTCGTGGGTACTGGTAGACATTGGCTTTCTAAATGATAACCTGTGAGCTGTGGGAACAAGGGGAGTTGGCCGACCCTCCTAAGCCCTTAACCTCTGCTCTTCTGGAACACATGAGACTTCTGCCATCTTTAAGAGGAAAGTGTCCAACTCTTGATTTTGGCTCAGGTCATGATCTCAGAGTCCTGAGATGGAGCCCCGCGTTGGGCTCTGTGCTCAGCAGGGAGACTGCTTGAGATTCCCACCCCCCTTTGCCCCTCCCCTCCCACTCTTAAAAAAAAATGAAAGAGCAAGGAACAAAATAAGAGGAATATTTGTAATACACATATCTCACAAATGATTTGTGTTCAGGATATATAAGATTCAACAATAAGAACATAAAAAACCCATTAAAAATGGTCAAACAGACTTCTAATAAAGAAGATACAGGGGCGCGTGGCTGGCCCAGTCAGCAGAGCATGCCACTCTTGATCTTGGGGTCATGACTTCAAGCCCCACAGTGGGCCTAGAGTTTACTTAAAAAAAAAAAAGATAATGATGATCATGCTAACAAGTATGTGAACTACACATCAAATGGCTGATATAAAGACAGACAAAACGAAGCACTGACAAGGATACAGAGCAACTAGAATTTTCCCACACTGGTGGTGGAGTACAAAATGGTGGGACAGCTTTGGAAAAGTTTGTCAGCTTATTTGGCCAAGAGAAATGAGAGCGCATCTGTCCATACAAAGACTTGTTCATGAATGTTCACAGAAGCATGATCCAAAACACTCCAAACTGGAGACTTCCCAGGTAACCAGCAACTGGTGAATGGATCACCCAATGGTGGTATGTCCATACAAGAAAATATTTCTCAAATACCACTCAACAATGACAAAGGAAAAACTGCCCAAACAAGCAACATGGACCAATCTCAGAAAGGTTAATCAGAAAAAGATAAACTGAAGAGTATACACTGCATGATTCAATTAATAGAAATCCTAGAAAAGATCTGACTAGTCTACAGTGATGGAGGCATATGAGTGACTGCCTGGGGCTTGTCACTGGCAGTGGGATGAGGAGGCAAGACTGCAAGGAGGCAGGAGAAAGATCTTGGGGAAGAAACATTCTATTATTTTGACTGGAGTTTTGGTTACATAGGTACATACATTTGTCAAAACTCTTTGAAAGGTACCCTTAAAATAGCTTTGTCTTATCCTACGTAAAATATACCTCAAAAAACTGTCATCTAAAAAAATGATAATCTGGCAACAATACATTCATATGTGTGTAAGTTATACTATCGTATTATACACTATAAAACAGAAAAAATAGGGGCGCCTGGGTGGCTCAGTTGGTTAAGCGACTGCCTTCAGCTCAGGTCGTGATCCTGGAGTCCTGGGATCGAGTCCTGCATCGGGCTCCCGGCTCGGCGGGGAGCCTGCTTCTCCCCCTGGCCCTCTCCTCTCTCATGCTGTTTTTCTCTCTCTCTCTCTCAAATAAATAAATAAAATCTTTAAAACAGAGAAAATAGCAAACAGGATGAAAGAAATAACAAGTATATTTTCTTCCTAAACTCTAAAAGATCACCTCGATCTCTTTCTGGGGTAAACACATCGACTCTGGAGACTAATATCCTAGAAACAATGTCACTTTTGTTTTACCTGTGAAGTTCCATGCACAAGGAATACAGTGTCTAGGATTGTGGGAGGTTTTTCCGCAATTTTACTGAAATATAATTGCAATATAAAATGGTAATAAGTTTAAAGTGTACAATGTAATGATCTGATATGGTATATATTTGATATGTATGTATTACAAAATGATTATCACAAATAAGATTAGTTAACATCTATAACTTCACAGTTACGATTTTGTTTGCATGTGGTGAGAACGTTTAAGATCAACTCACCTAGCAACTTTCAAATACAACTGAATATTAACTACAGATACTGTGCAGTACATTATGTCTTCAGGATTTACTTATCTTATAACTGGAAGTCCATACCCTTTGACCCCCTTCAACCATCTTTCCCACCCTAGGATTCTATTTTCCAGATCATTAATAAGGCTGCCAATTACATAGTAGTAAGAGAGATCACTGTATTGAGTTCCTTATCAAATGGTAAGTTTTTACATATGTTTGACATTGGGGTAAGGCATTTCATCCTTTGGGCACTTTATTAAAAGATTAATTTCCACTTTATAGGAACAGAAAAACATAACCCAGAAGGGAATGGCAAGGTTTGCTTTCTGAACAGGCAGCTCTGACATGGCGCCACCCTCCACCACACTGAGGTGTTTTGATGGTGAGCCCGTGCACATACATTTATACTTCTCACTTGTCAGGTGAGCTGCACACAAGAGATGTACATCCGCGGAACCTGCAGGAAAGCATTCTGAAAATACTATGTTGAATGGCCAATAAGCACATGAAATGATCCTCAACATTATTCATCATCAGGAGAAATGCAAATTACAACCACAGAACACCACTACACACCCAGTAGAAAACCTAAAATGGAAAAGAATGCCAACGCTGATGAGGCTGTGAAGCCACCTGAATGCTCCCTTACACAGTGTCAACGGGGTGTAAACTGTACAAAGCATTTTCCAGAGAATGGAAAGCGGTTACACCTACGAAAGCTGAACATATGCACATCCTGTGAGCCAGCAAGCCACGGAGCCAGAGAAGTGTGCGTACTCATCAAACACAGCGACAGGAGTCACAGACTTTCAATTACAGAAAGTCTTCCAACTTAAAAAGTATCTAGAAAATATGGCAGCACTGTCCATTAAAATAGACCAAAATAAAACTACCTCATTGTAGCAGAACATCAAATTGTGGTATGTTCACATTACTGAATACTTTACAGCCATGAGAATGAGTGATTGACAGCTAAGTACAAATATATGGGCTAATCTCACAATCATTTATTCAGTGAAAAGCCAACAGTACTCTTAAGTCCATGTATATGAAGTTCAAAAGCAAACAAAACAATCTCTAGTTTAGAGTTCAGGACAATGGTTCTGGGGTTGGGAGGGGCCCTGTGGGGTGCTGATGATGCATGCCATGTTTCTTAACTGGGGGCAGATTACATGGCGGGTTGTCATTAAGCCTTACACTTAGGACCTGTGCACTTTTTTGTGTGTGCATTGCACTAAAACAACAACAATTCTGTTATGGAAGGGGGCAATCAAGAAATTACTCTCAAGGTCCAGGTGAGAAATGACTAAGTCAAGAGCTATGTAGAAGAAGGAAGGGTAAGGGACAGGTGTGAGAAATGTCCAAGTGAAATGACTGAGACAGAGACATAATTCCACCAATGCAGAGAAGCAGAACAGACCAAGGACAGGGTGAGTCCACCACCCTGGAGGGACCACACCGACTCACAGGAGGAAAGGAGGGCACCTGAAATAGACAGAAAGAGGACTGCAGACTTACAGCTGGAGGCTTTAAAGCTACTGAATGAGGACAGCCACCTGTCAGCATCTTGCTCCTTATAACCCTACTACAGTGACTTGCCGTCAAGCAGCCCTACACCCTAAAGAAGTCCACAACCCCTTGTTCACAAATTCCAAGAGACAAACAGCTCCAAAAACCCTGACCTGAAATCGTCTGGTAGCCAATTCTGACCCAAACTGAGAAGGAGCTAATTATAGCCTTTAATTATCCTGCTTAGAATATTCATGTATTTCATGACAAAAATTCTAATGTGTTGAGTTACAGGGTGCTGGGAGTATGAAATAATGTACAGTACACACATTGTACTACTTTTCTAAGATTCAAACTATTCTGATTTCAAAACACCTCTGGCTCCATGGGTTGAGGGTGGGATCTGTATATATATATACACATATATATACTGCCTGTTGGCTAGGCATTGTGCCATTTTCCTAAAAACTTTTCCAGAAATATTCCGATTAAGGGGAAATCAGATGGCTTGCTTCAAAAAGAATAACTCCATTACGCTATTGTCCAGAGCAGAATATCAATTAGTATTTCTGTTGTCATTAACAGGCAATGAATTCACATACATAAAATCTGAAAGCTACCCAAGAGTGGAAACTAAAAACAGCAAGATTCCCTCCTTCCTACAGCATTCCCACTGCTCTGGTTTCTAATGCCAGCTCTCAAAAGTAGACCCCAGAACTATTAAACTATTCAAATAAACAAGTAAATAAGCAAGCCCTGGGCTCCAAGCAGACAAATGGTGCCTGCCTCTCTGCTCAACCACTTCTCTACCTCCCCAACATGGAACCCCCAGAGGAGGCACCCATGAAGCCCTCTTTTAAGAAGGGTTTGTCTATATGCAACAAGCTCTTTTTCACCTACTGCCTCACTGGCAACTAGAATCCCACTTTTGGGTCACATCTGACCCTCAATAATTTGATCAGCCTCTCTTTTTTAAAAAAGACATTTCAGGATACCTGGGTGGCTCAGTTGGTTAAGTGTCTGCCTTTGGCTCAGGTCATGATCCCAGGGTCTTGTGATTGAGCCCTGCCTTGGGCTCCCTGCTTCTCCCTCTACCTGCCGCTCTCCCTGCTTGTGCGCTCTGACAAATAAATAAAATCTTAAAAAAAAAAAAAAGACATTTCATCAGGAAATCCTGACACATGCTACGACACAGATGCATCTTCAGGACATTATGCTATGTGAAATAAGCCAGATACGAAAGGACGAATACTGTATGATTTCATACAAGGTCCCTAGAGCAGTCAAATTCATACAGACAAAAGAAGTTTGATGGCGCTGGGAGAGGGGGGCGGAAGAAGGGGAATGGGCCTTATTGTTTAATAGGGACAGAGTTTCAGTTTTACAAGATAGAAGTTTGGAGACGGATAGTGATGACAGTTACACAACGAGAAAGCGCTTAATGCCACTGAGCTGTACATGTGAAAAGTGGTTACGATGGTAATTTTTTTTTTTAATTAGGCTCCACGCCTAGTGCCGAAACCAACATGGGGCTTGAACTCACCACCCCAAGATCGAGACCTGAGCTGAGATCAAGAGTTGCACACTTACCTGACTAAGCCACCGAGGCACCCCAAGACAGTAAATTTTATGTAATGTGTATTTTACTGCAAATTTTATTTTATTTTATTTTTTTAAAGATTTTATTTATTTATCTGACAGAGAGAGACACAGCGAGAGAGGGAACACAAGCAGGGGGAGTGGGAGAGGGAGAAGCAGGCTTCCCGCCAAGCAGGGAGCCCGATGCGGGGCTCGATTCCAGGACCCTGGGACCATGACGAGAGCCGAAGGCAGACGCTTTACGACTGAGCCACCCGGGCGCCCCATTTACTGCAAATTTTAAAAAAATTTGTAATGAGCACTTACGATTATGTCTGGAACATAGTAAGCAACTCATAGGTATTATTTCTTTCCTTTTTTTTTTTTTAAGACATTTCATCAGGAGAATGAAAAGGGAAGCCAAACTAGAGGAAATACTTGCAAAAGACATAGCTGATAAAGGGCTGTTACCTAAAACAAAGAACTCTTAAAACTCAACAAGAAAACAACTCAATTTAAAAATGAGCAAAAGATCTGAACAGATACCTTGCCAATGAAAATATACAGATGGCAAACAAACATATGAAAAGATGCTTCACATCATATGTCATCAAGGAAAGTCAAATTAAAACTGAAATATATACAACAAAATGGATGAATCTCATATTATGCACAGTGAAAGAAGTCAGACACAAAATACTATATACTCTGATTCCACTTATGTGAAATTCTAAAACAAGCAAAATTAATCTATAGTAACAGAAGCAGATCAGTGACTGCCTGGGGCTAGAGGTCGTCAGGAGACAAAAAAACTTTTTTAGGTAATGGAAATGTTCTATAATTTGATCACAGTGGTGGTTATGCAAGTATATCATACGTCAAAACTCATTGAATTGTATACTATTGGTGTATTTTATTGTATACAAGTTATGCCCTAATGAATTTGATTTAAAGAAAAAAAAAAACAATGAAAAACCACCACACACCTATTAGAGTGACTAAAATCTCGACCACTGACAACACCAAATGCTGGCAAAGATGCAGAGCCACAGAAACTATCACTGCTGGTGGGAATGCAAAAACAGTCCAGCCACTTCGGAAGACAGTCTCTCAGTTTCTTACAAAACTAAATATACTCTTACCATATGATCCAGCAACGGTGCTCTTTGGTACTTACCCAAAGGAGCTACGAGTCTACACAAAAACCTGCACATGGATGTTTATAGCAGCTTTATTCATAACTGCCAAAACTTGAGTAACCAAGATGTCCTTCAGTAGGTGAATGGATAAATAAACTGTGGGACATTCAGACAATCAAATATTATCCAGCACTAAAAAAAAAAGTGAGCTTTCAAACCATGAAAAGGCGTGGAGGAAACGTAAATGCATATTACCAAGAGAAAGAAGCCAATCTGAAAAAGGCTACATAATGTATGATTCCAACTCGATGACATTCTGGAAATGGCAGAACTGTGGAGGCAGTAAGAAGATCAGCTGGTACCAAGGATAGAACTGGAAACAGGAAAGGATGAACAGAGCACAGAGGAATTTTAGGACAGTGAAACTGCTCTGTATGAGACACGAGGGTGGACAAGCGTCATCATACATTTGTGCAAACCTGTAGAACACACAGCAGTGAGAGCGAGCCATAAGGTACCCTATGGACTCTGGGGGATGATGACCTGCAACGAATACACTGCTTTGATGAGGATGTTGATAGCGGTGGAGGCTGTGTGGAGCGGGCGTGCATGGGAAATCTGTTATCTCCTGCTCAATTTTGCTATGAACTTAAAACTACTTTAAAGTCTATTACCAAAACCACAAAAAAGACATTTCAAAGTATCATTCTAATAAGCATGTCCAGTTTCATTCAGCTGGTATTTCCAAAGAGTTGGAGGAAACAGATTTAGAAACCCCCACATGGGAAGTGACCTCTGACTTATGATGGGGGTGTGTGTCCACACTGGCAACATTATGTCTTTAAATACACTCAAGAAGTTTAACTGACTTCATTCACATCTCCTTCCTAAGGTAAACAACCTTAAGAGTAGCCAGAGACAGTTTTAAAAGGAGTAAACAGAAAAAACACAAACAACACAGCAAAGCACAACCTGCACAGTGGGGGACCAACTCCTGGCCAGTGCAGCTCTGGCCACACTCTGCCCCCTTACCTCCCCCGCCTGCAGGTTCCTTTTCTATTTTTCTCCCTTCTAATCTCCGGCAAGCCAACATGAGCTTTAAAGATACAATGCAGTTTAGACAGTACACTAAGCACAGTAAAGCCCTTTTCAGACATTTATCAGAAGTTTTCCTTCGAGTGCCACATCTGGTTGTCACAAAATTGTCAAGTTGTAACATACAGGTTTAGTTTTTTTAAAAAAGTTTTATTTATTTATTTGAGAGAGAGAGAGCCCGAGTTTGGGCAGAAGGAGCAGACTCCCCAGCAAGGGGGGAAGCCCGAAGCGGGACCCGACTCCAGGACTCCAGGATCATGACCTGAACCAAAGGAAGATGCTTAACCGACTGAGCCACCCAGGCGCCCCTAGATTTAATTTAATAAACAAAAATTTTTAACTGTTAGATGTTTAGAATCTGCTACTACTTTTTAAAATCCTAACTTTATAGAGTTGCTTATTTCAGGAGTACTTTCTTTGACAATCTCTTCAGAACACGCCTAGCCCTTTCCCTACCACAGGCTGGCTGGCCGCACACCTTCACTGAGAGCGAAGCCAGAGGTGCTGCAGAGCTGCACAGGCACACCAGTGTGCACCTACCACCTTGGACGATCCCAGGGGGCCACTGTACTCCAGCCAACACAGTATTAACAAACAGAATGCTTTTCCACTCTGCAAACCCAGGGGCCAAGTGCCAGCAAAGCCACTCACTGCTTACCTACTGCTATGTGCCTTCTGCTGTCAATCTTGTTAGTGAGCATAAACAACAAGAGAAAATAAGACAGAGTGAAGTGCCAACTTGATAATTATTTGTGAAAATGTGGATTCCCTCCCTGCCATGGTGCCATGAAGAAACAGACAAAGGAAAGATTATGCCAATTGAGAGGAGGCAGCCCTCACAGCATGGCTGGGCACACAGGAAGGAGGAGAGGATACAGTCAGCTAAGGTCCTTGGGGAGGGTCTGGGCCTGGAGAACACCACCCCAGGGGAGAGGCACAGGACTCAGAGGAATAACCATACTCCTCCGGTATGGACAAGCTGGTGAGGGCGAGAAGGCTTCAACTCAATTAGCTGCAGAGGGATACACACCTGCAACAGAACAACATGAATAGGAGGAAGGAATGGAGAGAAGACACAGAGGTTAAAACAATCACACTGAAATCTTACTTCCAATTCTCAAAACCCCTCTAGCCCATTCCAAAAGGCAACAGCTTTCAGTTCTGTATTTTACCATTCACTAGATAACATTATTTCGTTGGTCATGATCCAAGATTCAACCTTCCCCGCTGTGTGCCGCCTTTAGTGTTCCTGAACAGATTCTAAAGAATCTTCACTCATGCTTCCATATGGTAAACACCTGTCACCTGGGCTACCCACCATCCAAACATCTTTCCTATTTGAGGGAATACCCCAGGATAAGTAGTGTCAGGGCCCATCTCCCACATCCGAGGCAAAGGGGTGCAAATGCTCTGTCCTGCAGACCGCCGGCGTTAGAGCCTGGGCATGCGACCCGCACCCTGTCAAATCAGTAATATCATGGTGGGTTATTCATACAAAAGAGACTGTTCAGGACCAACACCTTGTGCCTTTGGCCTAGTGAGGATGCTGTGAACCTTCTGGACCCACGACTCTTAGGGAAATATCTCATGGCAACCACATCTCCACATGATGGCAGCTGGCCTCGCTAGGAGAGGCAGGGAGAGCTGAGCAGCTGCAGGGGTAAGTGGAATCACACGGTGGAATGGCACCTCCCTGACCAGCCAGCCAAACACCACATTGAGGGCTGCATGCCCCTGGGGACTTGAGGCCCCGAGAAGGGCCTGCACAGGCCACACTGTCGTCAAGAGATCAGAGAAACCTCACACAAACCCAAATGGAAGCAGAGTCTCCAAAACAACTCCTGTACCTCTCAAAACTATCAATGTCATCAGAGACAAATAAAAGCTGATTAAGAGGTCTAAGGAGCCCAAGGATTAAGGGGTGTGAAAGCAGACTGTCTTGTCATGGAGGGCCTCGGGACCAGGAGGGGCAGTACTGGGGCAAATGAAAACAGTGGACATGGAGTGTGGACTAAATACAAATGTCATATCAGTATCATTCTTCCTGAATTTTGTAATTGGACTGTAGTTACGTAAGAGAATATTCTTTGTTTAGAAAATACACTCAGTATTATTAAGGGTGGTAAAAGTGCCTCATGTAGGCTACCTACTCTCAAATGGTTCAGAAAACCGTAATATTAAAAACTGGTCCGTATGGATGAAGGGTATACAGGAAATCTCTACATTATTCTTGAAATTTTGTAGAAGTTTGAAATTATTTTAAAATAAATTTTAATACTGAAAAAATACTTATAAAATGTTACGTTTTAGAAAGTACAGTTTTTTCTTCTGCCCCTTGTAAATTTTCTATAATGAACATTAGTTTCTTTTACATTTGAAACTGATAAACTACTCTACAATTATACAGTATAAAACATTTCAGAGGTTTGGCCCAGAAGGGGATTCTGTCAAGCACTTTCTTCTACAGTCTTCACCTTCCCACTGATTTTTTCTAATTCTTCTCTGAGAGGGGGAAAGGAAGAGGAAGGACTGTATCTGATATTATTGATAACTTTTAAAATGTCTCACTCTGAAGCAGTTAGCTTTTAGCAGTCCATGACTACGTTAAAAAGAAGGTACAACTAAAAGAAAGAATGCTGCTAGGAATGAGATTTGAAGAAGTAGTGTTTATAGGTGTACTCAATGAGATCTGTGCTGCTCCTTCTCTAAGCCTCCTCTTACTATGACAAATGACACACACAATGAAGCAAATGTCACTAGGTCCACAATTAATAATTTTACTGAAATTTTATTCTTTTCTTCGGTTCTACATATAAGCAAAAAAAAAAAAGGTTTAACACATTATTCTTTGCAGTTCATCTCAACATAAGTAAGTTTTAAAATTTAGCATTTGGGGGGGCGCCTGGGTGGCTCAGCTGGTTGAGCGTCTGCCTTCGGCTCAGGTCGTGATGCCGGGGTCCTGGGATCGAGCCCCGCATCGGGCTCCATGCTCCGTGGGGAGCCTGCTTCTCCCTCTCCCACTCCCCTGCTTGTGTTCCCTCTCTCGCTGTGTCTCTCTCTGTCAAATAAATAAATAAAATCTTAAAAAAAAAAAAAAAATTAGCATTTGGGGCACCTGGGTAGCTCAGTCAGTTAAGGATCCAACTCTTGATTTTGGCTCAGGTCATGATCTCAGGGTCGGGAGATCAAGCCCCGGGTGGGCACCACACTGGGTGTGGAGCCTGCCTAAGGTTCTCTCTCCCTCTGCGCCTCCCCCCACCTCCCTAAGCGCATGCACGCACTCCCTCTCTTTAGTGCACTCCCCACCGCCTTTAAAAGAAAAATAAATACAAATAAGTAAAATTTTGCATTTAGGGGCACCTGGCTGGCTCTGTCAGTAGAGCATGCAACTTCTGATCTCAAGGTTGTGAGTTCAAGCCCCATGTTGGGCACAGAGATTACTTAAAAATAAAAAAAAAATTTTTAATAAAAATTAAAATCTTTTTTAAATAAATAAAATTCAGCATTCAAGCCGCAGTTGCAAATTTAAAATACCAGTGACTTCAAATAAGCCAAATTTAAATAGAAATATCCGACCCAGAAGCCAGCTTCGTAACTGTAAAAGCCTCAACCCTCCCCCATTTCTTCCTCCTATCCCCATGTCAAGTTTTCCACTTCAAAAAGAAACCTCACTGCCTCCTAGTTTAAAAAAATTCCCAAGGGTTTTCTCTCTCCGCCAGAAAATAAACCAAGAAACAGAGAACATGAAGACTCTCCAGGACTGAGCCTGACTGTTGGGCCGGGAGCCCATCCTCACTGTGTCCATGGCAGAGCCTGGCTCAGGAGGGCCCGGCTGGAAGAAATACCCTAAATTTGGTGGGGTTTTTATTCCATACAAAACATGGTGCAGAACACTTTGTTCATTTTATACCCCAATGCTACAGAGAGGAGCCCCCACACAGCAGTCCAGAACAGCTTGCCACCTTTCACCCATCCCACGAACTGCATCCACATGCAGAGAACGGACAACAAAAGGAAACTGGATAAACAAAAGGATTCTGGATAATGAAGGTGAGTGTGGGAATGGTAGACTCGGGGTGATCTTTCCTTTTGCAAAATGAATTTAATGGTACTACGTGTTTAATATTTTTAATAAAAAGAAAGCAGGGAACATTTAAAATGGAAACATGCATTCAACACAGGAACATCATTACCAAGAATCTAGTACTTTAAAATTCAGTTGCAATATTGTTTGCAATAGCAAAAATAATTAATCTAAATGCTGAATAATGGAGGATGGTAAAGTAAATCATACGTATCAAATATACAGAAGCTCTTGCAGCCAATTACAATGGATGTTTAAAGAGTTAACACCATAGGAAAAAACTCATGCTGAATAAAAAGAGGAGACAAAAATCCTACCTATAATAGGATTTAAAGCTACCATTTAAAAGCAAATTCAAAAAATAAAAAATTCAAACCTATTCATAGAGTAATGCATACATTTTGTATTAACAATGGCTACTCTGGGTGGGGGGATTATAAGTGATTTTTCTTAACCATTTTTACAGTTCAAAATGTTCTATCACAAGCATTATTTTATATTACTTAGAACTTAATATTTTTTAAAAAGATTTATTTATTTGAGAGAGAGAATGAGAGAGAGAGAGAGAGCACATGAGAGGAGGGAGGGTTAGAGGGAGAAGCAGACGCCCTGCTGAGCAGGGAGCCCGATGCGGGACTCGATCGCGGGACTCCAGGATCATGACCTGAGCCGAAGGCAGTCGCTTAACCAACTGAGCCACCCAGGTGCCCCAAACTTTTTAATATTCTAAAATAAACTTTACTTGAACATTTTAAAGACCACCAGCATCATATCAATTCAACAAGTATATGAATTCCTTGGACCTTACTCTCCTAAATGGGTACCCAAAACTCTAGCCCACAGTCCCAATCAGTAGGCTGGTGGTTGGCCCTCAACCAAGTGCCAGATTAGCTTGATGCACTCCAGCACAAAAAACCTGCAACCAACTGCTAAGTTCTAAATTCTTTCTCCTAAACGGTGCTTTCTAACCTTGAGTGCCTGCCAGAAGCTGCTGGAGATTTTTTTCAAAATACACACACACACCCCATGGCCCCCGCTTCCCTAGTTAACCAGTCTCTGAAGGGGGAGGGAGGTCAAGCATGGATATTTTTTAATTCTACCAGCAAGAAGCAGGGCCAACATGTCACCACGATGACGGTAATGAAGCCAGCAAGGGGGTGTGAGACAAGACACAATCCTGTACCTTCCATGCTTCCTGGAGGGAGGGAGCAAAGGGAGAATGGGGCACGAAGGGATAAGAATCCTGAATTTGGGCAGGGACACTTCGACAACAGGCCCCACAAGTCTGAGAGCACATCCTACTGGGTTTACCACATAAGATGCTGTGCTTTCAGCTGTCAAAATTGCAAAAGCCAAAGTAATCTGTGCCTTAGTACAACCCTGAGGGATTTCTCATCACCTCCAATTTAACAGGTCCAAACGAAATCCAACCACTTCCCATGGGTTAGGGTGGCTATGAGGTGTGGGTTTACTCCCAGGACCTCCTCATGGGGCACACACTGCCCTCTGACAAGGACCTGGTGCCACTCCACACCCACGTGGTCCTGATGAGGCTGCTGGTCTCCACACCCCGTCCACTGCGGCTCAAGGCCCACGCAGAACCAAGCGGTGTGCTTCCACCTCTTCTCACTTCTCACCTGTCGAACAGGTGACTCCGGGGAACACAAGCGTAGGTCCTTCCCCTCCCTCGGCTGCTCTCCCTCCAGCCAGGAGTGAATTCATAACTCATGTCTGCGGAGACTAAGGGTACCACCACCGAGAAATACCACAGAGGGGAAGAGAGACATCACAGTCGAGAAGCACCTGAGACCACCTCAGCCCATACATCTCCATGGTGGAGCTGCTACTTCACCCAGCTTGGATTCTAGCACTCCACAGATCATAAGGGGCCCAAGACAAGAAACACAAAATGAAGGGCAAAACCAGAAAAAAACAAATAAACAAAAACCAACCCAAAGAATTAGAATCTTAATGCCCAAATGCACAGAAGCCAGCCAGGAGACTCCATGTTATACTCCCCAGTAGAGCTTAGTACTTGCTCTGCCTCGGGTGTTCAGACTCCATCAACAGCATCAACAAGAACCATCAACTGAAGCCCGGAAGTATGCCTGGCACCCACAATTCCCTCACCTCTGCAAGCTGCCCAACACCCCTGCTCCTCCCTCATTGCAAGAGCACCTACCGGTGCCTGCTTCCCTACTCCCAGGCAGCCAAGTACGGCCATAAATCCCAGCATGAGGCAAGAAAATGCACAGAAGTACCTGGGACTTTGGAAAGTGCCCATCCTGCTGCCTGGAATGCAGAGGTGATGGCTAGGGTTCTGCTGGCCATCAGAAACCATGAAGACAAGAGCCACAGTGAGTTTGCATTTTTAGAACAAAAGAGAAATACACTCTATAGGTTCACAATCACTCATCTACAATTCTGAAATCCCCAAAGCCTGCTTTTGGTGTTATTTGTTTGGCTGCAAAACCTGATCTGAAAGCAAGAAATGTGCATGTTTCTCTGCAGAAACAGGATCCGTGTGGAGGGGCAACAATGCCCAGCCTTTGTGGGGGACGCCAGGAACTGAGTGATAACCACGGGGTCACCCTTCTAGAATCCCAAAAGATCTCTGTCCCATGGTCTGCCCAAGGTTCTGCAGACCAGCCTCCTGTTTAAACCCCTGCTAGCTTCTGTGTCTGGTCACCAGTGGCCAGACTCAGGCCTGGCTCTGCCATCCAGGCCCCCTCTCCTCAGGCACAGGCCCACTATGTGGTCATGGGATCGCCCTTCTGCTCACCACCAGAGGTCCCTGGATGGTGAAGGACAAAATCCCAGACAGGCAAGGTGCTACCCAGCCCCAGGCCCCCGGCCCATCTGTCAATATACACAGCTTTCTAGACTGTCTTATGCCAACTGCCCTGGGCCTCCCTGCCCCCCACGGTGACTACAACAACATTTCTGCCTTCTGCCAAGGCAGGGCCATGTCTCCTTGGCCCTCACATCACAGCTCCGCATGAAGGAGCTGAACAACTATGCACTCCACTCAAAAAAAGCAGTTTCCTCATGGACTCTAGCTCACTATGAAGGAGAGATCTGAGATCAAAATGGAACAATGTTTGTACTATAGTTTAAAGTATTTACCTCTAAACAAGAGAGGTGCCCTGCAGCCCCTGTGCTGCCTCAATCGCCACCCAAGACCCCTGGGCTCACCCCAACCAGAGCAAGGACAGGTGCCCAGACATCCAAAAAAAAAAAAGACACATTACTACAGGGTAGGAGAAGAGTGACTCAGAAATAGATGCCAACAACAGACAGGAAGGTCTGGCACATAATCAGGAGAAGCAATCCCTCCTTTTCAAAAATGAAAAGGAAAAATCTTTGTGTCCATAGATAAAATCTTTAGCAGGGAGCGCCTGGGTGGGCTCAGCCATTAAGCGTGTGCCTTCAGCTCAGGTCATGATCCCAGGGTCCTGGGATCGAGCCCCGCATCGGGCTCCCTGCTTGGTGCGAAGCCGGCTTCTCTCTCTCCCACTCCCCCTGCTCGCGTTCCTGCTCTCGCTATCTCTCTGTCAAATAAAATCTTAGAAAAAAAAATCTTTAGCACAAGCCCCAATAACAACTTATTTTTTTAAGATTTGTTTTTATTTTTTGACAGACAGAGAGAGACAGCAAGAGAGGGAACGCAAGCAGGGGGTAGTGGGAAAGGGAGAAGCAGGCCTTCTGTTGAGCAGGGATCCCGGTGCAGGGCTCGATCCCAGGACCCTGGGATCATGACCTGAGCTGAAGGCAGACATGGCTGAGCCACCCAGGTGCCCCTCAACAACTTACTTTTCATGAATCTGATTTTCTTTGCTAATCAGAAAGCCAGAGAAGGACTAAAATTCCTATTATACTGCCCTATGACAGCAACTCAAACAAAACACAGAAACCTCAACATGTGGGGGCCATATAGCATTTACATCAATAACTGATTCCACATTACTTCTTATTCCTCCTTCAGAGCAGAAGGGCAAACCTCAGATTTTTGAGAACTGGTGATTATTTTTAAAGATTTTACATATTTAATTGAAAGAGAGTGAGTGAGAAAGAGAGCATGAGCAGGGGGACGGGGAGAAGCAGACTCCTGGGCTGGGCAGGGAGCCTGACGTGGGGCTCAATCCCAGGACGCTGCCCCTGCTTGTTCTCTCCCTCTCTGTCAAATAAATAAATAAATTAATTAATTAATTAATTAATTAAATCTTTTTAAAAATAAAAGATTTTATTTATTTATCTGAGAGAGAGAGAGAAAGAGTATGAGCAGGGGGAGGGGCAGAGGGAGAAGCAGACTCCCTGCAGCGCAGGGAGCCCCGATGTGGGCTCAATCCCGGGACTTTGGGATCATGACCTGAGCCGAAGGCAGACGCTTAATTGACTGAGCCACCCAGGCACCCCTTAATGGTGTTTTAAATCCAGGTATGCATTGGGTATACCACACACAAACACTTACATACAATTCCACCAATGCAATTACTCCACACATACTGTTCCCGAAGTTTTGTGGCTAAATATGGGAACTTCTTTCTATGTGGATAAATACACTTTAATAGCTATATGGTATTTCCTTGAGCATAGTGTAGCTTACATAATCTAAATGCCAAAAAAACATTAGATAAATTAGTGCAATTTAAAAACCTATTTTAGTTTGTCTTGTAGATTTTCCAATCTTCTAATTAATGGCTGTTTTTTGGCTTTGAACAGAGCTTAGTAATTAAAAACAATGGCAAAAAAACTGGATGTGGGTTTGAATCCAGCACTTCTAAGCCTTGCATCTTTGGATTAACACCCTCCAAGTCTCAATTCTCTCCTAAAATAGGGACAAGAATCAATTCAACAGAGGGGGCGCCTGGATGGCTGTCAGGTGAGCGGCTGACTCTTGATTTCAGGTCAGGTCATGGTCTCAGGGTCATGGGATCCAGCCCTGTGTCAGGCTCCACGCTCAGCTTGGAGTCTGCTCAGGATTCTCTCTCTCCCTCTGCTCCTCCCCGCCCCCCCCACACACTTGGGCGTTCTCTCTCTAATAAATAAAATCTTAAAAAAAAAAAAAGTCAATTCAACAGAATCCATAGAGCAACTGAGAGCAGGTGCTGGGAAAGCCAGTGTGCCCTCATGGGCAGCTGCTCTCCCATCTTCATCACCAAGCATAGGTAAGAATTCCATCCTCCCCACTGGCGTGCTACATACATGGTAACATTTTAAAACATTACAACAACTTAAATGCAAAATTATTTCTTCCTTTATGTTAAAGCAAAATGTTCTTCCTAGGACTCGGGTATTTGGAAACATTTCTTTAACAAAAATCACTATTATGGTCTTGGCTTGAAGGGGAGCAATTTCAAAGAAAATGAAATCAACATATCCACAGTATAAGACCAATGAAGAATTTCATATTTCCTGATTCAAATTACTAACAGCCAAGATAGACTTAATTTTTGTTTTAAAGATATTTTTTATTTATTTATTTGACAGAGAGGCAGAGAGCAAAGGTCGGCAGAGGGGCAGGCAGAGGGAAAGGGAGAAGCAGGCTTTCTGCTGAGCAGGGAGCCCGATGCGGGGCTCGATCCCAGGATCCTGGGATCATGACCTGAGCCAAAGGCAGTCGCTTAACTGACTGAGCCACCCAGGAGATTTTATTTATTTTAACTGAGACACAGAGAAAGAGAGTGAAGGTGTCCAAGGGGGAAGGAGGGTCAGAGGGAAAGGGAGAAGCAGACTCTGCTGAGCAAGGAGCCTGATGTGGGGCTCGAGCCCAGGACCCTGAGATCATGACCTGAGCCGAAGGCAGATGCTTCACTGACTGAGCCACCCAGGCGCCCCGCCAAGACTGACTTATTAAGAATGACAGTCTGACTTTCATGTTATTTTGCACTCGAGGTAATTAAGACATTTTTTCAAACTCTATTTCACTTTTTAAAAATGAGATAGGGTGCCTGGGTGGCTCAGTTGGTTAAGCGACTGCCTTCGGCTCAGGCTCAGGTCATGATCCTGGAGTCCTGGGATCGAGTCCCGCATCGGGCTCCCTGCTCAGCGGGGAGTCTGCTTCTCCCTCTGACCCTCCCCCCCTCATGCTCTCTCTCTTTCTCTAATAAATAAATAAAATCTTTAAAAAATAAAAATAAAAATGGGATAATAAATTTGATTTTATTAAAATGTCACATCACTAAATCCAAGAAAAAGAACTGCTACTATTTCACACTCAGTGCAAAATGACAAAAAATGAGAATTAAAAGAATTAAAATTTTCACTCAAAAAAACTGACCATCAGGGGGCGCCTGGGTGGCTCAGTCGTTAAGCGTCTGCCTTCCGCTCGGGTCATGATCCCAGGGTCCTGGGATCAAGCCCCGCATCGGGCTCCCTGCTCGGCGGGAAGCCTGCTTCTCCCTCTCTCACTCCCCCTGCTTGTGTTCCCTCTCTTGCTATGTCTCTGTCTGTCAAATAAATAAATAAATAAATCTTAAAAAAAAAAAACAAAAAACAGCTGACCATCAGGAATGACATCAGCGGAACAGCCCATTAAGAAGCTCCAAGTTCTCATTCACCCTCACCCCACACATAAACACACACACAAACACTGGAAAACATGCAGCAACTGTCAGAACCAATTTGTGAAAACTCTGCAAGGCAGTCAGAAGTCTGCAACCACCAAGTGCTGAATCAGGAAAGAGGTACCACGGAACGGCAGGCAGGTTTTAGATTTTGCTGCCCCTGCCTCTCTCTCTGGCAGGGAAGCAGCAGGCCTTGATCTTGAAGCACAAATGGCCTTAAAGCCTAAAAGGTCTTAAAGTAATGGTCTTAAAGTAAACACGGTCTTAAAGTGGTAACAGGGTTGCCAATATGGGGCTGTTTTCCTGGTTCTAGGGAACAGAACAGACTTTGTTCACTATTTATTGTGTATGTCTATTCTAACCTGTCACAGACTACCTGAAGGAAAGACACAGGCACTCTTCTGGTGTATCATTTACATCAAAACTCAGGCTGAAAAAGCTTGAAAACACTGCAAGTTGAATAACAACCCTCAGAACCTGTGGCAAAAGATCAGTCTAAACATACAATACACTGTTAAGGCAAAACCTAGGGAGAGTTTCTCGGGGAAATCAGGACATTCAAAAGTAACAGGTCATACTAGGAAGTTCAGAATACTGCACACATGTCCAGGGCAAGATGCATGCTTATACAAGACCTGAGAAGACCCCGGGTTTTCACCTTGGGCTGATCCCTATGCACAGTGCAAGCCTGATCAAGAGCTGAAGGAGGGCCCAGGCACAGAGCCAATATGCAAAGAATGGGAGATAGGAGAGCTGCTTATGTTCAGGAAATCTCTGTCGAAACACCAGTTAAACACAAGATATGAAACAGGACTTCAGGGACTACCCTGTCAAGGAAAATAGTCTTTGGAATAACAGTCTGGATAAGTCACTAGGCAAAGAGAACTCCTACAGCCTTCAACAGATAAAAAACAACAAATCTTAGGGAATGAGAATCTGATTTCCAGAGTCATTACATTCTAATAACCAAATGTCCAGTTTTCAAAGACAACAAAATCAAAAGGCACACAAAGAACAGGAAAGCATGACTCAGTCAAAAGAACAAAATAAATGAACAGAAACCATCTCTGAAGAAGGTGAGACATAGGCCTTGCTAGACAAAGACTTTAAAACAACCATGTCACCGGCACCTGGCTGAATCAGCTGGTAGAGCATACGACTCCTGATCTCAGGGTTGTAAATTAGGGCCCCACGTTGGGTGTAGAGATTACTCTAAAAAAAAAAAAAAAAAAAAAAGTTTCAAAAAAACAACCACATCATGTTATGTGCTCAAATAACTAAACAAAAACACAAAGAACTAAAGGAAGTCAGGAAAATTACAAAGAAACGAAAAAAACAAATTATTAAGAAGGGACAAAACAGCAATCTTGAAGTTGAAAAGTACTGTAAATGAAATGAAAAATTTACCATAGTGGTCCAGCAGCACGTTTGAGAAGGCAGAACAAAGAATCCACAAACATAAAGATAGGATAACTGAAATTATCAAGTCTGAGGAGCAGTAAGGAAAAAAAAAAGACTGAAAAGAGCCTTAAAGGACTCATGGGACATCAATAAGTAGACCAACATACACATTATGGGAGTCCCAAAAGAAGAAAAGAAAAAGAGGTAGAAGGAAAATATTTGAAAAAATAAAGGCCGAAAACATCCCAAATCTGATGAAAGACATAAAAACCTACAAACCCAAGAAACTCCATAAACTCCAAGTAGGATAAACTCAAAGGACCCATATCAAGACATTATAATTAACCACCAAAAGACAGAGAATCTTGAAAGCAGTGAGAGAGAAGTAACCTGTCACATACAAGGACTCTCAATAAGGTTAATGGCTGGTTTCTCATCAGAAGCCATGAAGGCTGGAAGACAGTGAGATGACATTTAAAGTGCTAAAAAAAAAATAAATTAATTAAAACATTAAAACTGTCAGCTGAGAATTATATCTGGCAAACCCGTCCTTCAAAAACGAGAGAGAAATTAAGACATTCCTCAATTAAAAAAAAAAAAATTGAGGGAGTTCATTAACACTAGACCTGCCCTACAAGAAAAGCTAAAGGGAGTCCTCAGGTGGAAATAAAAGATCACTAAACAGTTACTCAAAACCATATGAAGAAATAAAAAGCTCCAGTGAAGGTAAATACATAAGAAAGTATAAAAGTGAATATTATTGTCATTTTGGTTTGTAATACCACTTTTGATTTCCTACAGGACTCAAAATACAAATGCATAAAAAATTACAAATATGTTATTTGGCATACAATGTATAAAGACGTAATCTGTGACAACATAAAAGGGAGGAGGAAGGAGATATACAGGAGGAGAGTTTTTGAGGTTGGTATCATTTCAAAATAGATGGCTTTAAATTTAGGTCGTTAGGGCGCCTGGGAGGCTCAGTTGCTGAGCGTCTGCCTTCGGCTCAGGTCATGATCCCGGGGTCCTGGGATCGAGTCCCACATCGGGCTCCCTGCTTGTGTTCCCTCTCTCGCTGTCTCTCTCTCTGTCAAATAACTAAATAAAATCTTAAAAAATAAAATAAAATAAATAAATTTAGGATGTTAAATATAATCCCCATGGTAACCACAAAGAAAATCTTTAAAATATACACAAAAGGATATGAGAAGAGAATCACAACAGTTTACTACAGAAAGAAAAAGAAAGAAAGAAAAACAAAGAGAGAAAGAAAAAAGGAAGGAAGGAAGGCAGGCCAATTAAACATAGAATCAAGCAGTTAGGAAGAAAATGAAGGGCAACAAAGCTGTAAGACATAAAGAACAGCAAAACAGCAGAAGTCTTCCCTTACAGTAATTACTTTAAACATAAATGGGTTAAACTCTCCAATCAAAATACTTGAGACAAGAAATTTAAATTTTTTTCTTTAAAGAAATATTAATGCTTACTCAGCCTATTCTCCTGTATCAGGCAAAGGCAATCCACACCACAACCCCATGAAGTTGATTCAGTAATATCCATGTTTACAGAAGAGGACCCTGAGGCTGAGAGATTAAATAGCCTGATCACATGGGGAGGAGGCTCTCACCTCTCTTGTCCAAGCAGTGCTATGCAACTGTTCACTAATGAATGCCTGCATTACTCATTCTTACCTCACCCTCAATCTTTCCTATGTGGAGAGGTTTGTGGAAAGACAGAGGAAAGAACAAGCAACCTCGGAGATGTGGCTCTTAAGCGAAGACCCTGGAAAGCTGCCTCCACAGAACAGAGAGAGGACCTAAGACTGACCTAGCACCTACTGGTCACCAGGCACTGAGATACATGCACTCAACCGGTCTTCTCAGCAATAATGTCTTTTTAATTTTGTTATTCATTATTCATGTTTCTTTGAGTCCTTTTTAATAAATGTCCTTTTTATTTTTCACGATTTTATCTTTTACAGCAAGATTGCCCTACAGTCAATTAGTTATGTAGCAAAAATGTTTGCAGAGAAAATACAGGACACAGGAAAAATGCAGTATTTTTGCACCACCTACACACTCAACATCACCTACACACTCAAAATGCTACTATATACTGAAAAAGACCAAAAAAATATAACAGTAAGTGTCCAACTTATTTGTTTAGGGTTTTTTGTATCCCATCTGTTCAAGTAAAAGTCAAAAGATGAATTTCAAACTGCCAATTATTATAACAAAATACCATGAGAAAATGGCATCTGACAGTAGTCTTTGGTATGACACTAATGTCATACTCCCTCATATCATCAGTTCATTTTTCAGGAAAACCAACACACACACACACAAAAACCCCACCCACCAGAACAATTCAATGTGTCTCTTTTCCCCCATTAACTGTAAATGTTTTCAGAATAATTTTACCAATAAGATATGCCTGAGAGTACATATTCCAAGAGGGAGAACACTGGGCTACTCCTTAAAATACTAAGACCAATCTTAAAACCTAGCTAAGATTTACAGAAGGTGTTCTTCTGTGCGTGTCCTTCCAAAACTGCAAAGGGAGTGATTCCACATCAGGCTTCATTTTAGAAAGGTGCCTGCCACTGAATTTTGAAACAAATGCGTGGTTAGCTTCAAGGTTTTAAGTAGGTATGATCTGTAAAAAATTACTAAGATTCACTCACAATAGTGCTAAGAATGATATCCAACTGCTGTTATCAACTACCCTAAGACTGTGCTGGGGGTGGGGGGAGTGTGTCTTCCCACTACTGACATTTGGGGTTGGATCATTATCTGTTGTGGGGGAGGGACTATCCTGTGCATTATAATATTTTTAGCAACGTCCCTGGCCTGGCCCACTAGATGCCAGAAACAGCACCCCACTCTCAGTTGTGCCAACCTGGCATGTCTCCAGATATTGCCAGATGTCCCACGGAGGGGAGGGGGCCCTGGTAAGAACCACTGTTGTACTTCTGATACCTTTCACTGGGTAAGACACACAAGCATTCTGTCCCAAATGACAAAAAACCCAAATAATGTCTAAAATCCCTATGGAATTCTCAGCAGAGCACCACACATACACTCTAGAAACTGATGCATATAGGAAAGGCAGCTTTCTTTCTTTCTTTCTTTCTTTGAGAGAAAGTATGCACGCAAGGGGTTGGGGGAGGGAAGGAACAGAGGGAGAAAGAGAATCTCAACCAGACTCCATGATGACCACAGAGCCTGACCTGGGGCTAGATCTCATGACCCCAAGATCATGACCTAAACTGAAATCAAGAGTTGGGACACTTAACTGACTGAGCCACCCAGGCACCCCAGGAAAGGCAGGTTTCTAAAAAGTGCTTCCTAATCTCCCCATGCGGGCACTTCCTGGGATGACAGCAGTTAGCACCTTGTCGTGGTGCTCAAACTGCTTCAAATCACAGAATTGGTGATGTGTGCCTTAAGCCCTGGTGTATTGTTTCATTAGCATATTCAAAAAATCCTCATCAAAAACTGGGACCAGAAGTGTGGGAGCTGACTTAACTATATTATCATTATTAAAGATACTGTAAACTGCTCCAAAACCCAAACATAAAAGAAAACATGAGCTATGCAGAAATTAAGTTAAACAGCTAAGACTACTACCCAAGATGTTGATGCTTTCATTAAGAGTCCTCATTTTAGAAACCATCTTTTCTTCATTTAAAAAAAACAAAAAAACAAAAACACCTTTCTCCTCAGCAAAACAAGAATTGTTGCATTTTCACAATGGAAAATCTGTTGTTACTATAATAGCCTCATCTTCTGGAATATTTCCACCAATTATGCATGAAGCTTTGCTGAGCTTCTCCAACTGTGGATCTAGATGGGAGGAACTGGTAATTGGGGGAATCAGGTCTGACTGGAATCCCATCACTAGATAGATGACCAGCCCTTGAGAATGTTCACGTAACAGTAACATCCTAAATCAGCACTCCGTGGGTACACATATTTTGGATATAAACCAAGTGATGATAGCTCTGTGCCGTTTCCAGAGGGATACAAACACATACAGGACCCGGTCCCCACACCATGGAAGACCAGCAGAAAGAAACTTGAGCAAGGTGAGTTACAGCACAAGATGATGAGGAGGGAACATCTCTGCCTCCTGTAGCCTGACAGCACAAAGGGGCGGGGCGGGGGGCTGCTAGTCCTGAGAACAGGCTCCATGACCTACTACTACTAAGGGTCCTGAGCACCACTGTCAGCCTGGAAAGCACTCAGGTGACATGACAGGCCTGCAGAGGAGCCCAGCTTCGGGTCTGTACTGACTCCCAGGAAGAAACCATAGCCCAAGTTTCAAAAGTATATATGGTTCCTTACACTTCAATAAAAAAGCAGTTTTAAAAAGAAAAACAGGGGCGCCCAGGTGGCTCAGTCGTTAAGCGTCTGCCTTCAGCTCAGGTCATATCCCAGGGTCCTGAGATCGAGCCCCCCCCCGCAGGAAGCCTGCTTCTCCCTCTCCCACTCCCCCTGCTTGTGTTCCCTCTCTCGCTTTGTCTCTCTGTCAAATAAATAAATAAAATCTTTAAAAAAAGAAAAAGAAAAACAGTACATTGTAAATTACAAAGTTCTTCAACTGAGGAGAGAAGCCATCCTTAATTTCCAAAATAACAGTTTAGCCAATGGCATTAATGAACAAGTATCCTTCAAATCAGACCACAAACAGGACACAACTTTCAATCAGTTCCCTTCCCTGACTTTGTACCCAAGGCAAAGGAATTTTTCCTTTTCTCCTGAATCAGGAAGTTTTATGGTGATGCTTACAGTTTGGATCGGAACAGAACCAGAACAGAAGTTTCAAGAGGAAGGGTACCCCCAATGGACCTCTCCTGGCCCAGCCTGCTGGATAACACCGACCACATCCCACCGCCTGTTCTTATGCTTTGGTGCTAGGAAGGAGGGGGCAACCTCTCCCAGCTGAAGGAACTTCAAACTTCACTCACTACTCCAAGAGGCCCTAGATCAATTTACTGCAGGCATGTGTGCATGTGTATAGAGCTATGAGCAAGATGAAGAATGCTGGCCCTCAGGAACACTGCTGCCCTTGTGTCACATTTCTGGCACATTAAGTCCTCATGGGCCCCTTCACACCAGGACACTGTGATGGACAAAACACACGCAGCCCCTGGTGGAGGAAGGACACAGACACAGAGCTAATTGTGTCATGCAATGTCAGACAGTTATCCCATATTACACAAGAGAGAATGAAAATTCAAACAGGTTAAGTGGCAGGGGTGAAATCTAGCCCCAGAGTGTCCAGCTCCAGAGCCCATCCTCACCATCTCCTGATGCAGTCAGACACATAGGAGCACTGCAGGTTACAGGTCCTGTCATATAGGCTTGTTTCTCAAAATGCGTTATGAATTCAAGTTATTTTAAATCTAAACTGTCTCAAACCACTCATTAAACATTAAAATAAACTGAGTTAAAAAAAATAAATAAAAATAAAATAAAATAAACTGAGTTTTACCACTGGAAGAATTACTACATACTAGGTGAAGTAGAAATTAACCCAGTTTGTTGGGTTATTTTTAACTTAGTAAATTAACAATTACATAAAAATAGCTGCCCTATGTTCCCAATATCAGTGATAAAATATAATGAAAGCATATTATAGCTTTTAAAGAAAAGCACACACAGTGGTTATTAAAGAGCAATTAATTTGTATACGCTGAGCACTGAAAGTGCAAAGCACCTCTGTCCCTCTGCTATGTATATGCCACTACGCATCACCCACTCCTGGGTCCCGGAGTCCAGCCATCTTGGTTCCCTGCTCTCAGCTTTGTATACAAGTTGGTCAGTCTTAGGTCATAAAATGAAGGCATCTCAGCCAACCCCAAAGCCCTGGAACAAGAAAACACAACAGACCTCACTAGTGGGTCTGCTCTGGTCTTCAAAGACAGCCCCACTGGATCTTCTCCTACCAGGAACCCTGTTCTTCACACCTCATCTGTGTCTGCTCTGTGGGCCAACCAGGCCTCGGCCGCATCTCTCGGGGGTTCCTTCACCCACTGAGCCCTGGTGACCCACAGGGTCTCCACTCCTCCTAAGCCTACTCTTACCTCCACCCTCCTTACAACAGCCCCCTGCCCCACAAACTTCTTACACCCTCACCTCCCCTCACTCTCGAGCCCCACACCCAGCCTCCTTCCTCATCCTCCAAGAGGTCCTGATCACCAAGCCCATGGATATCCGTGGAACATGACAGTGGTGACATCTGAGTCACTTTTCGAGGCCATCTCCGCGCCTGGCACTCTGCTTATTCTCCTCTTTCTGTTACTGGTATATTCTCTAGGAACCCCGGTTCGGCCCCACCCCCACTTCTAAGCACGACCCCGTCATTGTGAGTTCCTTCAGTTCTTTTCTTGGAGTCTTTGCCTGGAAAGCTCCAGAAGCCACTCTCTGCTCACCTCTCTCCAGTCCCAACCTTTGAGGATGCTATCCCTGATTTAATGAGAAAGTCTTCAAATGTGACATTACCAAACTTAATCTGCAAGTTAAAACATGCCATACAAGAAAGTAGTGCTGTATCATGAACTGATGGGCAGTTAATTTAGCGTAGGAACAGGGTCACTTTTCTAAATAAACGCAATTGTAGTTTCACATGTTAAAAAGTTTGGGGCAACAACAAATTCAACCTATTCTATTTATGTTTGGCTATTAGATATTCTAGGACCTTTCTGATCAAAAATATGTCAAATTCACTTGACATTTCAAAGTACTTGAACAACTGTTAAAGAGTTGCTTATTTTTATTTATAAATTATACTTAGTTTGCTACCATGGCAACAGCAAGAGCAACAACACACCCAGACATTCCTGCCCAGCAGATCTTCCCAAAACACTTTATTGCCCACTCAGGCACCAGACTAGGTCCCTAGACAAATAAGAACCCTGTCCTCAAAGAGGACATTCTTCATTCTGTCACTGACCATATTGAAAATGCTCCCACCAGGCCCGGGCAAACCTCATACTCCACAACCAGGCCCAAGGTCCCTTCCAGCCTAAATTCTAAGTTCTTTGGCACCAGGCTACTGGCCCAGGGACACCGATAAAGCCACGTCCACCCGCTCACTTCCAGGAGCACCCTCCCCCCCCCCCACACACAGGTGGCCCAGGGTTCTTCCACTGAGCCCACCCCAGAGAACTCCCCAGGACCAATAACACCTGCACCTCCAGTGACTTAGATGCTCCTGGAGAGGAAGAAGTTTATGCATCTATACACACAGCGTCACATACTTGGCTGAAAATCAAGGATTTGTGGAAATCACCTGTTTTCTGGAAAACCACATGCCCTGGCACTCATGGGCATGTTCAGCAACCCCCCCCCCACACACTTGAGGATCCCGGTTTTGCTCACCAACCATCATGGAGAAACTATCTGTAACAGATCTTACCCAAACTGTTTAAAATACAACAGCCAACACACAGGATCGTGGACCTCATCTTTCTCTATTCCCCCTAAATACATACATTATTTGCTATTTTAATAAAATGACAAATCATACTTTCAGCCTAAATTACTTATGTACTCTCAAGTTCTCTGTATGTAAATTTTTAACACTAACTACAAAATACAAATTCACTCAAAAATTGGAATTAGACTAAAATCACTGCCATTCAAATAAGAGACCAACCGTGGATTGTCGTGTTTTTTCAACTTGCACAGTGATTTTTCAATTCAGTGGACAAATCTGCATAACTGCTCTAAATTACACATGCTTTTAAACTTACACAACTTGAGTGCTCGCTTCGGCAGCACATGTACTAAACTTACACAACCTGACTTTCTGACTTAAAAAGAACTCGTAAAACGTTTAATTTCAAGAAAAAGATTTTTTAAAACAATTTATCTACACTGAGCTAGTACCAACTGTCTTTACACCGTTTATTCCATCAATAATACGTTACCACTCTACACCAACCACGTAGGAGTGATGCCTTACAAAAAGAGAGGCGCTACAAAGTCCTACCAGTTATCTACTTATTTCACGCTGTAAAAATGTCAACACCCTTCTGTGAAAAAAAATCCCTGGGCCCCTAAGAAGCGCAGGGCTCATGGAAGCCTTGGCGGCCCTAGAGACTCTTCCGCCTGCACAAGCCGGCGGTGAAGGTCAGAGGCTCTGCCTCCACCGCACCGCCTCTCTCACTCGGCCCTTCTTTGGGTGGCACTGGACCCCTCAAAAAGTCTGATTTCGGCTCCCTCACCAAAAGGTCAACTCATTCTGTTTAGCATGTCAATATAAACGGTTCTGGCTGATGACAAGAGGACAGTTTTCCTTAAAAACCTCAAAACCCTCAGAATAAAGATATAAAAACTCCCTTGCTGCGACACCCGGTTGTTTGTAAACAGCGAACTGTTGGATGCAACAGAGTCTACCCAGCCTGCGGCGCGCACACACGAACAGCCTTCTCCGGAACACGCCCATCAAAGACTCAGACACTGGCTGGTGCAACTTTCCAGACCATCGACGCAACAAGACAGCACGCACGCACAGAAGTCAAGGAGTCAAGGAAAGTAACAGCTCGTATCAGCATTTCCAGCAACTAAAAGCCGTTAAAAAATTTCAGTTTGTGGACAAAGGCTTTATTTGCAATGATCTAGAAAGGAGTCCCTGAGGAATACTTACTAGTGCCTAGGCAGCAAGTCTGTTTTCCAAAGTAAAGGGTAACTTCGTAAAGCCAGAGAACCCAGCTGAGTCGTTCCGCAGGGAGGCTGACCACTCCCCGGGAAGCTCACCGAACACCCTACGTGACCTTGCAACAGCCCCCAAACAATCGACGGACCGAAAAGCAGGGTCCCTTTAGACGTACCCAGCTTTCCCCCAATTTTAAGGTGCAGAGCGCGGACTTAGAAACGAATCGTGCTTGAAGAGTCTGTAGTTTTTAGGGTTACTAAAAATGCGACGGGGAAAAGCAGTCCCTGCAGCTCAAAGCATGCGCCTGGAGCATTTCAGTCCCGAAAACCCGCAGCACAAAAGGGAAGTACGGAGCAGCCCACCCCTGCGGAGGCTCGCCCTCGAAGCCAAGAAAACAGCGATTTCAGCGCGGCCCGCTGCCCCGCTCGCCTGCGCCGCGCGTCTCCAGCACCACCCCCGCGCTGCTCGCGACCGCGGCACGCGAGGCCCCCGAGGGGGCAGCGGCCCACGTGCACGGCCGCCCGGGCCTGCGGCGACGGGCAGCAGAGGCCGGAGCGCGCCCGGGGCGTGCGCCGCTGGGTCCGGGCCCGGGCCAAGGGCCGGGCTGCGGCTCCGCGTCCGGACCCGGGCCCCGGCCGCGCGGCCCGCGCGGGTCGGCGGCCCCGCCGGCCAGGCCGCCGCCGCCGCCGCCCCCGCCCGCGCCCGCGCCCGCGCGCCCCCGACCCCACTCACACGCGCGGCAGCTGCAGCGGCGGCGCGCCGCGCCTCTGGAACACGCCGTCCACGAACACGCCGTTCTTGCCCAAGCAGCGCAGGTAGAAGTCGCCGCCGGCGTCGGGCCCGGGCTGCGCGGACGGCTCCGGGGCCGCCCCGCCATGGCCGCCGCCGCCCGGGGGCGTGAAGATCTCGAGGTGGCGCCGCGAGATGAAGCTCGAGTGGCCCATGCTCACGTCCACCGAGCCCTGCGACGAGTTGCGCCCGATGGTCACCGAGCGCTTCTTCATCAGGTACTCGAACTCGCGGCCCTCGAGGCGCGCCACGGCCCAGCCGCCCGGCGGGGACCCGCCGCCCGCGCCCCCGCCGCCCCCGGCCCCGCCGCCCGCGGGAGGCCCGCCCGCGCCCGAGAGCGCCGCGGCCGCCGCCATGGGCCTGCGAGGGCCCGGGCCGCCTTCCGCCGCCGCCGCCGCCGCCGCCACGGAGCTGAGGGCCGCGCGAGGCCGCCGGCCGGCGAGCGACGAGCGGCGGCGAGGGGCGGGACACGCGCGGCGCGCTGCGAGCCGGCGGGCGCCGCTGACTGACGGCCGTCCTGGCCAATGGCGGCGGCGCACAGCAGTGGGGCTACCGGCGGCCGGCCAATGGCGAGGCACGGCGGCCGAGCGCCCGCACGTCCGGCCGCGGCGCCCGGCGCAGGCGCGGCTTCCAGCGGCCTGGAAAACCCGGGGTAGAGCGTGGCTGGCGCGGAGCTTCGGGGCAACTCGGTGGCGGGTCGAGGTCGTCGCGGGCGGGGCGGGGGGGGCGCGTGACGTCTGCCCCGAGGAGCCGCGGCTCGGGCCAGGGGGCGGGTGGAGCGCTCGTGGGCTGCGCGGGCATCCGTACGGCCTTGGGCAGAGCTGGAAACTGCTTCCCCTGCGGGAGGTCCGCGGGAGAGCGCCGACGGCCGAGTCAGCTCCGCGGTGCTGGGACGCGGGGGCTGGGGCGCCGGAGGCCGGGGACGCGGAGCCCGGGATTGCGGGAGGCGGGGGGTTCCGGGGGCTGGAGGGGCGCGGGAGGCCGGGGCGGGGAGCTGCGGGGCGTATCTCACCTGGGCACGAGAAGGCGCTCGGAGCGCCCCCGGGAGGCCTCGGGGCACCCCACGCACCACGACGGAACTCTGACTTGCTTTATTTGCGGTCTGTGCTCGCGGTTTAGTACAGAATTTTTTGAGCCATGAGTCTGGCAGAATGTCCTAGACCGAGAAGCACGTCGCGTTAAGTGTTTATGCACTGGTGGTCTTGAGACAGGTATGGGAATGCTAAGTGGGAGAGCCCCTCGTATTTAAAAAGCAAAATGCAAAGGTGCCTGGCTGGCTGGTTGGTAGAGCACGCGACTCTTGACCTCCCGGTTGTAAGTTCGAGCCCCACAGTCGGTGTAGATTACTTAAAGTCTGGTAAAAAGTAAGTAACAAAATAGAGTCGAACGGAAGAACGAGCGTACGGTCAAGTATAACGAGTGTTTCCAAATCGCTGATGACAGTGGCCGTGGAGTGTGTTGTTGCCTTCCTTGTGCTTTAGTGCACACATTCAGGGCATGACCCCTCTACTGGCTTCCAGAAGTTTCACCGTGATAAAGGTATTCATGGTGTTTGGAGTGTGTGCCGTATGCTGTTAGCAAAACTTACGCACGCTTCCCTGAAACTCCGCACAAGTCTTGGCCAGCACCGGATGTCCGTCATGCAGGGCACCCAGATTTGCAGACATACAGAGGATGAGCTTGTAGCAGGCACCGATGTGTTTCAATTACATCCTCGTAGTGTAGACACGAGGCACCTTGATAAAAGTTAGATGGTGCCAAGCCCTAAGCAAGTAGCAATGGTAAAGATCACACAGCTCTGAGGGGAAAACTCACCAAGTGCTGAGACCGTCAGGAAGGGCTCCAAATCAGAGTCAGGGCCTTCCATCCACTCCAGATGCTGGGTAAGCCTCCACTGTATGCCAGGCACAGGGAGCAGTGAGCCAACCAGGCAGCCACGTCCCATCAGTGTGTGTGAAAGAGGATCAGAAGGAAGCCAGCCTTCAGGACCCCTTGTGACCGAGGGGAAAAGCAGCACCAGAAGATGCTCACAGGGTAGGCAACCTGCTGCTCTTTATGTCAAAACACTGAAGGCAGAGATGTGGAAGACACACACGCAGACTCTTAACAAGGATTTGTTCTTTCGGATGTGTCCTGAGCATCTAGTTTATGCCGGACATGGGTGGAAGGAGAGAGGAGATGCTTACAGAGGATCCATGGTATACATGTGAATAAGGACACAGGACAGCCAAAGAGCGGGTGCTGAAAGGCAGAGTGCTGGGGCCAAGAGGTGAGGAGAGGAGGAGACGTCTGACCTGACACCGAAGGATGTGCACCAGAGACCACAGGAACCTCTGGACAAAGAAGAAGGGCACCTGCTCTGAGGAGCGGATAGGCTGGTGTGTCCCAGGCCGAAGGCCCTCGAATGATGGGAGGAGAAACGAGCATTTCAGAAGACATTTCGGAGCTGCTCATTTAGGGAAGTGGGAAACCAAGGGGCAGCTCAAGCAAGGAGTAAACTGTTCAAGCAGTTTAATTGTTAAAAATGTCAACCTTCTTGCCGCGTGCAACAAATTGAAAACGGAGACCCATTTGTGTCTCTTGTAATGATTCAGACTATAGAAAGAAATAGCTGGACCCATGGTCCTCAAAGCTTTTTGCATAGTATCCAATAAACTAATTTTGTGAAATCTTTTAAGCCCCCTCATTCAAGATAATACCAAAATTTTCCATCATGTTTAAATAATTGCGGTGGATGTAATTTCTCAAATATTATACATATTGACTTTTTAAATAAATTATGGCATCGTTCCTTAGATGTATGAAATGGATCCTGAATGCCATTGTGATTTGAAACCCACTAGCCTATGTTTTATAAACATATAAACAGTCTCTTAGTTAACTTTTAATTTTAGTTCAATTTTATTAAATCCTTTACTCCTGGGGTGCCTGGGTGGCTCAGTAGGTTAAGCATCCGACTCTTCGTTTCGGCTCAGGTCACGGTCCCGGGGTCATGAGGTCCAGCCCTGTGTCGGCCCTGTGTCGGGCTCGGCACTCAGCGTGGGGTCTGCTTGTCCCTCTCTGTTCCTCCTCACCACTCTTGCTCTCTCACTGTCTCAAATAAATAAAAAATCTTTTTAAAAAATCCTTTACTCCCAAACTCATTTCCATTCAAATTCCCCCACAAATTTTATCCTAAATACAATGTGTTTATGCTTGAGTATCTATTCATGAGCTTATTATTTACCCCTGGAGACACACACATACACAGATATGTACATTAATTTGCAATTCCTGCAAATGTGTCATGTTAAAACATTTCTCTTGGATTAAATTAGTATTACAACTTTTGTTAACATAATTGATGAGAGCAATATAAACATATGCAGGTTTTGATTAAGACTAAAGTTGAGGGGCGCCTGGGTGGCTCAGTTGGTTAAGCGACTGCCTTCGGCTCAGGTCATGATCCTGGAGTCCCGGGATCGAGTCCTGCATCAGGCTCCCTGCTTGGTGGGGAGTCTGCTTCTCCCTCTGACCCTCCCCCTCTCATGTGCTCTCTCTCTCAAATAAATAAATAAAATCTTTAAAAAAAAAAAAGACTTAAGAAGTTGAGTGTATTGGAGATTTATCTCTTAGTATGTCCGGGGCTTTTTTTTTTTTTTTTTAAGATTTTATTTTTTTTGTCAGAGCACAAGTAGGGGGAGCGGCAGGCAGAGCAGGTAGAGGGAGAAGTAGGCTCTCTGCCAAGCAAGGAGCCCGATGTAGGACTCGATCCCAGGACCCTGGGATCATGACCTGAGCCGAAGTCAGACGCTTCACCGACTGAGCCACCCAGGTGTCCCCGTCCAGGGCTTTTTTTCCCCTCAACACCTAGTTCACGTATCCGGTGATGCGAATTGCTGGAGTGAGGCAGGACGCAGAACCAGTATTATCCCTATTTTTCATAAATGGCATACACATAAGTAAACAGAAGTAGAGGAAGTTTCATTATAGCAACCTAACACTGTTCTTTGAACCTCTTCTAGTTGCAGGTGCTATGTGAGGGCGGAGGCCTTGTAGGACTGGGAGGTGCTGGGTCTCCGTGCACTGAGACACCACAAAGGCCACACCCTAGGAGTAAGGGCCACACACCAGTAGTAAAGGAGAAAGCAAAATACCTGAAATGGAGAGTGGCTAGGGTGACTGAGGAGCTGAGCTTTAAAGTTGCACTTGGTTATAGTTGATGTAAGTTGATGTTTAAATAGCCGCACGTGGCTAGTGGCTGCCAGATGAGACAATGCAACCCTCAGAAATAAAAATATGATCGCAAAGAAACAAAAGTTTAGGAAGCAAGCCAGTGTTATTTCACTGTTTCGAGGTTCTTATATGGTTGATCAGACGCTTTATGATTTCAAAGTGAACTGTGGCAAGTGAAGGGTGTATACTCTACTTTCTAGCTCAGCCCCTAAGTAAGTATAAATGTGTGTATCATATATAATGTTATATTATAACTTGTATGTAAAAATTACAGTAGAGGAGATAAATGGAATTTTAAAAATATATGAATAGTCCAATAGCAGGCAAGAAAGAAGGCAAAAAGAACAGATAGAACAAATATAGAACAAGGTAGTGGCTTTAAACCCAACTGTGTCAATCATTATATTAAATGTAAATGCATGGAACACTACAATTAGAAGCCAGAAATTGAGTAAAAAGGAAAAAAAAAAAAAACCCACCTGACTGAGGAGTTTACAAAACACACTTTCAATCTAAAGACCAAGACAAGCCAAAGTTACAAGGATGGAAAAAGAAGCATCATTCAAACACACTTTGTGCGATCGCCGGTGACACTGGCACGAGACTGGGCCACCTCAGGTCAGGACTGTTAGGAGAGACTGGTCCGTAGTGACAGGGTCAACTCAGCAGGAAAATGCAAGAATCCTCAGTGCCTTATCAGAACATACCTTCCAGCGCGCCCGGCTGGCTTGGTCGGTGGAGCTTGCTACTCTGGACCTTGGGGTTATGGGTTCAGATCCCACACTGAGGGGTGACTTAAAGAGATGAAATCTTAAAAAAACAACAACAACATAACTTTCAAATGCTCAAAGCAAAAATGGACAGAACTGAAATGAGAAACAGAAGAACCCACAGACTTAGTTCAAGATGCTAACACTCGGCTATGTAGTTATTAGAACGAGCAGGAAGAAAAGTCTAGAAGGAAAAGAGTAAGGCAAGGCCCTTCCAGTGCGAACGTCGGGCAGGCCTGGCTGGAGGAGGTGCCGTCAGAAGTATGTGTCAGCTAACAAGTGCTGTGCAGCGTTTGCTTCGTGCCAGGTGCCGCTTAAAGGACCTTCCTAGATCGACTCGGGCCGCCCTCGTAGCACCTGTCTCCGATGGTGCTGTGATGGCCTGTGTATCACCCTTGGGCAGCGGCAGGCACCAGGAGGGCAACCGGCCCTTGCCAGCACAGCCCGGACTGCTCTACACCACTTCACTTGGAGAGGCAGAAGCAAGGCCACCTCCACATGCCCCTCACAGTAAAAAGGGGTGCTTGTTAATGTTATAACTATGAAGTTTGATAGTCTTTAAGAAACAAAAATTCAGAGTAAAATCCAGCAAAGCAACTGGTTTCTTTAACAAACTCATACAACCTGTGATTGAAAGTCCTGTGGCCCTAAGCCTATAACCCCATGTTTCAGCATTTCTGCCTGAACTGAAATACCTTCACCGGGAGAAGGCCAGACCCAGCAGTCTGTGTGTCCTGCAAACGGAGACTCTCCCTGTTCAGCTCTTGCCCAAATTTCCATGTCCTCTCACTACTCCCGAGGGGTGTGAGGGACCTGTGTCCACCCGTTGCTGGGCTCTGCCCACAGCTTGCCTGTGCCATATCCCCCCCATCCAACAGCCCCCTTCCCTGTTTATTCCCACGCCCCACTCTTGTTCGTACAGTTCTGCCTACACGCAGGTACCCTCCTCCCCAACGATCCAGTTCCCTCCTGACGTAAAGTGCAGTTGGCACTTGAACAACTCAAGGGTTAGGGGCACCAACGCCCAGGAGAGTCAAAAACTGGGTATAACTTCTGACTCCCCAAAAACTTTACTAATAGCCTACTGTTGATAGAAGCCTTACCAATAACGTAAATGGTTGATTAACAATAAGTTGTATGTTAAACATTTTATATATTGTATATATTGTATTCTTACCAAAGAAAATAAGCTAGAATAAAAAGCTGTTAGTGAAATCGTAAGGAAGAGAAAATAGATTGGTGCTACACTGTATTGAAAAAAAAAAAAAACCACCTGTAAGTGGACCTACAGGGTTCAAACCCATGTGGCCCAAGGGCCACTGTGTTCCCTCACTGTGGCAACTCTGTGTGTGGATTTTGTAACCTGTGACATTTAGTAACTCTGGGCTGGTGATGTTCTTGCTGCTTTCCTTCCATTGTTACTTCGTTTCTGTAATGTTAGGTCCTGTCTCCCCAGCTGGGGAGACCTCCATTTATACTTCTGAGTGATCAGTGCCATGCCAGTTCATGTCTGTCTCAGGAAATCATGTAACTCCATTCATCCACTTGGCTGCCAGGAGCTGCTTTCAACTCGTCCTTGGAGTACGCAAAGGAAACACATATTCTTATTTTGGCCAAGCTTTCAGAGAAGATATAAGGAATATTCACAAAAATATGGCCATGCTGATAATCAATACTGTAGATTTAAAAAGTATTATCATGGATGTAGGCACTAAATTAAATAAATGATAAATTTCACATTTTCTGGTTTTCTTCTTTCAGAAACACGGGTACTACGGTGTAAAAAATTATATAACCATAAACTCTCTGCTACCCACCCTTCTGAGAAGAATGTACTGTTCTGGTGGGTTAAACACCCTGGGCTTTAGGGCAGGAGGAGAGTGTAGAGGTGTATGTTGGCATGTTCCTCTGTCAGCGTCTGCACAGCACCCGGCGGGCAGTAGGTATTTCGTACATATGTCACATCGCGGAACTGAAGTCTACTTGATAAAGAAATCCAAATTTATATGATTATGAAGTTTCAAATCGTTGTAATACAATCACAACATCACAACCACCTGACATCAAAACCTTACCGATGCGACCTGCTCTTGACCATTCAGGAGGTGTTCGGGGGTCTCTCGGTACCCATGAGCATAATTACCAATGCCATTTTTCCACTGTCATGGTATATACAGAGAAGTACCCGTCAATATAGAGCTTACCCCAATTGGTTTAAGTAACTATATTGGTATAGATCACTAAACAAAAGCAACAGAATCTTGAATATTGATTTGCTAAATGCCCTGTTTGATCGATAGAGTATCATCCCAACGAAAACTTCAACTGGCTTTTTTGTAGAAATGGACAAGCCAATTTTCACATTCATATGGAAATGCAGGAGACCGAAGAAAATCAGAATGAGCTTAGAAGAGAACCACGGTGAGAGGCTGGTGGCCGTATTAATGTAAACCAATAGAAAAGCTGTGGTAGCTATAGGCACCAAACGAGTATAAGGTGCCTTCTCTAATTTGACTTTTAAAGAGAAGATTTTGGTAATCTATAAGAGATAGCTAATAAAGCTGTCGTAAAGCTGTGTGGTATTGGTATAAGAACGGACAAGTCAGGGGAACAAAATAAAAGGTCCAGAAATAGACCTCCATATACAGAATCAATTGATTTTTTAAAACTTTTTAAAAAAGATTTTATTTATTTATTTGACACAGAGAGAGAGGGAGAGAGAGCACAAGCAGGGGCAGAGGCAGAGGGAGAAGCAGGCTCCCCGCTGAGCAAGAAGCCCGACGTGGGGCTCGATCCCAGGACCCCCGGAGCAGGGAGCCGAATGCAGGGCCCCATCCCAGGACCCTGGGATCATGACTTGAGCCGAAGGCAGACGCTTCACCGACGGAGCCACCCGGGCGCTCCTGGAATCACTGATTTTCAACAAAGGTGTCAAAGTTATTTAATAGGGGAAGGGAAGTGAGACTTAAGTATGTGTTTGGTCTCTGCCCCCAGTTACTGACACAGAGCTCCTAAATCCCTTGGAATTTACTATGCGATAGGAGCATCTTTTTTTCTGATGAGGTGACTCTAAGTGGGCTCCTGGGTGGAGGGTGGTCGCCAGGATGAGAAGTTGGAATATTCAGCTCCATCCCCCATCCCCTGGGAGAGGGACCTGAGGTTGAGTTAATAGTCTGCTATGAAACTTCCATAGAAGTCTCTGAAGTATGGGGTTCAGAGAGTTTCCAGGTTTGTGAAGGGGTGATATACCCCAACTCACAGGGACAGAAGCTCCCGTGTCCAAGACCCTTCTGGACCTCACCCTGTGTATCTCCTCATCTCTATTCTTTAGAATATCCTTTATAATAAACCAGTGAACATAACTAAGTATTTCCCTGAGTTTTGTGAGCTATTCTAGCAAATTACTGAAACTGAGAGGGAGTGTTAGGAACCCCTGATCTGTAGCCGAGCCAGAAATGTGGGTTCCCTGGGACCCATTACTTACAAATGGCGTCTAAAGCAGGGGGCTTTCTGGTGGCCCAGAGCCCACAGTCTGCGGGGCCTGCACTAACTCTGGGCAGTTGGTGTCAGAACTGGGTGGAATTGTAGGGCGCCCAGTTGGCATCCACAGAGGACTGGAGAACTGCTTGGTGTGGGAAACCCACACATTTTGTGTCTGGAGTGTTGTGAGTGGAGAAGGAGGTTTCCTTCCGGAAGTCTACCCAACAGGTAGCACTGGGACGACTGGATATCCAAATAATAGTAACAACCACAAGTGAGAACTCACCACACCTTACGCCACGCAGAACCGCCTGAGCTGGGTCACAGAGCTGTGTGTAACAGCTAAGACTAGGAAGCTCCCCACCACCAAAACATAATAGACTATCCTTGTGCCTTTGGGGTCTTAGAACCCAAACAGTGAAAACCGTAAAAGGGAAAAGTGGATAAACCAGAATTATGAAAAATGTTTACATTTTGCCCTTCAAAAGACTACGAAAAATATGAAAATATGAGCCACAGACCGAGAAAATATCCATAATACATGTACCAGACAAGAATACCTAAATAGAATTTAAAAGAACTCCTCATGTCGGAGCACCTGGGTGGCTCAGTCGGTTAAGCCGCTGACTCTTGGTTTCGGCTCAAGTAGTGATCTCAGGGTCGTGAGATTGAGCCCCGTGTCAGGCTCTGCGCTCAGCAGGCAGTCGGCTTCTCTCTCTCTCTGCCCCTCCTGCTGCTCACACCAACTCTTTCTCTCTCTCTCTAAAATAAATAAATCTTTAAAAAAAATAAAAACAGGGGCGCCTGGGAGGCTCAGTTGGTTGAGCATCTGCCTTCGGCTCGGGTCATGATCCCAGGGTCCTGGGATGGAGCCCCGCATTGGGCTCCCTGCTGGGCCGGGAGCCTGCCTCTCCCTCTGCCCCGCCCCCCGCTTGTTATCTCTCTGTCTCTGTGTCAAATAAATAAATAAAATATTAAAAATAAAAACATAAAAGAACTCCTGTAACTCCATAATTTTAAAAACTAGGCAAGAGGCTTGAGCAGCTACCTCACAAGAGAAGATAGATGAATGGCCAGGCAGCCTGTGAAAAATGTGCACCATCATTAGTCATCAGGGAAACGCAAATTGAAACCACAACCAGATAACGGGTAGAACGGCTAGAATTAGTAAGACCAACCTTACCACGTGCAGACGATGATGTGAAGGAACTGGAACTCTTACACATTGTTGGTGGGAACACAGAACAGGATGACCGCTTTGGGAAACAGTTTGTCAGTTTCTTGTATAAAGTTACACACACACACACACACACACACACACACACAATCAGCCATTCCACTCCTAAGTACTTACCCAGGAGAAAGCAAAGCCTATGCCTGCAAAATGGCCTGTACAAGAATCTTCATAGCAGCTTTATTCAGAATAATCAGAAAGTGAAACAACCTGGGGCACCAGGGTGGCTCAGTCAATTGAGCATCTGACTCTTGATTTCAGCTCAGGTCATGATCTCAGGGTCGTGGGATTGAGCCCCGCCTCCAGCCCTGCACATAGCGGGGAGCTGGCTTGGGATCCCCTCTCTCTCTCTCCCTCTCCCCTCCCCTTACTCACTCTCTCTCTTAATAAATAAATAAATAAATAAATAAATAAATAAATAAATAAATAAATAAATAAAATCTTTTAAAAGATTAAAAAATAGTAATTTAGAATCTAGCACAGTTTAAGGCGGCAATGCTTTCTGACGTGACGACTGCAGTTCTAGAACTGACTGCACACAGGTGTCTGTTCCTGCTCTGTTGAAAAACAGAAGATCAACACATGACTCTGATGTACATCAGTGGTGGCCAGTTGACTATTTACTGGAAGGAAGCGGACGGTGAATCAGCTGAGGTGTAGCGACAGGAGAGGTGAGCGCCAAGTGTGGTGCCCGTGCCTCGGATGGGGCTGACTTACTGCCTGGCAACCAAGAAAGGTCCACAACAACATTCACCAACCGCCAACAGGAGCTACTCCCATTTCCTAGGATTCTGTCCTTTCCCATTAAAAAATTAATAAGTATGTCTCGCTTTGTAATTTCAATTTAAAATTGCTTTTAATTAAGGTTGGAAAACATAACTGGATCACTTAAAAGGTAAAAATTGGTAAAATGTTTTAAATTCCATCTGACTTTAGGAAAGGGTGCGCTTTATAGATGAATAATACATACATTCCTAATTGACTTTCATCCCAAACAAATGAGAGCTTTAGAGATAAATCTTATAATACCAATTTTTAGAAGAAAATTGTTAAATGTACGGATATTAACTGGACCTGAAAGTGTTTCTAAGGCCTCCTTCATCAAAATCTCTTCTCCACAGACATCCCTCGGGGCTTCGGAGATGGGGAGAGGCGCGTTCCCACCTGTGCACTCCAGGGGCAGGAAGGGGGTCGATGGGTGTGCCCAGATGTGCCCCCTGCACACACGTCATGGCAGCCATCACAGAGGAGCTACATGTATTTACCTGCTTGGTTAAGGCAATGCTCCCAGAAGAGCAGTCGTCAGAAGGTGACCAGGGGGCGGGCAGGCCCTACACAAGTTGCCCTGCATTCCTGTGTTCTCAACCATGTTTATCTGAGTTTGGGAAGAGCACTAGGGGGCCTGGCTGGGGGCCGGCATGAAGGCACGGGGTCCTCGTAGTGACTGGTGTCCCATGGCTGGCCACCCATACACCAGTTGGCCTTAGCATCAAGGTCCAGCTGCATCTCCTCCTCCAGGCCACCTTTCTGAATCTCTGTGCTGACATTGGTCTCCACAGAGACCTAAAGGTGCCCGTGCAACACATACAAAACGCAGACTGTAGGACAGACATGAATTAAACAGCTGATGGAGGCTTCTGAACAGAGGGACCTCGTTGCCCCAGCTCAGCCATCCCTGGAGCTCCCTGTGGCCTCCCAGCATCCTGGGCATGGCTGGTCCTCCCATCTGCTGAGAGGAGACACCGCCAGGCTTTGACTCCTGTGCTACTTTACCGCCCATGTGCGTGTTCACTGGCACATCCACTCGGTGAGCGATTCTTGTCCCCAGCCTCCTGTGCCAGATGCCAAGGGCTCACCGAGAGCAAAGGGGACACAGGCTGCCTGTCAGGCCAAGGAGGGCAGGAGGCCTGATGCAAGCCAGCAGCATGCTTTACCTGGAGGAGTATCTTCTCACACAGAGCCGGCCCCTTCCCCGAGAGCCTCTTCCCACCCCACACACACACCCAGCCCCCCACATGCAAGACCCCCGCTTCCATTAGCCACCCTGACACCTGCCATGCAGTGCGAATTGCTCCTTCACCGGAACTGCCTCGTTCTTAGCTCACAGCAGGACAGTCATTGTGCACATACATTCTCCTGCTGGGGCTCAGCCTCAGTGGAGCTCCTGATTGCTCTCAGCACTTGCCTGATGCAGTTAGTTTGGGAAAGTGACGTTGTGAATACTGATTCCAATTTGTTGCCATTTGTTGGCCTGTGTAGAAACCTTCCTGAGTTTATGAGGGTCAGGATGAAACCCCTCCTCATCCTGGAGGTCCGTGGGCCAGGGGTGGGACATGGAAAGACAAATCAGGCCGTTGGGACGGGTGCACAGAAGAGAGGTGATGCTCTGGGTAGCATTCTGATGGCCCACATCACAGCGGTACTGCGCACACGGCCTGGTCCGTTTCAACCCAACAAAAATACAAGAAAACAGAGATCCTGCCTCTAAGGAATGGGTAACAAAAAGAGAAACACCACAATTTCAAAAAGTGGGCAAGGAGGATTTCTGATACTGGAGAGTGAATTACAGAGGGGCGAGGAGAGACTAGAAGAAACTCCATGGATCTGGGCCAGAGTGGAGCTCATTCCCACCTTCATGTAGACACACAGACAATCATAGACATGCCTGCATCCATGGGTTAGTGCGCACACTTGTACTTCCTGACCCTGCGGCCCTATATAGCACAGACCCAGGGACAACCCATGGGCCAGTCTCTGCACCCTGATATGGCACAGAGAGGGATGCCCCACAGGTCAGTCTCTGCACCCGAGATGGCACAGAGAGGGATGCCCCACAGGTCAGTCTCTGCACCCCGAGATGGCATAGACCCGGGGACACCCCATGGGTCAGTCTCTGCACCCCGAGATGGCACAGAGAGGGATGCCCCACAGGTCAGTCTCTGCACCCCGAGATGGCATAGACCCGGGGACACCCCATGGGTCAGTCTCTGCACCCCGAGATGGCACAGAGAGGGATGCCCCACAGGTCAGTCTCTGCACCCCGAGATGGCACAGACATGGGGACACCATCTGCACCATGAAATAGCAGCAAACACCATCCTCCAACAAAAGAACCTGACCTCCGTGGAGAAACATGAGGGAACTGCCAAACTGTATTCCGAAGTGGCCACAACATTCTATGTTCCCATCAGCTGCATGTGAGGGTTCCTGTTGCCCCAACATGTGCTAAGGGCAGCCTTGTTAGTGGGTGTGCTGCATTTCCCCCAGGCTAAGGGTGCTGGGCATCTTGTCCTGGGCTATCAGAGCAAGGGTTTCTTGGTCACTGGTGTTGTTTTCAGGACCAGAGATGTGTGTGTGTGTGTGTGTGTGTGCTGAGGAGGCCTTAGTGGAGAGGGGAAGGTTGGAAGCACGAACGGGTCCAGCTCCCTACCTCCTGCAGGGAGGGGGTAGCTGGGATGACCAGGTCAAGACTATGGCTCTGATTGTTACTCTGCTGCTGCAAAAGCAGCACTAGGCCACGGCGCCGTCCTTTTCAACCCGACAGTGCCAGGTGTTGCTCTGGGCACTTTGCGTACACCAGCTCATTAAACCCCCAGCCCCCATGGGCGAACATCGAGACTCTCACTCAGGATGGTGGGAGGTGAAGCCTGCGGCACGGGGTCACATGGCTGGGGTTGGCCCCCTGCCCGAGATGAGCTGGCAGCATTAGGGGTCAGGTCCTTTGCTCAGCTAGGATGTCCACTCCAGTGCCGCCCCGAAGCAGGGTAGAAGGTGAACATAGCCCTGTGCAGGGGGCCTGGAGAGGAAGCTGTGGGAGGCGCCTCTTGGGGTCTGCAGTGCGTTCCACCTAGCTCTGCTACGGCCGGCTGTCTAGGTTCTCATCGGGCCAGAGGCTGCCCCAAGGGGGTCCTGTCCTCCAGCCCCAGACACCAGGAGCATGTGGGGTGGGAGCAAGGCTTGAAATACTGAGCCAGCAGAGCGCAGCATCCCCCACAACATCAGATGTCCCAACTGAGCAAAGGTCCTATCCCATGAATGTAGGTCGGATGGGAGCACGCTCATGTAGGAACATATTCTGCACAAGTGGCCCCCATCATCCCAGCAAATGTTTTCCCTTTTCAAGTGTCTCCGAACGCCTGTGCTGTGCAGCCCTGCTCGTAGGCACACAGCGAGAGAAGTCAAGTCTTTGCAGCGAGCCAGTGCAGACCACATCTCAGCATATCTGAGGCATCTTGTCCAACGTCTGGAAGTTGCAGAAGAAATAACACTCAAACTGGTAACACAGCAAAGGGGCCTAAAGAAAGCAAGATGTCCCAGTGTCAGAACTCCACGCACTCACACGAGCCCCTGCATGTGCTGTGTGGTTATTCTATCATAGCCGTCACAGAGCCCAACACCGCAGAAGGGCAATTTTCGAATGCATTTGAGTTGCACCGTGTTTGCCTTAAGTTCAGACTAACTATGCGTACTTTAAAATACTGATCACAGGAAACCCAAATACAACCAGAAGGAAATATGTTACTGAAAGGAAAAGCTGAAATGAAAAGTCTGGTAGACACTTCAAAAAATCAAGTGTATCACAATGGAAACCAAAAACACTAATGGTCAAAATCATGAAAGGAAAGAATCATGATAGCTAAGAAAATATGGATAATGGAAATAACACAGAAATGGAAGATATTCTGAGAACCAGGACACTCCTAAACAGGAAGCAAGAAAGCAGAAGGAGGGGCGCCTGGGTGGCTGTCGGTGAAGCGTCTGCCCTCGGCTCAGGTCATGGTCCCAGGGTCCTGGGATCGAGCCCCGCATCGGGCTCCCTGCTCCGCGGGAAGCCTGCTTCTCCCTCTCCCACTCCCCCTGCTTGTGTTCTCTCTCTTGTTGTCTTTCTCTCTGTGTCAAAAAAAAAAAAAAAAAAAAAACCCATAAGGAAGATGGTAATGGATGGGAAACCATGACGCCACCAGCCAGCAGGGCGCTCCAGGGGCCCAGACCTGCTGACTTTGAAGACTATTGACTTCAGTGAGTACTATGGTGCTTCATGACACCTGTTGCGATGAGCAATAATCCCCCCCAACCACATCTAATGAAAAATTCATGTTTCAAGTCATGACTCCATTTACAGAGATCAAGTAAATGTATAAGGGGCAAGAGATGCGTCTCAAAACATTTGTAAAGAACTATTCTTTTTTTAAAATTAGTTGTCCTGCATTTTAAAAAAAGATTTTAAGTAATCTCTACACCAAATGTGGGGCTTGAGTTTACAACCCAGAGAAAAGGAGTCACATGCTCCACTGACTGAGGCAGCAGGTGCCCCAGAAAGAGCTATTTTTTTAACAGGAAAACAGCTACATGATGTTGACTGGCTTCTTCCAAGTCTAAAAGTTGCCTGTATTGTTTTGCTTGTAATTGGTCCACAGACATCATATCTTCAGAACCCTCAAAAATCATGAAGACTCAAAAAAAAAAAAAAAAAAACCACCAAGACCCACAGAGCACCGACAGTGTTTACTTGGGTCACGCACACGTCACAGAAAAAACAGAGTTAGGATTCTTAAAGAGGGGAAACAAAGTATGTGATCCAGTTAGTAAGATGCATGAATCACAAACACGGAAGTGGTTTCCCTTTTTTCCTAGTTTTGACGTGGATACTGCAACCAACAATGACACTCTGTGGCCACTGCAGATTTAGGACCGGTCCCTGCATCCAGACGCCTGAAACAGCGTGAAATCCTTCAGCTCACACAGGAGTTTGAGCCAAATCTGACAGCAATGCTGAAAGTGCATATAGCATTGCCGATAAGAATGCAAAGCTGACAATCTTTTCTCTAAACTATTAATAATTTTTAAGAAAGCACAATTTGATCAACTCCGCTATGCCAAAGACTGAATTATCGTTCTAGCCACTCTATAAAAATAGTGTTTGTTACCAAATCTTTGTCCTATCGAGAGGCAACGTCTGAATCAATGTATTTAGGAGAAAATATGTAAGAGGTATGTCAGGCGGCGCCTGGGTGGCTCAGTCGGTGAAGTGACTGCCTTCGGCTCAGATCGTGATCCTGGGGCCCCGGGATCGAGCCCCGCGTGGGCCTCCACGCTCCGCGGGGAGCCGGCTTCTCCCTCTGCTCCTTCCCCTGCTTGTGTTCCCTCAAAGAATTAACAGATCGGAGAAACGTTTCATTAACTGTGTGAATTTTGTGGCGTTTATCCGCTGTGTACAATGTGCGGTTTACCACTTTTCTTACTCTAACCAACCTCACCCTTCACACCTAGTTTTCTATTTTTCGTAAGAGTGGTGCTCCAAAGCGCAGAGGCTTGAGGCCCCGCCCATCCCGCGCCGGCCCCTCCCAGACCCTGGCCGGCCGGGGGGCGAGGCTCCCAGCGACCTGGGGGGCCGCGGACCCGTCTCCGGGGGCGGGGGGGGGGGGAGGAGAGCGAGCAGCGTCTACACCGCTCTGGTGGCGAAGGCAGGGAGCGTTGGGTCATCACGGCCCCCCGCAGAAGGTGGCCGCCCCGAAGTCGCTACCTTCCGTCCCACGGCCGCGAGGGCCCAGCCGCCCCGCGTCCCGGAGCCCCTCCTAGGCCGCGTGTCCCGCCCCGCGACCCCGCCGGGCCCCTGATCCCCGGGAGGGCGCCTGGGCGCAAGCCGGCCGCGCTGCGCCGCGCCACACCGTCGAGTGCGCACGCGCCAACACACGCGCCTGCGAGGCGTGGGGCGGCAGCGCGAGGACGCCGCGACCTGGGCGTACGCGCGAGCACGTGACCGGCCGCCCACGTGACGGACGGCGGCGGGGCGGGGCGCCTGTGTAGGAATTGCGTCGTGGGAGGGGCTGGGCCGGCGAGTCCGAGGGCGCGCGGTGCCGGACGCGGGCTGTGACGTGGGACCGGGGTGAACCAAAGGGCTCCTGCCCGCGAGGGGGACGTGGCTTGGCGCCGACAGCGGCGCGTGCCCTCATCGGCGACCGCGCGACCTCGCTGGCTTTGCCCCTGTGCCCTCGCTCGCAGGACGGTCCCGGGACGGGCTCGCTGCCTGGCCCTCACCGTGGCGCGCGGGCCGTGACCCCAAGCGGCGTCGCCTGCCTCCGGTGGCCGGCCGCCGCCGCCGCGCCCGCGCGCCCGCTACCGCGCTTTCCAGTGGGCCGCTGCCATGCGAGCCGGCGCTAGGGCCCCGTGCCTTGTCCCCGGGCCGCTGGGTCCAGGGTCCGCCGTCCGGCACTGGGACGGCCGCAGGAAGGGCCTGATGGCCGTCTCTGGCTTCTGTCGTCCACCCGGTGGAGCCGTTCCGTCAGTCCCATCAAAGGTCTCCACCCACAGCGGAGGCCTTTTGGCGAGTTTTCCGGTGGAACGGAACCTTCTCAGATTCTGGGCGCCTGCCGGGAAGCCCATCGCGCGCTTGGGTTCGCCCGCAAGGCCCCTTGACTCCCACCTCGGGTCCCTGCGCCGCGGCGTCCGCACGGTGTGCTGCTCGGAGCGGTTGCCCCGTCTGGTCCTGAGGCCGCCTCTCCGTCTCCAACTGACCCGTGCCGGGATTTGTCCGTCTCGACGGCATCCTCAGGACCCTGCGGTGGAGGTTCCGGCACCGGACGGCCCTGTGGGTGCGTTTCAGGGAGCCTCACCCCTGTGGCGCTGCCAGCCCACCCTGATGGATGCCCCTTGTGCCCCGCGGGGGTGTCACCGGTGCCGTGGAAGCCGCGCCAGCTGCCTTTGCCCGGGCCTCCGCTTCAGGTCCTCCTTCACCCGCACTCGCCCTTAAACGCCCTCGGTGGTCGCGTCGTAGTCTGAGGTCAGGGCTGTGCCCCCCAGTTCTGGGTGTCTTACGTTTGCTTCCGGGCTCACCTCTTTTCTGAGACGAGCCAGGCCGCTGGAGGGCAAGCGAGCCAAGGGGCTGCAGCCAGTGGGAAGCCCTGGCGAGGAGATTAGAGGGGAGGGAAGAAAGGCTGAGTACTCAGCACTTCCCGCCGGCGGGTGGGCTGACGCTGCGCTGAGCAAGGCCACTGCTCCTGTTTGGTGGCCACTCCATCCTCAGCGCTCACAGGGGCAGGAACTGCTCCCGGGCCTCAGCATCCCGACTGCCCAGGGCAGTGGCTAGCCGTGGAGTGCTTACCGGCCTCCTTGAGCCCTGCTCATTGAACTCCCTGCCGCCATGTCCTCTGAGCATCCTGGCTGACATTCAGCCTGACCTCGGCCGCTTCGGGCCGTGTGTCTCTTTCCTGATGCTTCTGTTGATTTGCGAGAGGAGACCACTATCTACAATGGCAGGTTCCGTACATGCTTTTTACTTGAAAAGGTTCAACATGAAAGTTTTTTTTTTTTCCCTCAAAGGATTTATATCCAGAATGTTCTTGGGGGGAATAGTTCATACTTCTTTGAAAGGGCAGGGTTTTATTTATGTTTTTTTTTTTCAAATTATAAAGATGAACAGCAAGGTGTCCTAACACTCGAAAGCAGTTTTGTATTGGAGAAACAACTTTATAGGTCACAGAAAAGAAGTAGACCAAGAGAAGAAGTAGAATTAAAAGAACAGTTTATTCATAATCGTGTGAACTAGGAGTCATTTTCAAATGATGGGGATAAACATTGTTTTCGTTCCTTTCCAAAACCCAACCATCACTACCATATTACAGAACCTGCCACCACGGCCCAGGGACACGGACACTCTGGGCTGTGACTGTTGTGTTTCTTGACTTTTTTGGTTTTTGTTTTTAACAGCAGAAAAGGACATGAGTTCAGAGATTTCTTTCCACAAGAAGCTGAAGGAGGGAAAACCAAAGTCCACTTTATTTGTCAATGGGCATTTGCCTTGCCCTATTCCGGCCCCTGCAGGAGCCTGCCATCCTCATTCCCCTGGCCTGGAGGGGCTGTGACCCCCAGACCTATCACAGTCAGGGCCTGGCCAGGTAGTGCCAGGGGAAGCAGAGTGGCGCAGTGGAAGCGTGCTGGGCCCATAACCCAGAGGTCGATGGCTCGAAACCATCCTCTGCTACATGCGCATCTTTTCCTGGGTGGTAGCCTGAAGACCTGTTCTGTCCCTGTCCATTTCCCCATCAGGATGTGCAGGACTCATAGCTGCAGCCGGTTCCGTGGTGTAATGGCCAGCACTCTGGACTCTGAATCCAGTGATACGAGTTCAAGTCCCGGTGGGACCTGCACCACGTTTTGGTCCCCCTCCCCCTTTTATCTCTTGATCCCCACTTTGGTGTCCCTTCTTCCAGGTGCGCTCAGGCCAAGGGTGGCCCCACAGTGGCCCTGGTGTCTTGTGGTTCTCTGGTGTAATGGTCAGCACTCTGGACTTTGAATCCAGCAATCCGAGTTCAAATCTCGGTAGAACCTGCCTCACCTGTGGCCCTTTTGTGCCCCCCCCCTCCCCCCCCTCCAAGTCCTCAGTAGTGGGCAATGCAATCGTCACCAGGACAGTCCGGTACCCTCCAGATCAGGGTCTCCTCTTTTGAGCTCATGAGGAGACCCGGGGTTGCAGCCTCCATTTTACCCCACTGGCCCCTCCATGGTCACCTGTCACCTTTTCCTTGCATGTCCACGCACCCAGGACCCCTCTTGTCCCTGTGCACTGCTGCCTGTGGCTCAGAGGACATGGTCTGGTGCAGGGAGGGTTGACTCTGAAACCTCTGCCCTCAGGGTGCATGGGGGCCCGGGACTCTTCTTGCTCCCGCTCCTAAGCACACCTCCCCAGAGACCTCCAGGTGAGGACCCTTGAGCTGGGCTGTGTGGGTGGCTCGCCAGAGCTCCTGCTCCTTTCCCAGAGGGAGCACATGGATTTCCTGATCTCTTGTCTTTTCAACATGCACTTCCTCTCTCTAGCTGGACTTTAAAAAAGGGAGACCAAAAGGGGCTCATACTGTCACTTTCGGGAAATGTTGAATTCCTTTTATTAGAGCAGATTTAAGAGTTCTGAGTAAAGGGCCGGGAGCCTAACTCTGCATCTGCTTCCCTTGTGACCTTGGAAAGACCCTGCCCTCTTGGGATATCAGCCTCCTCATCTGTACAGTGAGGAGAGCTGGACGAGCTGGTCCCCTGGGGTCCGTTCCAGCTCTGCTGCGCAAATGTGATTTCAATCCTGCCCGACTGCTATGGGGCCCTGGGCCCCAACGTCCTCCTCATTCCGATTCTCCACTTGTCTTTGTGAAAATGGGCTCATGTCCCACTTGGGGCCCCGGTGAGGGCCCAGAGGAGCCTAGCTCCCCACACTGGCTCACGTATTATGACAGGGGCCTATTTTGAGGCCTCCTTGGTGACATACTGCAGTTATTTCCCTATTTGTGCATAAAAAAATCTATGTTTTAACTGCCTCTCGAATCCCACTGTTTGGATATACAATTACTAATCCATTCTCCACCAAGGAACCTCGTTAGGTGTTGCAGGTTGTTTACTCTTAATGCAAACGTCCTAAAGAATGTCTTATACTTGGGCGCCTGGGTGGCTCAGTTGGTTGGGCAACTGCCATCGGCTCAGGTCATGATCCTGGAGTCCCGGGATCGAGTCCCCCGTCGGGCTCCCTGCTCAGCAGGGAGTCTGCTTCTCCCTCTGACCCTCCCCCCTCTCATGCTCTATCTCATTCTCTCCCTCAAATAAATAAATAAAATCTTAAAAAAAAAAAAAAAGAATGTCTTGTACTTGCCCACTGGGCACCTGTGTGCGGTGCTGCTCAGGGAAGGTTCCCAAGAGTGAAACTGCTAACGGCTGGGTGGGAGCCTGCCCTTCTCACGGACACCAGTAACCAACTCCTAGGTCTGTGTTTATGTGTACGTATGTGTTAAGTGTGCATACCTGTGTGTCTGTGTGCATGTGTACATGTGCAGGTATCTACGAGGATGTGCATGGGTGTGTATTCAATTTTCAAGTCAGTCTTCCGTCCTGGCACTTGCCCGTTTTCGAAATGTCTGGCTTATCCTTATTCAGAAAATAAGGTTCCAGTCTCTGTCCAAAAGGACATCATAGGCTCTGCTTCCCTGAACACGGGAGTTGAGGGTTCACTTGCTTTAGACAAGCGCTCTGGCTGGCTGGGAACAAAGCCAATGCCTGTGTGGAAGGAGGTGCGTCTAAGTACCAAGGTTGGGCCCCCGAGCTGAGGGAGACCATGTTATTGGCCAAGTGGCCTCAGTTTCCTCACCTAACACATCCAACCTAGACTCAGTGTGAGTCAGTGGTCTTTCCACTGTGGACAAGTGTCCAAAGTCTGCTGCTCAGCTTCGGGCCAGCAGCTGAGGCCACAGAACAGCCTCTCGTCAGCATCGTCACCTGAGGGCCTGCGACAGACAGTGCCCTTGCTCCATACCCTCGGCCAGCATCAAACTGATGGTGTAGGCAATCGGAGTTCCATTCCTCACTCACGCAGAGCTGAGGAGGAGGGACCGGTGTCTACACTGGTGGGAACTGGCCCAAGCTCTAAGGCCAGGTGGAAATGGCATTAAAAATCTGGGCTCTGATATGGTCCAGAGCAGAGCACTGGAGGGCAGAGCTATTTGCCACGATGACCGACACGCATGCAAACCTGCTGGACACGTTCCCGGTCTGCTAGGTGGTGACTCAGAGTACCGTAGCCCTGATAACAGCATGCCTGGGGAGTGGCCGCTGGGTGTGATGTCAACCTGGGCTCACCCTGTCCTCCTCACACTGGGACCCACTGCTCACTAGCAGACACGCTGTAGGCATCAGCCCAGCCTGGCCATGGGGCCGCCCCCTCTTCTCTGCACGTTTGGCTGGAGTCAGGACGAAGGTGGCCATGACCCAAGATAAGCTGTGGAGGAGACCCAACAAGCCGTGGGATAATGCCCGGTCTGTCGGGCTCTGGCCACTGGAGATCTTTGCTGGAGCTGGAAGGGGCTGCTTTTGAAGCAAGAGGAACTGACCGCACACTTGGCTGGTGGCTTTCTGGGCCCACTGAGGAGACACAGGAGGACAGTTCTCCTGCTCTGAGCCAGCCGTTTGGCTGGAGAAGGGCAAGGTGAGGTGAGGGAGGGCGTGGCCTGTGTGACATACGCATCTGTCGCAGAGCGCACCCTGGCCCCTGGCTGGGAGGAGCACCAGGTTCACGGATTCTCCACACACAGACCCATTCTTCAACTGTTTATTCCATAATCAGTTACCATAGAGGATGAACCCGATTATGAACAGACTGAAAGAAATACACAGTTTCACACGATACCCAGCTACCACCTGGACAGGTACCCCGGTCCAACACAACACAGAACACGATGAGGGGAACAGAGCCTGCGGAGGCTTTATGGTGTGGAGGGTTCAAGAGGAGCATCATCACTCGTGTTAACAAAATCCAAGTGCTTTGAAAATCCAACTCCAGGCCATTGGCAGAGGTGTTTCATTTCAAGGACACACCCTGATGTGCAGCGCCATTATTCCGTACATTTCTGGCTGCTTTGAGCCCTGTTTGTGGGTCAACTGCTTTCCCTCTTCCTCCTTAAGGTGTGCTCATGGGAGCAGCACGGGCTGCAGGAGGAGAGCCCCTCAAGAAGCACAGGCTGCGGGGAGGCATGACCGCAGCAGGATCAGGAGGGACAGAGGTGACCGCCTCTCGATCGCACGGCCTGGCTTACACGGGTGGCCCGTCTCTGTCCTTCCAACCGTAGGTACCTGGCAGCCTTGCCGGGCCTCCCCGCCTCACGGTGAGTCCACCTCAACGGCTGAATGAACAGGTGCGTGTCTGGGGCCTACAGCACCAGCACCCACAGGGCCCCCGGGTCAGCGGTCTGGTCCCGGGAGGGGCTGCCACCTGCCACTCTCTGGCAGCCCAGCAGTGAGAGATGTGGCCCACTGTGGCCAGAAAACCTGGAAACGCAGATTTGTGTACCAGCCCCTGATTCCAAAAGGATGCAACTGACTCACATTCTGGCAAAAACATTTCAGGAGAAATGTAAGTGGGTAAAAATAAGAGCCGAATGGGGCAGGCTGTGGACCGCGGCCCCACATGCCCTGCAGCGGCCCGCCTCCTGTCATCTCACATGATCTCTCTGAGGCACATGAACCTGAACTTCTGGGGTCCTAGCTCTTCACAGGACACGTTTTGGATTTTTTTCTAAGCCTAAAAGATAATAGTTTGTCTTCACTCTTGTTCTTTGGGATATTTTTCAGTCTTAAGATAAAAGGATACAGAAATTGGGGCAATCCTCCTCTCATGTCAAAATAATCCAGTCGCACACGTCACGAAGACATAGCACCACATCAAACAGCGAGGGAGCCCCCAGCAAACAGGGGTAGATAATTCCGAAAACCCAGGTAGCAGCTGAGAAGCCGAGCGGTTTTCCTGCAGTGTCTCCGATGCCCTCGCTCCGCCGCACCTCCCTCCCCGGGCAGCTGACGGAGCCTGCCTCCCAGCCGGGCCGACCTTTACCACTTGATGTCTCGGCTGACCGCAGGGAGCCCTGGGCCCTTGTACATGGTGTGCAGGGCCTCCTGGACTCTGGGGGAGTCGGCCCCATCCAGCCACTCCCGGTACAGCTCCTGCACATGGGCACTGGTCTCAGGGGGCCGCACAGGGATGTCCGCGTAGATGCCTTCCATCTGCCGCAGCAGTGCCTTGTCTGCACGCCCATCCTCAGTCTGGGCTTGGCCTCTGCCGTTTAAACACCCTGAAAGACAAACAAGCACCTTATGCTTTTCCTCCTTTTGCTTTAAAGGGCATGGTTCTGGAACAGGAAAGGAACAGCAGTGGTGTGCACCACCATGGGGCCAGAGCCTGGAGCTGGACTCTGGATGCGTGGGCCCTGAGGCCTCAAGAACCCCAGGTGACAGGCGCATAGTCCCTTATGCTTCCGATTCTTACCTACATACCTTATCCAGAAAACGTTTTTTTACCTAAAAGGGAAGTAAGCTGCCAGCCTCTAGAACTGGCTGGCTGTGTATGCAGATCTGGACTTTCAGAAGAGCAGGAAGACTGCGAATGGGCAGCCACACCACTAGCATCTCATAATGCCTCTGGGCATGGGTCCCCAACTGGGCGGGACTGGGGACGGGGCGCGGACCCATGACCCCACACCAGAGCCCACGCATCTGAGCACCACAGCCTAGATAAAGGGTCCAAATCCCACGTCCTAGTGCTGTTTACTCTCAAATGTATTCAATAATGGCATGATTTATAGGGTTAAGTTGATTTAAAAGAATTTATAGCAAACTGCCACCCTGGCCAACCGCTCTCCACTTGTCCCTTGGCAGTACCCACCAGCTGCACTTTTTAAAAAAAGGATTTTATTATTTTATTTAAAAAGATTTTATTCATTTGAGAGAGGAAGAGTGAGAGAGAGAAAGCACGAGCGAGGGGGAGTGGCAGAGGGAGAAGCAGGCTCCCCACTGAGCAGGGAGCCCGACACGGGACTCGATCCCAGGACCCCAGGATCATGACCTGAGCTGAAGGCAGACACTTCACCCACTGAGCCACCCAGGCGCCCCTCCACCCAGCTGCACTTTTGATCTCAAATCTCGAAGACACTCAGCCATGGCAGGTGACCCCGCTCACTTTCCCAGGGAGCCCACTCTCCCAAGGTCTGCTCCTGTCCTCAGACCCCTGGCCCTAGCTCCCCCGCTGTTAGGGCACAGGTGAGTCTGCCCGGCCCCCGCCCGTGGCTCAGGGGAGCTGGACACCCTACCCCCTCCACCGCAGACCCAGCTCACCACTGCCTCCTCACCCTCACTGTGTCAGTTCCTCCACACCCCCATAGGCCCTCCCCTGAAGCTGGCAGGTTTTCGCCAGCACCCTGGCCATGCCTCCTCTCCTTAGGCAGGCTTGAATCTTGTGGGCCTTCCCCACTCAGCAGGGCACAGGTGGCCCCACAGCCACCTGGAGGCCATAGCATCCTCTCCCCGGACACCCGTACCTACTCCACCAGTAAGTGTCTGGCCTCTGCTGTGGGACCCCTGCCCTGGTGCCTCTCGTTGGTCTCCCCACCCCCACCCCAATCCATCACTCAGGACAGAACCTGACTACAGGTGGGGCCATCTGAACCAAGATCAGGCTCTCAGCTGGTGCCACCCGAGCAGCGGCTCTTCTCTGGGACTATGTCCCCAGGGGTGTTCTAAGGGGACACCTGGCTCTTCTGCTATGTGGTGAGGGAAGGAGAGGGACCACTGTGTCACAACCACCAGGGCAGCATCCACAGTCCCACAAAGCTGTCAGAACTGAGCAAGGCCTGGGGTAGCCCACGAGGGCCTGCTTCCTCAGGGGATGTGGGGGCAGTGTGGCCCAGACCCTGCATCTTACCCCCGGGGCAGGCGAGCACCTCCACGAAGTGGTACGGGAACCTGCCCTTCTTCAGTTTCAGAACTACGTTCTGGACGTTTCGAAAGCCGTACGCAGCAGCGAAGCGTAACAGAACCTCCCCATTCTTTTCAAGGGTGACCTCCTGGAAGTCTTTGTTTCTGTAAGATGAACACAATGGATTTTTTTTTTTTTTTAAGATTTTATTTATTTATTTGACAGAGAGAGACAGTGAGAGAGGGAACACAAGCAGGGGGAGTGGGAGAGGGAGAAGCAGGCGCAGGGAGTCCGATGTGGGGCTCGATCCCAGGACTCTGGGACCATGACCTGAGCCAAAGGCAGACGCTTAACGCCTGAGCCCCCCAAGCGCCCCAACAAAATGATTTTAATCTAGAGTCCTTTCTCTATGGCTGACAATCATTTTCTTTTTTTTTTTTTTAAAGATTTTATTTATTTATTTGAGAGAGAGAATGAGAGAGAGAGAGCATGAGAGGGGGGAGGGTCAGAGGGAGAGGCAGACTCCCTGCTGAGCAGGGAGCCCGATGTGGGACTCGATCCCGGGACTCCAGGATCATGACCTGAGCTGAAGGCAGTCACTTAACCATCTGAGCCACCCAGGCGCCCTGACAATCATTTTCTAATCTAAGTTTGAAATGTTAGCAAAATGAAACACCTGAATAAAAACAAGGCTTTTTGGTCTTGGCTATTCTAAGCCCTATAAATAAGACAGCCCCCCACCCCAGCTCACACACACGCACACACCACACACACGCACACGCCCCTTGGTTTTGGGCAGTGTGCCCTGGACAGCAGTGCTGACCGCACAGGCAGACCTCAGGGTGCGGTAGGTGACCTCGCCCACGTCCTCGTCAAACAGCTGCTTGGCCGCGTGTCTGAAGACGTGCGCCAGGTACCCGTCGGAGCTGGCTCCATCATGGCGCCTCACCTCTTCCTCCTTCGGGCCTCCAAACCTTGCCAGGCAGAAGAGCAACACCAAGTAGGAGTCAGACTGCCACAGGCTTATGATCCCCCGTGAAAAGAGAAATTCTTTACAGATATTTAGACTTCAGGCAAGAATCTCACGTTACTGAGTTTTAAAAAAATCAGCACAGGCAGTCATCCGTGACCCCCGATGCCGAAGCAGCAGCCGAAGCCCCACTCCGTGCACTTGGCTGGCTACTCCCTTCTCTGCTGCGCCATCAGCGCGTCCCCCAGACCTCAATACTTGGGACACTTGGGACAGAGCTGGGAATCTGAGGGCTACCTGAGAGCATGTGCACGCGCCCCAGCAGGGACAAGAACAAGCACAGGCACTGAAGCCGCTTCAATTCTATACACCTCAGGGCAGCCTTCCACGAAAGGGCTGACTGCCGAGCAGCCCGTGCTCGCCCTGCGCGAAGCCCGAGACATGCATGTGGTAGGAGCGCTGGTCGTTGGTTAGGGTTACCAGGACAGAACCCTGGCCTGCTGTTCTTAGTGCAAAGGGACTGAGGGAGCTGCTTTTCCCCAGAGGTGACCCAGCCTCAGGCAGGTCCCGACACACAATGCCAGGGAACCCGTGGAATTCAGAAGTGGAGGGTGCGGACGTGTTAAATATCCCCACGGAAACCCAACTCCCCACACCCCCAGTGGGTGGCACTGCACACCAGGGCCCGCTCATGTTCCACTGGAGAGCTGGAAAGATGGCCTAGGGTCGTGGTGGGGGCTGAGCCACGACACAACAAATGGCAACCCCAGGTCGGGGGGGCCCCCACACCCCCATTTCTCTGCTACCCACGGCCTCATCATGAAGGAGGGAGCCAACCGACAAGGTGCCCCTGCCTGCAAAAGTCACTTACAGAGTGTCAACGGCAGCATCTTTCACTGCCAGGTCACTTTGCTCCATTATCTGAACGATTTCACCTACAGACAAAGAATAGGCGTAAGGCACCATGGAAGGACCTACCCAGCCCATGCCGGCAGGACATCACACTTCCTTAGGAGCTGCTTCTAAGATTATCTCCCCCACAGGAGCTTCTGTTAAGGTGACCTTGGGCACTGTCACTCTTACAGAGAGGAGGAACCCATCTCTAGCGCAGCATAACACTAATATGTAAAAATTCTGATAAAATGTAAGAGCAGAGTCCAATTCCTCCTTTTGCCCTTGAAACAAGGGATTTTGCAAACAATCTCTCCGTGTTTTTGTTTCTGAAGCAGAAAACTTTTGTGTATATCTGCCTATGGACAGAGAACCAAGACACAGTAGCTGCATTTACATAGTGTACGGTGGTGTGCACAGAGATGAACTGAGAATCAGAACCACTTTCCTACTTCCCTTTACACCAGGGTCCCCAGAAACCCTTGCTGGAGACAGCGAATGTTTACATCAACTGCCATGGCATTACATGCACACAAGATGACTCAACATGTGAGAAAAACAGTAAAACTGATTCTGCATTCAAGAAAGAGGGGCCTGCCTATGGTTCTCATGAAAACCCGCCATTTACCAGGTAAGCAGATGCCCTCCTGTCTCCCTTCCCCTGGGGCCTGTGCGCTGGGGGCCCTTCCAGGTCTCAGGTCAGGGGACCGATGCCCAGGAGTCACTGCCCTCGAGGGCCTGAAGCGCAGCCGCTCGGGGTTATCAGACGAAAGCCACCCCTTGACAGCAGCATTCCGCTGAGCGGCTCTCGAGGGCGCCAGAGAGTCATTTCCACCCCAGCACACAGAGAACCTGTTGCAGGCTCTCCGCCAGGTGCACTGGGCGGGGGCTGCTGGCAAAGTCACTGGAGCACCACCGGCCCCAGCTTGACTCTAAATGAGAAAACCTCACTGTGTTGCCTGGTGCATGTTTGCTGTCGGCAGCGTCCGTCTCATAGGGGACTTCTTCACGCCGTGCGAGCGCTGCCCCCTCCGCTTGCCTGCAGTCAAGCCCTCGGGGGTCCTGTCGTGACCTCAGAGGACGACCAGCCAGAGGCCCCAGTCGTACCCAGCACACCCACCCCTCACCTGAGGTTAGTACGCAGTCAGCACCCCGGGAGCCGTGGGAAGCTGTGGGAAAGTCTTCTCGAAGGGCCTCCAGTTTCTTATCGTAGCAAGGAGCCACAATAACATGGAAAATCTTGTCGGGGGACAGGTTCTGGGGAGAAAGAGCAAACCCTGCTTGGGGCTGTGGGGCTGTGGGGAAGTGAGGAGGGGCAGCTGAAAGCTGGCGCCCACAACTACCCCCCGCCCAAGGTGCTTTCTCACGTGCTGAGGCCACTCTGGACCTGAGCCCAGCCTCCTGCAGACCAAGCCGTGACCTGTGCCTGCCTCGCAGCTGCACCATCTCCCACCTCGGGGCTGAGCCACCCAGAACCCGGAAGGTCCAGCAGCCTGAGACACCAGGGAAGAGCTCAAGAGAGCTGAACCAGCTTCCCGCCCCCCAGACCTATGCACACGCTGACCAAACACCACTAAGGAAAGCCACTGCTGGACTGTCGTCCGGGCTGGCTGACCCTCCAACTTTCCGGAAGCTTCCCAAGTGACACCTATTAGGGCAGCCCCTGTGGTGCCTGAGGCTGAGCTGGCATCAGCAGCCACATCAGCAGCTGGAAGTTGCCGAGTGGCCTCTGTGGTGAGGCCTCGGCAGAAAGGCCCTACTTGGGGCAAAGCCCGAGGACAGTGCCCGGCTGTCCCTCAGCAGGCCCACAGGACTGGTGACCCTCAAGGACTGGCACACTCCTGGATTCCCCCAACAGTGGGGGCGGGGCAAGCACAAGGGATAAAGTCCCAAAGTTCATTCTTCTGCCCCCAAAGTGAACAAGGCTGTCAAAGGAGTGTGGCTTCCTGAAGCGGCTTTGGGTCTGTGGGGTCCCCATTATCGCTGTGTTCTCCAGTTTCTCCAGGGCCAGACCTCACTGGTTCCCTGGAGAGATGTACCCTCTGACTGAGGGCTGTGGGCACTCTGGCAGCTGGGGAAGCGACCACAGGAGGGGGCCACCTCATGGGCGCCACTGGGGTGTCGGGGACCTCCGGAAGGAACCAGGCCTGGCCTCTGCCAGGGTTCCTGAGGCGGCCCTGGATGGCATGCGGGGGGTCTGAATGGGGGCCTGCAGTGGGGAGGGACAGCACAGGGGCCCGCTAAACATGGGGTGCCACCCACAGGGGGGACCCAGGGCAGGTGAGGGACGTGGGAAGGCCTTTAGGAGCCTGGCTGGGAGTTTTCCCATCATGTGAAGGCAGAAGTGGCTAAGGGAGTCGCATGCCTACTCACTGTGGTCTAGGGGACAGGCCAGGACCCCACACAGGGCCTCCTTCATTGCAAGCATCTCTGGGGGCAAGGCCAGCCACCCCCCACCGCCCCTGCCTTACCAGGATAGACAGTGTTTCCACTCGGTCTAGGGCCAAGACCACCCTGGATGTGCCCGGTGGGAACGTCCCCATCTCCCAGCCCATGTGCTGCCCTCTGGGAGGTAATCAGCTTACCTGCCGTCTGGCGAAGTAATCCTTTACCAGAGAGCCCATGATCTGTTGGGGAGACTTGGCGGTGCAGAGGTGGGGGGTAACAGGGTGGCCCAGCACCCGTTCGGCGTATCGGACCCAGCCTGGGGAGAGAATGGTCCCGTCACCTCCTCACAGTGGCTTCCTTCTCCCTTCCGTCACACACGAGGAATTCTGAGCTCCCAGACCCCGTCACTTGAGGTAAAGCCAGACACCTCCTCATGTGACCTCCCAGGGAATTCGGGCACCTTGGGCCCCAAGGACCCTAGGTGCATATGCCCTAGACTGGAAGATGCCCCTGCCAGCCCTTGACCAGAGAGGATGGAGTGGAAGGAAGTGAAAACTGGTGCACTGGATCCCCCCAAAGAGGAGGACAAGTTTAGAGGAGCATCCTCCCAGGGCACTGGGCCCCACTCGGCTGCAGAGCTGTTCTTGTCAGAAGCCACAAAGCCCACCCAGCTTTACTCACCTATTGGAAGCTAACAGCGAACAACTGCCCACTTTTTAGGGCAAGGACAGAATTTCACACGCCTGGGTGACGGTGAGAAATAGCACACATGCTCCACGCCTAAGTGCGCAGCCTGGTACTGAGCATTTCCTGAGTCACCGAGGGCCGCTGTGCCCTCTGGGCTCACCCCTGCTGCTGGGGTGTCCAGTGGGGACATGGGTCAGAGAAGACCTGCGGGAGCCAGAGCCCACCTCCTTCACCTCCTGGGCATAGCCTGGCGAGAGGCAGACACCACGGACAGGTGTGCACACCACAGCATCACGGGGGCGCACAGAGGCAGAGTGAGAAGCTGCGCGTCAGACCCCAGGGACAGCCAGCTGCCTTCCCGTGACCACTCCTGGCCAGGAGAGCAGCAGGAGTGCTGGACGACGTGACAATCCCGTAGGAACAAACTCAAACCCCGTAGCCATCACCTGCATGTAGGCCTGAGTGTGCAGAGGAAACGTCTGTGGTGACCTACAGAAGCTCCTAGGAGAGTGGTCCCTGGAGGGACTCTGGTTTTTTTTATTACCATATGATGTATTATTTGTTTCAGAAGTACAGGTCTGTGATTCATCAGTCTTACACGATTCACAGTGCTCACCATGGAGGGACTCTCCTTATCCCTTGCCTCTGAACATTAAAAACAAAAAACTGCCAAAAACAGTGGGCCTTTGGGGGCCCAAGGCCCCACGCACCGTGAGTCTGGCTTGGCAAGGCCCTGACCACTCCAGCCTCACTACCAGGCCGGCACCTCCAGACGTGGCTCTCCAGCAGATGGCATCTCTGTGCTGCAGGCAAGCTGCTGTGGGCTGGCCAGGGGCACCACGCAGCAGGCAACGGTTTGGCAGCAGGTAAGGGCCGGGGCCCACTTTGGATGCCCAGCCTGTGGGGCAGGGGGCCGAGCAGGGACGGGGAGGAGGAACCAGGGTCCCAGGGTCCAAGGGCCCCCGGTGGCCTGCATCTGAAACCAGACAGGTTAGCACTTTCCTGAGGAGCCCTCTGATCAGGAACTTGTTACTAAACGCTGCCCGGGGGCAGACACACCGGCCTGTGGCCTGGACAGCCCCTGCTGGCTCCCATGGAGACACGAGAACGGAGAAGTGACTGTGGGCTTCCCAGCAGCATGGGGGTGACAACAGCACTCACGTCCTACCTGGGCGCTGGCCCTTTCCTATAGAACTGCAGACTGCCCCCTCCCCCTGGCCACCACTGACAGGACGGGACAAGAGGGGATGTGCTTGGAGAAGTGGCCTGGCACGAGGCACCCAGGAGCTCTGTAGAGGTACACCCCACAGGAGACATCCCTCAGTCTGTGGGCAGCAAGTGCACCCCAAGACCTACGAGCCCTGCATGAGAAAGCCATGCCCAGTGAGCCAGCACAGAACTGCCCACAGCCCTGATTCTATCTGCCAGGTCAGATCACCTGACCTTGATGTTGCTTTCATCTCCTTACCCTGTCATAGGGAAGCAAAAACAACAATGCTGATTGTAGACAAGGTTTAGTTTTGAACCAAATCTCACCTCATGTCCCTGAACTTGAGAAATGACATGAACCTGAACCAGTTATAGTTCTGACATACTTGGGTATAAAGAACTCCCGAGGGAAAGTGCATCATCATCTAGGAAGAACATTCTAGAAGCTCCAAACCTACACTTGAAGAGCTCAAGACCCTGGATGCAGCAAGTATCAGGCCAGATGCGGGGAGGGGGGGCGGTGAGGTGGGGGGGGCTCTGGGGTGGACCTGCTGGGGTCCCCACCAGCACTCCACTCCCTCCTGGTCTAGGACGCCCAGGGTGTTGGGCCTGTGACCTCTGACCTCACCCATCTCTGCTCCTGCCCCTAATGCAGACCCGTGAGAAATGGTGCCTCTGGCGCACGGAGGCGCGGCAACTGGCCCTGGGTGCTCACCTGGACAGGCGGAGGTGAGCATGGGCAGCGCTGGCTCTTCCTCGCTGTGCTGCTGGTATCGACGCACGAATTCTTTCTGACTCTCCAGGATGCTGAAATCCGCTGCTATTGTTGTATCGAAGACATAGTGCACCCCTGCAGGAAAGAGGGTACGCTGAGCTTCTCGTCACCTAACAGAGGACCCCTGGGAGTCTGCAGACTCCACAGGCACCCCCGAGCTCTGTGCCTCCCTCTCACCTCCTTTGCACCAAAGCTGCATAAGCCCAGGCCTGTGTCTTACCTTTTCCTTTAAATAATAAACATGGATCATTTTTCATAAGAAAATACGTATGTTTTCTCTCTTGCTTCCTCTCGTTCTATGTCTATACTTACGTAAACACCTCACGGTAGCCATAAAGTTAACGGAAGATTACAAGACACCAGCAGCACTCTCTTCCAGTCAGTGGTTAGATTTCGTTCTGTGATGATCCTTGGTATCTTTAAATAAACTGGCAGCCCTTACCTTTCTGATGGCCACAATTTTTATGCTGATTTGTAACTAGCTATCTTTTTTCTTCTTTTTTAAGCTTTTAGCATTTTTTAAAAAAGATTTTATTTATTTGAGAGAGAGTGTGCAAGCAAGGGGAGGGGCAAAGCGAGAGGGAGAAGCAGACCCCGCACTGAGCACAGAGTCTGACGTTGGAGCTTAATCCCAGGACCCTGAGATCATGACCTGAGCCGAAATCAAGATTTGGAGGCTTAACTGACTATCCCATCCAGGTGCCTCTTTTTAGCTGTTTTTTAAAAATAAGTTTTCTTAATACTGGCACATAAACCTGAAACAAAACATATACTTTTAATAATTTTAACAAAGTAGATTAAATAACCTTATTATCTGCAGCCACACAATTTTTCTTAAAAAGAAACATTATAATGTCTAAGTATCATCTTAAACTATTACCTTAAGTGAGTTTTCTTATGGATATATTTTACTAACATATAATGCCCAACTCTTTACTTTAAAAAATTCTCTCCCCAAATAGGGCCTTTCACTATGAGAAGAGAGAGTATCTAGGAACTTTGGTAAAACCTGAAGCTTTTTCAGATCCCGAGCATGAAGGAACGACTACAACCATGCTCGTAGATGTGGCCTAGTCTGGCAGCAGGCAGTGCGTGGAGAAACCAGTCCATGCCAAGTGCTTTAAGGAGCAGGTATTTATTCCAAGTGTCACCTTATTTTATTAGTAATCCCCCACGTGTTTAGGTCTTTAAATGCCACTGCAGGGTGCCTGGGTGGCTCATTTGGTTAAGCATTTGACTCTTGGTTTCAGCTCAGGTCATGATCTCAGGGTGCTGGGATCAAGACCCATGTTGGGCTCTGTGCTCAGTAGGGAGTCTGCTTGGGATTCCCTCACCCTCTGGCCCTCCCCCGGCTGACGTGCTTGCACAAACACTCTCTCTAAAATCAATCAATCAATTTAAAAAAAGCAGCCACTGGGCGCCTGGGTGGCTCAGTCAGTTAAGTGTCTGCCTTCGGCTCAGGTCATGATTCCAGGGTCCTAGGATGGAGCCCTGTGTTGGGCTCCCTGCTCTGCAGGGAGTCTGCTTCTCCCTCTGCCTCTCTCTCTCTTTCTCCCTCTGTTTCTCATGAATAAATGAATAAAATCTTAAAAAAAAAAAAAAAAAAAGAAGCCACAGCAGAAATATCGAAACTCATGTTGGCGAGTGCCTCCAGTCCTCCTCTCCTGAGCCCGCCTGGTGGTCGTGTGCTTGAGGACACCCCGGGGGGCAGACCCTGCACAGAGGGTGGGGGCTCGGGGTTGGGCAGTCTAACAACAGTGGACAACACAGAAGCCTTCTCATCGCTACTTTGGATGGTACCATTCCAGCTCATTCCCATCTGAGCTCTTGGGCATATTTGAGAGGGACTATCTTCCTTTTTTGTGCACAGGAGACAGCCCATTCCCTCCCTGCTCTGCTCTTCAGAAAGCATCCTGGGAAACCAGATGCCGGTCATCTTGCAGATGTGGCTCTATCATATGCCCTCCATGGGCCGTGGGAGCCGGGGCGAGACCATACTCCTCAGCGAGCGCGGGAGCCTCCTACATGTCCCTGCCACCCCATCACCTGCTGCTCCTGGAGGGCCAGCCACAGACATCACACAACACCCGTCTGCACAGCAAGGGGGTGAGGGACGCCTGCCTATCGCGGGTCAGAGGCAGGGTCCTCTTAGTTTCTCGAGGTGCCTGTGGAAGTCTGGTCTAGGCTGTGCCCCTGGGAGCCGAACTCTGGAGACACAAAGGGCAGCTGTAAGCTGGCCTTGTAGACTCACAACAATATCAAGGTGCCTCACCCAGACTTTTGAGGAAGCCGCAGAGTCTTCTAGATGCATCAGTCACACTGAGGCGGAATTTGGCAGCAAAATAAGGCAAAGACTGAGGACACACCGACACTACCAGCACCTTGTGCTGTGAGGTATCACACTTCTGGGAGAAAAAGAGAAGAGTGTCACACGTGTGGTGACTACACAGAGTGAAGTAAGACACCGTGATAAAAAATCCAGTCAAACAGAATGTAGTAACTGTTCTATGAAAACACTGATAAACTATACATGCACTAGCAAGTATAATTAAGGAAACAGAAAAAAAATTAGGATTAAAAAGTGTGACATCCCAAGAGATTTTGTCAATTTTTAAAAACAATACTCTATCAATAAATGCGAATACCTGAATGAAAGTGGATAATTTTAAAGGAAAAAAAATTACAATATTGGCCCATAAATAACTAAAATGACCCAATAACAATTTAAAAATACACACACACCAATATATTTCAATTACAACAAAATACATACACACTGAAACAGTGTCCAGAGGTCTGTCCCCAAAGAGGCCTCAATCCCTGGTCATTCTGGCAAACTGTAGAATATATATATTTACATACATGTATACATATATGTATGTATGTGCGTGTGTGTCTGTATACATACATATACAAATATATGTGTTTTATTTTTTTAAGAAAGAGAAGAGGGAGCAGGGGGTGGGGCAAAGGCAGAGGGAGAGAGAGAAACTTAAGCGGGCTCCACGTTCAGCACAGGGCCCAATGCAGGGCTCGATCTCATGACCCCAAGATCACGACCAGAGCTGAAACCAAGAGTCAGAGGCTTAACTGACCGAGCCACCCAGGCTCCCCAAATTATAGGATATTTTTAAGGATTGGATCATTCTCACCTCCTATAAACTGTTCTAAAAAATACTGTGTGGGGGGCGCCTGGGTGGCTCAGTTGGTTAAGCGTCTGCCTTCGGTTCAGGTCATGGTCCCAGGGTCCTGGGATCGAGCCCCGCATCGGGCTCCCTGCTCAGCGGGAAGCCTGCTTCTCCCTCTCCCACTCCCCCTGCTTGCGTTCCCTCTCTTGCTGTCTCTCTCTCTCAATTAAATAAATAAGTAAAATCTTAAAAAAAAAAAATTCCTGTGTGGGATGCCTGGGTGGCTCAGTGAAGTATCTGCCTTCGGCTCAGGTCATGATCCCAGGGTCCTGGGATCGAGCCCCGCATCGGGCTCCCTGCTCGGCGGGGAGCCTGCTTCTCCCTCTCCCTGCCACTCTCCCTGCTTGTGCTCATTCTGTCTCTCTGACAATAAATAAAATCTTTTTTAAAAAATGCTGTACAAACATGAAACCACAAGGCTATCAACATCCTGAGACCAAAACTGATACTGGCAGCTCAAGAAATCCCTACAAAGATATGAACAATTCATCACTAACACAAGGGACATAACCCAGGAGAGCAGCATGGGCAAGGATGCTGGCATTAGAAAGTCTCCCACGTGACCCTCTAACCTGGAGTTTAGGGCAGATACAGGATTACCATGACAGAGCTGCGTGGGTCAGACGTTGTCAGCAAGTTAGTAAAGGGGAAACCTGAACAGTGGTATTTGGGGGCAAACCTTCCACCACAGGTCTGGGGATTGGTCTGGTCTCACCGCTGGGGCGTGCAGGCCCAACTGGATATGGGAAAGACGGCATGATTCCTGCTTCTGAATGCATCCCAACAGAAATGTGGAAGCAGGAATTGGGGGAGAGTGTGAATCAGTGGAAGCAGGAATCGGTGAGTCCCAGTTGCTAACAGAAGAGGCAGGGCAGAGGGTGGTCTGTCCCCAGCTCCAGAAGCCAGACCCAGGGCTTCCAATCCTTTTATCTGATGCCCTGCCAGGGAGGTCTCCAGGCCTCACTCCATTCTCACTCACACGTCCCCTCCCCTGAGGGAGCTGCTTTGTGACCAGCAGGGGATCAGACTGAGCCCAGGGCGAAGGGCAGCAGAGCAGAGAAAGGGAAATTGCGGTGTGATTGCATGAGCAGCTGGCTCAACCAACCCAGAACCTCCCCTATGTCCAGTGTCCTGAAATGACCATTTCTTTGTTCTTTATGCCAGTTTCTGTAGCTGAAATGCTGACTGGTATGCATTTCTACCAGAAGTTTCTACAAACATCTACTTAAGAGTAAAACTTCTCACTGAAGTCTGAATCCAGATGTTAGTGTGGGGGGAGCTAAAGCCATTTGTTCGGAGGAGGACAAGCAAGGGCAGGCGGGGACTGCCGCCCGCTCGCGGACCTCCCGGCGGACCTGACCACCGGGAAGGGGACAGGCACAATGCTGGCAACAGAAGGACATGTACTTGTCTCCGAGACCGTGACCTAAAGATGCTGATGTGCCGGGAACACGCCACAGGGGTGGTGGCGAACACGCACAACACTGCTCGGCTCTGTGCTCTGTGCTGGGTGCCCACGTGAAGCCACAGCCCTCACGCACTCTGCCTCGCTCGGGCACACAACTGTTACCGAGACGGCGGTGGGGGCTCCCAGCAGCACCTGCGCTGCTGCGGGCAGGGTGGGTATGCGAACACTTCCCGAGAGCAGCCGTGAGCGAGCGGCAAACGCAGGTGTGCGCTTCAGCCCCTCTGCCCCACCGCCCTTCCTTTCACCTGTCCGAAGCTGAGTGACACGGCTCTACAGGACAGCTGAGGGACACAGCCTTGCCCCAGCCCGACAAGCCCATCAGACCAGAGTCCTGCCTCTGGGAACAGACTAGGGACCTCGAGTCCTACCACGTCGGTGAGGGAACGTGACCCTGGGCGGGGGGCTCTAGAGAGGGCTGACGCCGGCAAGGGACGTAGGGCCAGGGCTGAGGTGTGCGCGCCGTGCCCAGCAGAGGCTTCCATGCCTCACCCCCCCCCGCCCCCCAGCAGGGGCCCTACCTTATTAAGGTTCAGAACGCGGAAGAAGTCCTTGGCATTCTGCTGGGAAACCTGGAGCCCTTCCTCAGCAGTCACACAGCTGTCACACGCCAGGCAGTCACTCAGAAATATCTTGGCATCGGCCAACTTACGGAATTCTCCCTTCTACAAAAGAAAAATGTTTTGGTCTGATTCTTCAATAAAGACTCTAACATGTGCTTCTCTAGGGAGAATGACAGCATGAGACCAACACAGAACATGGACACTTCGGACAACACAGAGCCGGAGGGCCCTAGAACAGGCCACAGGGACACCAAGGAGTCACACGGATGACAATCCAGGGTTGGGGGACAGCACTGTCACATGGTGGGAGAGAGCTACACTCGGCGCCTCTCTGCCCTACGTCCCCTTCTGTGCTACCCGTGGGGACTCCCACTCTCAGTCTGCTCTGTACCCCCTGGTAAGCTCATCAAGGCCCATGGCTCCCCAAGGAAGCTGGTAGCCCGGCTTCAGGAGGTCTGAATGGGGCCCAAGAGTTTGCACTTCTAACAAGCTCCCAGGTGGGTCCAGAGCTGCCACTTGGAGGGTCTGGAGCACAGGGCCTGGCACACAGCTGGGGCCCAGCAGATAATGCTGTGCTACCCGGAGAATCCTGGCGCTCTGTCCCTGCAGAGGTCTCCCTGAGCACACTCTGCGCCGTTCCCAGGACTTCCTCTGTGCCGTGTGCTGTGCACCACACAGTCCTTCTTTCTGCAGGCTCTCCTGGGCCGGGTCTGGCCCTCCCCACCTGTCCTGTTCCTTCTGCCCTCTCCTGTCTCAACATGTGCATTCTGCAGAAGACTGTCCACCACCTTCTCTCTAATCAGCCTCACTTCCCAGAACAGTGTCAGCTCCCCCAGCCCCCAACACCTCTCCAACCTTCACCTCCAGCGGAGCTCTTTCCTTCCCCAAGCTCCAGACCGCCATCCCACAGGGAGCTCAGTGTCTGTGGAACTCAAATTGCACTCAGCTTCCTGCGCTGCATCCTCTATCCTGCTTTTGCCACTGTGGTGGACTGCCCAGGCCCCACCACCCCGTCTCCCAGGTCCTTTCCCTCATTCTCCCCTGCTCTAGCCACCTAAAGCCAGCTGCCTCCATCACCCGCCTCTCCCCCAACATATGATCTGTCCCCTCCCCCAGACCACTCTGTGCACCCCTCCTCTGACCTGCTCACCCTACTGGGGTGCCGCCCACTGTGCTGGCAGGACGCCTGCTGAGGCTGTGCACACACCTTATCTCTGCGTTACCACAGCCCTGGGAGAGAAGGAACCCAACTCCCCAGGTCACCGATAAGGAAACTGGGGCTCCCGGGTTTAGATGTCTGTCCGAGGTGATGAGGCCAGAGGGTAGGTGTGGGAGGCGCCAGGCACTCCCTGCTTCTTCTGCCTTTGCACCCCGGGTGCCTGCCTCATCTGCTGCTTGCCAAACCCTACAGCTGCCAGAGCACGGAGCTGGTACAAGAGGGACTACATCAGTCCTGTCAGTCCAGACCTTGTGTCGGGGTCACCAGACTAAAGTGAAACCTGCTGCTGTCCACGCTGCCAGCTCTCCACTATTGAAGTCAGTACCAGTCCTTTCCAAGGGAAGAGTGACCTCCCCTACCCAGTAAACTTAAACCATCACCACTAGCTAAGGGGGATTTAAACCCTCAAGAACAGAGTTAGAGAAGAAACCACTAGAAAAATAAACTTACAGGATCATGACATTTGAATTATTTTTTAAATTACCTACCTAAACTCCCATTTTACAGAATGAAACTTTTCATTAAAAAAGTTGGAGACCTAAATATGATACCATTATTTCTAATCAATGACTGAAGATGATATTTTTCTTTGTTCTTTACACTTTGTTTTGGCTGGATGTACTCTGAGAACACTTGCTTTTGGGCACTTCTGTCCCAAAGGTCACATGCCTAGGAATGACCACCCTGCATGCCCACGGCAAGCCCCCCCCGCCCCAGGGCGCCACTTTAGGATCTTCTTTCTTAGAGCAATGGTGTGCCAGGGACATGAGCCCTCGAAGAGGAGAAAAACAGCCCCAGCCATTTACTCCAGGCTAATGCAAAACTGAGAAATTACTTGCCTCTCCATTCTCCTGAGCCAGACTTGGTACATCAACTGAAGCATTCTCTTGGTCCTCGGTTTTTGTTTTCTTACTACATTCCTTGAAAAAGCAAAGGAACATATAAAAGTACTTTTAATCTGATCCTCTCAACTTTAAAAGATGTATGTACACTCTGATCCGTTAACCTCCTGTGTAGAAATCCTCTCTACAAAAACAGAAGTACCTGGACTTGTGGACACACATGCACACCCTCCTCTACCCGTCCTTGCAGTAACTAAAAACTAGCAGCAACGTGGCCTTCCACCAACAGGTAAATCAACACCGACAGCCTGGATACTTGTTACATTTAGAATACGATGAACTAGAATTATGTGTAATGCTTTGAAAATGTATCTCTGTAAAATGTTAAATAAAAAAAAGAGAAAATGATGGAATATTTACATGATCTAATTTTTGGAAAAACAAGCAAAAAATCCCCATCCCCACAACGAATGGCTCTTTATGTCATCAGCCCAGAAGCAAGTGCGGAAGGCTACCCCGGTCACTATGGTTACCCACATGGAGCGAACGGCCAGCCCTGTCCGTCCTACATTCCTGTTTTGTTACTACAATCACGTAAGTTGTAGAACAACTCCTCAAAAACACGTTTTGATCAGTTTCAATCATCCCCATCAAGAACTGTGCTGGCTATGACTGCCCTGAGTGGTGACAGAAGTTTGTTTTTCTGGGTTTGTTTGTTTTTCTGCCCCCCTTTGGCTTCAAACATATTCAGAAAGGACAGACAAGTGCACCGAGAACTGGAAAGACCCAGCACGAGCCCAAAGGTAACGTGACTACAAGGCACCTGGAAACGAAACCTGACCCGCAGTGGCGCCGGGCATCTGGCAGGTTCAGCGTCCGCAGCTCACCAACCACCTGCAGTCGCCCTGCACCCAGTAAAACCCGAACCAGTTGTCACACAGGAGACCCAGTCTGCGAGATGACGCGGACGCACAGGAGCCCGGAGCGGCTGATTCCGGAGACGGGGGACTGGGGGCCGGGGGACCCGGGACGGCGCCACAGCCCGCACCGCCCGCTCTGGGCACCAGGGCTCCCGGAGGCTGGTGACCGCAGGCAGCTCCGACCCCCGGCTCCGACCCTGACCCGACCTGACTCCCTGACCTCGAACGGCCCCGACCCCGGCCGGACCGAACCCCTGACCCCCAGCAGCACCGACCCTGGCTGGATTGACCCCCTGACCCCGAGCAGCACCGACCCCGGCCGGACTGACCCCCTGACCCCCAGCAGCCCCGACCCCGGCGGACTGACCCCCTGACCCCCAGCAGCCCCGACCCCGGCCGGACTGACCCCCTGACCCCCAGCAGCACCGACCCCGGCCGGACTGACCCCCTGACCCCCAGCAGCCCCGACCCCGGCCGGACTGACCCCCTGACCCCCAGCAGCACCGACCCCGGCCGGACTGACCCCCTGACCCCCAGCAGCCCCGACCCCGGCCGGACTGACCCCCTGACCCCCAGCAGCACCGACCCCGGCCTGACCCCCAGCAGCACCGACCCCGGCCGGACTGACCCCCTGACCCCCAGCAGCACCGACCCCGGCCTGACCCCCAGCAGCCCCGACCCCGGCCGGACTGACCCCCTGACCCCAGCAGCCCCGACCCCGGCCGGACTGACCCCCTGACCCCAGCAGCCCCGACCCCGGCCGGACCGACCCCCCTGACCCCCAGCAGCACCGTCCCGGCCGGACCGATTCCCGGCCCCGAGTGCGCGGGGCCCACCTTCCGCGTGCAGTGCTCACACTTCATCTGGAGCGGGGCAGGCGGGGGGCCAGGGTTCGGCCTCAGTGGAGCACCGGGAGACTCGGTCACAGACGCCCGGCGCCCGCCGCCCTTTGTTGTAGTCACCCGCGGCACGGCACCACCCCCAGCGGCTCCACTTGACCAATGAGAGCGCCGGGAAGGGGCGGGCCACAACACTAAACCAATAGGAGCGCAGATGGTGCGGTGCGGCTCCCTCCCACATGTCTCCGCCTAGGCCAATGACAGCCCCGGGAAGGGGCGGGCCGGGCCCTGGAGCCAATCGGAGCGCGCGGGGGCGGAGAGCGGCGGACGCCCGGGAGGCCCCGCGGGTCCTCTCGCCCGTTTCGACGGCTCGCGGGTCGGGGGCGCCACGGGGCTGACAGGCAGACCCTCTCTAGGAGGCGACCCTGAGTTGTCCTGGGGCTCCTGGTCCGTCAGCTTGGCGCCACCTTAAGCCTGTCTCCAGACTCCGCCAGGCCATCGCCATTGCCGCCCGGAGGCGCGTCACGTAGGCCGGGCCTGGCGGTAGTGCGCACGCGCGGATGCGCACCACGTGGCGCCTTGGTGGCGCTCGAAGGTGGGTGTGAAGTAGAGTCGACTAGATGTTCTCAGCAGGTGTGTGGATGATCGGGCGCCTGCTTTGCAAATAATGAGTAGTTACTGTTTCTGGGAGAAATGACACCAGCTGCAGGGTTAAAACGAAAATGTTTAACTCATAATAATGAAATTAAACATTTTATAAAATCAGTGTCTGCTCTTTGCAGGATGATCAGAAATGAGAATCATGCCTAGGAAATTTCATTGGACCATAAGAAAAGCAACTGGTGACCTTAAAAATAAAGCTGCCAGTCATTTTACCAGCACATTGGGTTTATTTGGGAATAGCAGAGAATTGCAATCCAGACCAGGCTAGCTACACCAAAACCATAGGCAAGTCGGGAGAACAAAGGAGAGGCGCACACTTCTGTAGAGGAAAGGGGGGTGTTGGGAGGGGCTGTTGTAAACAAAAAGGCCGTTGGAGTAAAATAGTGGCTTCTCGAGGGCTGAGCTGTGACTGCCTCTCATTGACTGTCTTGTTGCCTGGGCTTGAGAAAACCTAACTTCCTTCTGCTGGGGTACTAAAGTAGTGGCTAAGGTAGTATTTACCTGCAAGGTTCCTGCTGGGTCTGCAGTTGAGAACAGTGTTGGGGGGAGAGCTTCCTTTGCCTGCTCCCAACCCCTCCTAAAGGAGCTTCCCTTGATTCAGTTTCATAATTTATAGTGGTTCATTCAGCTTTTTACAAATGCATAAGTTAAAATCAGAAGGTCTAACCCCTACATTACTCAAATGTATGTTGGCACCTCTCAGAAAACACATTCCCTCAATTTTCGGCAGGAATACGAGGATAATTTTAGGTTGTCGTTTGTATATTTCTTGTTATTGTTTTAGAAACATAACCACAATACCATTAATTACCATGTGTGAAAACAAATTACAATTACTTAATTTCATCAAATATGTAGTTAGTGTCCAGGTTTCCCTAAATTGATCCCTTTTTTTTTTTTTTAAAAAAAGATTTTATTTATTTGATAGAGAGAGAGTGAGCGCACAAGCAGGGGAGGCGGCAGGCAGAGGGAGAGGGAGAAGCAGACTCCCTGCTGAGCAGAGAGCCTGATGCAGGACTTGATCACAGGATGCTGGGATCATGACTTGAGTCGAAGGCAGACGCTCAACGGACTGAGCCACCCAGGCACCCCCCCCTTTTTTTAGTTTAAATCAGGACCTAAATAAGTCCAAAATTTTCATTGGTGTGTGTGTTTCCTATGTCTCTTAAAAAAATCTTTTTGTTTTAAAATAACTTGAGGCTCACTAAGAAGCTGCAAAGACACTGCAGTGTCTGAAGGCTGTGTGTGTGTTTACCTTTGTAGATTCCATCCACTCCCTCTCTTCTGCCTTGCATATCATTATAAAGAAGGCAGGCGGTTTGGCTGTAGGGTTTCTAAGAATTGCTGCCTGCACCCTTGTGGAGTCCTTTAGTATACCCTTGTCCTCTGAATTCCCAGGAAAGAGTAGTCAAATGTTCTCACGCCTTGATCCCAGGTTAAATTTTTTGGCAAGACTATTTCATAGATGTTGTTGTGTAATTCTATCAGGAGGTTACACTAACTCCTTTCTGTGATATTAATTAGCACCCATTGATAAAACTGCATAGATCCATTAATTCATGACCGCAGTGTTTTAATCCTACCATTTCTTATTAATTTATTAGCAGGAATATATTTTTATAAAGATTTTATTTATTTGAGACAGAGAGAGTGAGCACAAGAGGAGAGGGAGAAGCAGACACCCCGCTGAGCAGGGAGCCCATCGATCCCAGGACCATGGGATCATGACCTGAGCCGAAGGCAGACGCTTAACTGATTGAGCCACCCAGGTGCCCCAGGAATACTCTCATAATGAGAATTTCCTCTCATTCACTATTTGGTTACTCTGTTGTAAGTTTTATAAAGAAAGGCAAGATGAATGCATAAATTGGTAAAAAAAAAAAAAAATCCAAGTTCCTTTCTCAGCATCCTCCAAAAGTGAACAAAGAATTTAAAAATAGATCATTATGAATTATGGATTTTGGGGGCTCCTGGGTGGCTCAGTCGGTTGAGCATCTCAGCTCAGGTCTTGATCTCAGGGTTGTGAGTTCAAGTCCCATGTTGGGTTTCACGTTTAAAAAAAAAAGTTACAGATTTTTAAAAAAGATTTTATTTATTTGACAGAGAAAGACACAGCGAGAGAGGGAACACAAGCAGGGGCAGAGGGAGAGGGAAAAGCAGGCTTCCTGTGGAGCAGGGAGCCCAACACGGGGCTCGATCCCAGGACCCTGGGATCATGACCTGAGCTGAAGGCAGCCGCTTAACTGAGCCACCCAGGTGCCCCAAGAGTTATGGATTTAAACGGTTGAAGATTTTCAATTCATTTGAATTATTGTTCTTACTGATACTCAAATCACTTTTTTCTTTTTCGCTAAGAGAATCTCTTCAGCTAGGCTCCAAAATTTTTTTGAAAAGATGCTCAAATGCTAACAGTCCCTTTGCTTGTACATTTCCTGTTTTAGACTTGAAATCAGTCCTTTCTCCAAAAAGCCTGGTTCCTTTAGTAGGAATTGGTATTTAAAAACCACAGAATGGATACTAGAATTGCTCATTGCTACTGCATTGGTCATTGTTTCCAGGACTTTTCAGTGGACAGCATGAGGACACATGTATTTTTTAAAGCAAATACATTATGAACTTACACTGGTCCTTCTAATTCAAATCCAGGAATACAGGGTTGTAAATAATTGATCTTATTGACCTCACATCCATTACTCGTGTCTGAAATTCCTGGTTCCCAGTAGTACCTACCTAATATACTCATTTGCATGGTCTCATGTTACATACATAAAAAGTCTCACACTAACAATGCTAACTAACTCTACTATCAGAATAAAAACACATTTTACATATTACATTTCAATATATATTTGCATCCTGTACACCCCTTTCTTAAGTGATAGTACCTTACACACATTTCTCCATCTTGCTTTTATCATTCAACAATACATGCTGGAGAGCATGCCATTGCAATATATAGAGATATTCCTCATTCCTTCGTGAGGATATATGTATTTCACAGGGTCCAATCAGGAGAGAGAAAGCACACAATAATTTGAACAGAGAGTTTAATATAAAGAATTATTAGCAATAACTGGGGATTGGAGTGAGGGATTGGCCAGTAAAAAGAAAAGAGACTATAAAGTATGTAAGAATTGTAAGAAACAAGGAGTAACCACAACCACCTCAAACAGGGCTATGACAACGAGGAGCTCACTATCCCCAGGGATGAGATCTAGACTGTTGGAGAAGGCGCCTTTGGCTCACTGGATGGCAGAGAAGCTGTTAGATGTCACACTGATGGAACTGGCTGGAAATCTTCTCTGCAGGGTGCTGGGGAAAGGTTTAGTTCCACAGAAGGGATCTCACTAGAGGTACTTTTCTACAAAACCATTCAAGGGGTTGTGAGGGGAAGCTGGTGGGTACTGGTAACTGCTGGCCAGTGTGCACTGTAAGAGCTGGATGCTGGAGAAGCTCTGGGAACCGCAGGAGCCTGCAGATCCAGCACAACAGAAGCAGGAAGAAAAGCTCTTCCTCCTGAGGTGTCTCTCCAGCACCCTCTATTGACAAAGTTTAGCATCATGCCAGAGAGTACACAAAAAATAGAGGGCTCAGATCCATTTTCATGGATCAGGCAATGAAGTTTGAATTTAGAGCTGAGATAGAATGCATTAATGATTGGCCCAATATACAATTTTATTCACTCAGTCCCCTATTTATGGATATTGTATTTCCAGTCTTGCTATTACCAATATTCAGCAGAATTCTAACCAAATTAATTGTCATTTGTTCACACATTTAACATTTGTAAGAGTCCAGTGCAGGCTTCATTTTTAAATAGCATATAATCTAGTAGAAAAGGTGAAATTATGCAAATAAAATGTAACGTAAAGTAGAATTTTCTGGGTATCGTCTCAGTTCTACTTAAATTCTGAGGAATAAGATCACTTCCAATTGTAGCAAGCAGGAAGGACTTAAAGAAGGTACTAACAATTCAAATAGACCTTCAAAATGGTACAGGGGAAGTCCATTTCAGGAAGATGGAATGTGAGCTGAGGGGTCAGGTCAGGGAGCCTGCTGTGTTTAGACGCTGCCCGGTTTTGCTGCAGCTAGAGTAACGGTCTCAAAGTGTGGCTCCTGGACCAGCAGTATTAGCAACATCTAAATTTTAAGCCCCCCCACACCACTGGGAACAGGCGCTAGCAATCTGTGTTTCAAAAACCTGCCAGGTAATTCTCATGCCTGCTCAGGTTTGGGAACCACAGGCGGAGAGTATCTGAAGCAGACTGGTAAAGTATAAAAGTCGTTGCCAAATGTTTGATCATGTGCTTATATTGGTAAATCTTCTAGGGTTATGCACACCGATGTACATATATTTCTTTATAAGGGACTATGCACCGTTGTACTAATCTCATGTAAGTTATAAGACACATTGAGAATAAACAGGAAAAGAGAACGGGAACCGAAGCTCTCCTCTGTTCCGCCAGCACCCCACGTGGCACTCGACCACCCACTCTGGAGAGCACTCGGGGAGCTGGGCAGTGACTGGGTGGTGGAGGCTCTCCTGTTTCAGGTAGGGCCCTAGCCTTCATCTGCTCAGAGTTGGGCAATGTAGGGTCCTGACCAGGGACCACGTGATGGAGTCCTGCTTCGGTCCTCCTCTTTCCGCAGTAAGGGAAGGTGGTGTTTGGTGGAGAGGGAGCAGGGAGGCCACCTACGTGGCCATTGCAAGGTTTTCCTGGAGAAAACTGTATTTCCTACTGCAAGTCTGGACAACAGTCCAGCCAATGAGAGAGGGTCACTAACCAGCCAATGGAGACAGCCATAGCCCAGCCAATGAGAGGTGGTCACAGCCCAGCCAAGGGAGACAGCCATAGCCCAGCCAATGAGAGAGGGTCACTGCCCAGCCAATGGAGACGGCCATAGCCCAGCCAATGAGAAGCCACTATACTTCCAGCTCCCAGCTTACTCCAATGGCCTTTCTGTTTACAACAACCCCCCGCCCCCTCCCACACCCTATAAGAAGGGCCTCCTCCGCGTCCCCTCCGGCCGTGCCCGTGGTTGTGGCGGCACGTGTGCGTCGTTGGTCGGGGTTCTCCGCTAATCCTCTGCCGGTGCATCAGTAACAGTGTTACTGTTAGGGTTAACGTTTTATTGGGATTGCACTGACTCTGCAAATCAAATTAGTGGAATTTGTCTTTTAGACGCATGAACAACTATCATCTCTACTTCAGTGTTACTAGACTTTACAATTTTTGCGTTGGCTTGTACACATCTGTTGTTGGACTGCCTTCAGATTCTTCCCATTTTTGTCCACATTTTATTTTTTAAGAGATTTTGAGGGCGCGGGAGAGCGAGCACGAGCCGGGGGCGGGGGTTGGGGAGAGGGGGCAGCAGACTCCCCGCCGAGCGAGAAGCCTGAGGCGGGGCTGGAGCCTTGAGCAGGAGGCGGACGCCTAGCCGACTGAGCCGCCCAGGCGCCCCTTTTATCAACGTTTTAAGCGGGAGTATTTTGAGGCATCATTTACCTCGACAGACTTCCTAGGGTTCAGTGAGCCCCAGGCGTTCTCAGGCGGCGGCCGTCACCAGCACAGGCCCCCTGCTTCCTGCCCGCGTTTGCTGGCGGCGGGCACACCCCCCGACAGCCGGCACCCGCGGGAGCCGCTTGTTCTGCCGCCCTCAGGGGAGAACGAGGTGCGGCCCCGGCCCCGCCCCAACCCGGAAGCCGGCCCCGCTCGCTCCCCGGAGCCCGGAAGTCAGCCGCGGCCCCGCCCGAGCCCCCGGAGGCCGGCCCCGCGCGCCCTGCGGAGGCCGGAAGTCGGCCGCCCCGCCCCCGGCGGCCCGGAAGTCGGCGGTCCCGCCCCCAACCCCGGAAGTCGGCGGCCGGCCGCCCGCCCCAGGTCCCGGCCGCGCGCCCGCGCCCGCGGGGTCGAGTGCTCGGTAGGCGCGGGGGTCGGGCCGCCGTCGCGGGCAGCGGGCGGGCGACGCGTCGGGGGCGGGGCGTCTCAGAGCTGCGGGAAGCGGGCCGGGCGCGCGGGGCCCGGTGGAGGGGGTCGGGCGGGGCCGGCCGCGGCGGAGCTGCTGAGCGGCGTGACCCGGCCCGCCTGCGTCGGGGGTAGCCGGGCGGTGGACCGGGACCCGGGACCCGAGCGTCGCAGTGGAGTCGTCCTTTATTGTCGTTAGTTTGATTTGACTTCACGGCGGTATCTGGAGAGCTACCCAGGACCGGGAGCCCAGCCAGCGCTCTGCGTGCGTCGCCGTGCGCGGGCCGGCGTGCCTCCGGCAGGGGCTGGTGCGCCCCGACCCTCCGCCGCGCGGGGGCTGTTGTCCCGGCGGCCGGAGGAGACTCAAACCGCGAGGGGACGTTCAGTTCCCGTTCTGGGTGGGGGCCAGCAGAGGGCGATGAGGGTTCTGCTCGGGTGCCGGCAGCTTGAGTGCCGCGGAGGGCTGACGGTTTCCGAGGACTGCGGTTTCCAGGGCGGGCCAGCCGGTGGTCAGGTGCCTGTTGACGCTCGGCGAGTACTGAGCCGGGCGAGGAGCCCCCGTGCAGTCAGCGCGGCTGAGCAGAGAAGGGCCTTGCAGAGGAGAGGGCCCCTGGGGGCCTGCAGAGACCGCCGCGGGCACAAGCTCACTGGCTTCCAGGCTGGCGAGGAGCGGGGCGCCTGTGAGCAGGCGTTCCAGCTCTGGCGTGTCTGCCCTTCCCAGCCCCCGTCTCCTGTCGAGAGTGGTGCGCGCTCAGTCCAGGCATGTACATGCGAGTGGAGTCACGCACCAGCTCCTGCCTCCATCTGAAGAGGGCTCCAGGCATCAGGTCCTGGTCTTTGCTTGTTGGTAAGGATGTCCGTATTTTCCCCCAGATGAAAAATCTAACTTAAAAGAAGATGAAAACGAAACTGTCCTCTGTTCTGTGACCCCCAAGTATAGCAGTTGTTTTGCTACTTTGTATCTTTCCAGCTTTTACCCTATACGCACAGCTTTTGCCCTACATTCGTGCCTTTACAGAGGATCTGTCCTTTTTGTCGCCACGTGATGTCTTAATGTTAAGATCGCGCATGTTCTGAGGTCCTCTATCCCTTTCACTTGCTTCCATACACCTGGTTGCAGGTGTATGTTGGAGGCTTATGTGATGGGCCACGGTTCCTTCCCATTTTTTCTTCCGCCCCTCTCACTGTCCATCAGAGGGTCCTGCACTGGAGGGGCAGCTGCGCGGTGTTGGTGGGATCGGACCTGTGAAGAGTGGCGTGGCTGTGCCTTCAGCAGCTTGTCTCTGGTCCATCTTTCCCGTGACCCTGCATGTGGCTGCCTGCCTGTTCTGCTTCACGTGCCATGTCGTGATTCTTTATGTACATCTTATGTTCGTTCCACACCACGTGCTGCTGGAGTAAAACCCTTCCTGTCGGCTTGTCTGGTTTCCCAGCAGCTCTGGAGCCTCGGGTAGAGGAACGTATTTAGGGAACCCTATGAATGGCATCTGCCATGTTTCTGAGTGCACTTCCTGGCTGTTTCCCCCACTTCTGAGCCTGGTGGTCTTCTGTCCCCCTGCCCCCCGCCCCCAGCCATCACTGGCACCAGGGAGGGCCTGCTTGTCTGGGCCTGTGGCTCCTGGGAGGAGGGGGCTCTGGGCTCGTGATGGCCCAATAGGGAGGCACTTGCTTTTCTTTCTGCAGGAATCTTGTCGATTGGCCTGGCTGCTGCGTACTACAGTGGAGGTGAGGTGCATTCCCCCCCCCCCCCCCCCCGCCACCCCCGGTAGCTTTCTTGGCTGTTTGGGAAATAGAGAAAAGAGAGGGAACCTGCCATTTGTGGTGCTCACCGAGGCCCAGCCTTTGGGGCCACAGGCGCCTCCGCCTCTTGGCTTGCACGTGCAGCCCCAGCTCCGCGCGCCGGCGCGTCCTTCCTAACGTGCTTGTCCCTTCTTGTATCTGCGGCACTTCCGTGTCATGACACATTCCTCGAGAAGGTGCTCTCTTGTGTTTGCCTGAGGCTCTACTGCAGGCTGAGCTACACTTCCAGCCACCCCTGCAGGTTCCTCCCCTCCAGTATGACAGACTGTGCCATGATCGCAGAGCCGGGTCAGCCCTGACTCCTGTCTCCAGCAGACACTGGAGGGAGAGCAGAGGGTGCACAGAGCTGGCCAAGCATTTCACACATGGTTCTGCACGACAGGCAGGGCCAGCAGTGTCGGGTGGCCGCCCTGGGCCGGGGTCAGCCAGCCCCAGATGCCGCCCCTGCCCAGTGTCAGCTGGGGAGGGCCCCCCCGTGGCATGTCGGCCTTCACCTCTCTGCTGCTGCCCCTCACCCAGCTGCATGCTGTGTTTGCTCTTCAGATAGTCTGGGCTGGAAGCTCTTCTATGTCACGGGCTGCCTGTTTGTGGCCGTGCAGAACCTGGAGGACTGGGAGGTAAGGCCAGCACAGGTGAGGGCGGGAGGGTGCAGTGGGAATCACAGCAGGAGGAAAGGCTCTGGGGCCTCACACACTCCCCATCCTGAAACCTTAGCTTAGTGGTTTCTGGGCTGAGGAATTTTCTGAAGCTATTTTTCTCGTAGAAGCTTTTCATGACTATTTCCACCAAAATTCTTTACTCCCTAGTGTTGCCAGTAGCACAGAACAGAATGAGGGCCAGTCCGTCTCCCTCGGTGGCCAGCACTCTCCCCGTGCCTTGGTCCTCTTCATGAGGAACCACAGGACTCAGGTGCTCTCTGACCTCCAAACTTTGATCTCTATTCCTTTGATGATCTCAGCTGCTGTACTTCTCTTTTGCTTGGGGAGAGCACCTGCTTTGATGCCCCTTTTTCTCTCTACACCCCCTGGCCCCGTGCTCCCAACAGACAGGAGCCCGGGAGGGTCTGGCTGTGGGTGTTCGGCTCTGGCAGAGCAGCTGGGTGTCTTCCCGAGTGTCTCCTCCCGTGAGTCCAGGCCCCCCTCTGGAAGTTCCATGTGTGGCTGGCCTGCACACACAGGCCGGCAGCCGGATGATCCCCTTCTGGCCGGTTTTCCAGGAAGCTGTTTTCAACAAGAGCACTGGGCAGGTGGTTCTGAAGACATTCAGCTTGTACAGGAAGCTGCTGACTCTTTTCAGAACTGGCCACGAGCAAGGTGAGGCATGCAGAGTGTGCAGGACACAGGGTGCGGCAGGAGGCTGGTTGTTCCAGACTGGATGGAGGGTGGTGAGCGAGACCACAGAGACCAGGCCTGAGGCCTAGAAATGGGACGGGTCCGAGCTGGCTGCTGGGTGACACAGGGTGACCCCGGACGTTGCCGGGCAGCCTCTAGCTCAGTGGCTGGTCGTTAGGCACTAGGAAGGCATTTTTCGACAGTTGGGGGAAGATGAAGCAGAAAGACGGGCAACATAGATCTTAGCCCGTCCCTGATGTGTTGCTGCTCATGAGAGCACGGGCAGGCCTTCCACGGTGACCACAGGTGTGCTGGATGCTCCTCCTCACCCAGATGGCACTCTCTGCACAAGCCTGTGCTGTGGCCACGGACCCGTGACGCCGTCCTCTGGAGAACGGCCCCAGAGTGGCTGTGCCCAGCACACAGGCGGGAGGGGCGGGTGGGGAGGAGGGGACCCCTGACTGACCCCCACCCGCAGTGGTGGTCCTGCTGAATGACATCCGGGATGTGAATGTGGAGGAGGAGAAAGTCCGGTATTTTGGGAAAGGCTACGTGGTGGTGCTGCGGTTTGCGACAGGCTTCTCCCACCCCCTCACCCAGAGTGCTGTCATGGGCCACCGCAGGTAAGCTCTGGGCAGGTGACTTGATTGGCCACAGCTGGCTACCTGTGCCCCTCGCCCTCCCATCAGGTGGCTCCCACAGTGGACTTCGTGGCTGGGCCCAGGGAGAGGACTTGGAGGAACGTGGCCTGCCCCTGCTGCTAGGGGAATGTTGGGAGTCTCCACAGGGACAGAGGGGATGGACGTGAGAGTCTCCATGAGGACAGAGGGCAGGGCTGGGGTCAGGTGAGGTGGGGACTAGAACAGAGGCACCATGTCCTGGAGGGGAACCCTGGGGGTGCCAGAGGTGGGTGGTCCAGCAGGAGAATGGTGTGGGCAGCAGGCACCTCTGCCATGGTAACCTGTCCTTCCTCCCGGTGTCGGCCTGGCCCAGTGATGTGGAAGCCATCGCCAAGCTTATTGCCACCTTCCTGGAACTGCACCGCCTGGAGAGTCCTGTGGAGCTGTCTCAGAGCAGTGACAGCGAGGCTGATGGCCTGGGGAGCCAGAGCTAATGCCCACAGAACCCCCCTGGCCTTGGTTCTGGTGGCACCCTGGTAGGCCTGATGAGCCACTGGCAAGTCTTCCTCCGGTGCCTGGGTGTGTCCCTGGCAGCGCCAGCGTGGGACCTTCAGCCATTCCTGCTGCTTGCTTCCGCCCTCTGAGCAGAACCACAGGCTGACCTTCTCTGCAGGCCTCAGAGCTGCCTCCTCCTGGCATCAGATGGCTGGCCCCAGCCTGGGTGGTATGGGTGGGGCGTGAGGGCACACGTACCCCACTGCCCACCAGCTGTGTGGGGATCAGGTCTCTGAAATGGGAGGGATGCTCAGGCTCCCCGGGGCGGGGGGGGGGGGGCAGGGAGGTTCGCCAGCACCAGCTCCCCCAGCATTTCAGCTCCCCAGTGAGAGCAAGGCTTTAGCAGGTGTGCATAGGGCCAGCGGCTGGGTCAGGCTCTGAGGATGCCAGGACGACACCCACATTCGCATGTTGTCCGTGGGAATCCCAGTGGGTCATGCCCCACACGCTGCAGCCCTTCTCTGGCTCAACGTCCTCAGGGGTTAGAGTGCAGTGCTTGCCCAGGGTCTGAAGGGCCCAGGGTGGACGCTGAGGGTCCCACCTGCCTATGTGCACTGCAGCCACTCCTAAGGCCTCCCCAGCCCACAGACAGCCCCTGTCCAGCTGGGCCTGCAGGGGTGGGGGAGGCCTCATGCAGGCCCTAGACCAGGGCGGCTCCCTCAGGAACCCAGGCAGGATGGGGGGCCCAGGGCTGCTGCAGCAGTCCCCGCAGAGGGGGCACTCAGGAGCCGTGCCTAGGACTGGCTGGGGAGACCCGCCCCCTTCTCAGATGTCACCAGCAGCGCTAGTTTGGGGATGCAATCATTTACACATGCCAAAGTTAGGTTTTAAGTGGTAAAATCTGAAAGCCTTCTTTTTCTAAAATAAAGTATGAAATGCTGTAACTGGTTCCTGGTGTGGTCATCCCGACGGGAGGATGCCCTGAGTTGTGGAGGGATCTGTTTGGCCAGCTCCCCTCCACCTCTGCTGGGCCTGCAGGGTGAGGAGAGTCTCAGGACCACTGTGCAGGACCCAGGGGGGGAGCGAGGTCTGAGTCCCACTCGCAGGAGCTCTAGCTCCCACTCTCCTTTTTATTTCAAGCCAACAGGTTCTACACGTGGGTCAGTAAGCAGGCCTCAGCGTGTGTCCTCCTTGGACACTTCCCATTTGTCGTTCGCAGCGAGAAATGTCTGCACCGTGGGTGTGGCCTGTTGCAGGTGGTTCCGGGTACAGTGGGAGGCCAGATGCAGCTGGACAGGGGTGCCTGGCCCCACGCCTCAGGGGTCCTGAGCTGCGAGCGGCCTGGGGCTGGCTGCCTCTCGGAGGTCCTGTAGCAAACCCTGTAGCCGCCTCAGGCTGGGCTGCACGTTCTCCTCCAGCCACTCCTCCACGGTGTCTGGGTAGAAGACGCGATGCAGGGCGGCCTCCAGCTCCTGCACCAAGGTGCTCCACCTGGCCAGGAGGCTGAGCGACACAGCCAGCGGTGAGCCTGCCTGGCGGGCACCCCTGGGTGGCAGCTCACAGCCTATGCACTACACTCACATGCTGCACAACCCCATGGGTCGGTACGGTTATATGCCTCAGTTTACCCATGCATAAAACGGGGCTATGAGTGCTGACCTCACAGGGTGGTTGGGAATAAGTGAGTTATGTTTTCACATCTGAAACTAGAATGCTCTTGACAACTGGCTGGCAGGGTTTGTCTTTAGGCGTGAACCTGTCGACATCGGACAGCATCTTTCACTCAGTGGGGACACTCCGTTGGCCTCAGCTCAGAGCTGTGAGACAGGAGAGCAGCAGGGAGGGCTGGCTGGCCAGGATGAGTCCTGGACCCTGCCCGGGGCATTCAGTGACCCTCACCCTTTTAGGCCAGAAAGGCCCTGGCTTCTCGAACGCTTACGGCACAGGTGATTCGGCAAAATTGATTCACCTAGGAATTCACCGCTGCAATACCTAGAAAGCTCGTCTTGGTTCAAAGCCGGTAGCCCCAGAGGACATGCAGCCCTGGGGGTGGGCACTGCCAGGAGGGGGGGCAACTAACCTGAGCGCCTGGGGCTGGATGTGCTGAACCATGACCGGGTGGATGAGCTTCCGCCTGCGGTGGTAGGGGCTGAACCAGCCAGTCACATACCTGGGGGGCAGACCCACGCACGCTGGTGGACCCTCTGCAGCTAGCAGGGCAGCCTCACGGTGGTTTCAAAATAATGCCTTTGAGAAAACTTGAGAGTCTGGTAGAAATTTTAAAAAAGTTGGTTCCCCCCAGAAAGTCTCTGTATAGGACGGGCCACCCTCACCCTGTCCTGTTGGGAATGTGGGGTGGGGCTCAGCCCCCTGCCCACTCACCTGTCCCTCTCCAGCAGTGTGTCCACGGAGCTGCGCAGGTGGAGGCCGACGTGCGTGACAAGGGCCAGGATGTCGCTGCCAGGGAAGGAGCCGGCCCCCTCACTGCACGAGAGCCGTCATGCTGAGATGGGGGTCCAAATGTCCGGGGAGAGGCAGGGCTGGGGGTGGGGGGGTTACCTTGTAAAATCAGTTATTTCTAGGTTTGAAATCCCGAGAAAGTTCTCCACTTTTGCTTTAACATCTTCGGCAAAGCCTCCTGCAGCCAAGCACAGACGGAGATGGTCAGAGGGGCCTCTGGAGGGAGAGAGAGGCTGGGCCCCTGCACCACTGTGCGGGCCTGGTGGCAGGAAAGTGACCGAGGAGGTCAGCGTGCACGTGCCAGCCCCAAGGAGACCTTGGGGACGGGGCTGCTTGTGCAACACATGGAACAGGCTCACTATGTTAAAAATGAGAAAACAAGATGCAGAGCGGCACCATCACCAGGGAGACCCACCAGCCTGTGCTGCCGGCGCGCCCACAGGTGTGCAGGACGTATGCAGCACCTGGCAAGCGCGGTTTCTCACATGTGGACCATTCCAGAACAGACACGAACCAGTGAGGCTTGCGCGGGAGCAGCTGGTGGGGCAGGAGGCCCGTCTCCACAGAGGGGAGGGCTCCGTGGCAGCGGCGCCCACCTCAGAGGCGGGCAGTGGCAGCCAGCACCGTGTCAACAGCAGAGTCGGCCGCGGTGTCCCGGCACCTTTCCTCTGAACTGTTCACAGCTAACGCTTCAGAGGGCATCACGTAGAGGGAAGGCTCAGTGTCCGTCCTTCTACCACCGTGTGCAGCCTCTAGCGGTGCGGGAGCCAGGCCCTGTGCACCCCACGTCGCCCCCGTGAGTCCACGTCTCTGCCCGAGTGGGGGTGCCCGGGTCGGCACTGGGCAGCCAGGCATTCAGCAGAGGCCTTTTCTGCACCCACCCACGTGAACTGCTTTCACAGGCTCACTGCATCTGGGGTCAGCAGGGGGGTGGGCGGCTGAGCCCCCCTCCACTAGGGAGGAAGACAACAGTCCAGCTCCAAGGAGGTGCAGCGGGGCGTCCAGCACCAGGCTCTGCGCCGCCCCCCGCCCCGCCCCGCCCCGGGAGAAGCAGGGGCCATACCGTGGAGCAGTGACTGCAGGCAGACGGCCAGGGACGGGATTCCCACGGGCAGCAACTCGCACAGCACGGAGAAGTGGTCGTACCTAGGTCCACGGGAGAGGGCCACTCAGCTCCCGCTGCCCGTGCCTGCACGGCAGATGCCTGCACGCTCTCCCGGCACGCGGGACAGGCCTCGAGAAGCTCGAGCGGGCTGCTGCCTCTGGAAATGTGCCACCCGGAGGCCCTGCCTGGGGCTTACTGCTCTGTGGTGGCCACCCTGACTCCGCTGTGGGAGGCCTGAGGGTCGGCAGGGCATGGGCGGGGGCCTCCAGCTGCCCCCCCCCGCTCTGCCCTCCCAATCGCAGGCATGGACCTGTGGCTAGGACTTGGCCAGGAACAGGGCTTCACTTGCAGCTCACTTTTCAAATGGCGCGAAATCCCTAAAGAGATAAAATCCGTCTCACACCGGCCGGACGTGAGACAAGTTACGTGTGGCTCTGGAGGTGAGGCTGCTGACAGTACAGAGGGGACCAGGGTGTGTCGTGGCCCCGGACACCCTGAGTGGTGTCCCCTCTGCAGAGTTTGGGGGATGGCTGTGGGGGTGTTAGGTGCCCAGGCTCCTCCCCTCCCGAGAGCACCGGCCCCCTTCCCGGGGATGGCTGAGGCCCAGGCTGGACACAGGCCAAGGAGGGCGGTCTGTCCTGGACACAACCAGAGCTGCCTGGCCCCTCCTGGGCAGGTCGGCCCGAGAGCTTCCCCGGGGCCCGCGTGGCCTTACCTCTGCCAGCCAGTCAGGACGATGCCCTGCAGCATGTCCGCGGGCCCACGGGCTGCCACCTGCAGCCACTGCACGTTGTTCCTGAGGTGGTGCTCGATGGGGGTCAGGGCCTGGCTCGCCCCCGTGGCGCCCTTAAAGGCGCTGGCAGCCCACAGCCGGAGAAAACCACACTTCCGGTACTTTTCCATGAGAAGAGCTAGGCGAGAAAGTGAGTGGTGTGATGGGCCTGGGTTCGAGGAGCTGCGGCTGCCAAGCCTGGACACTGCACTCGTCCAGACCAGAAAGCAGGAGGAGCCCCCAGCCGCCGGCTCCACTTCCAGGCAGACTGAAATCTCAGCGAGAGAAGAGACGCCTGCCATGTGCAGGTGACCCCTAGTCCACCCGCTCGTTAGGAAAAGAGCAGACAGAACGGGACATCTCGCAAGTGACCCAGGCAGGATGTGCTGGGTGTTCCCACGGCTGGCCGTGGCTCACTCGGGGAGGGGCCTTCGGGGAAGCGGACGCTGTTGGCAGGATCCTGATGAACCAAGGGACCGAGGCCCCCGCACACCCCCAGCTGGGCAGTCAGGGCTCCAGGGTCTCAGGGGCCATGGCCAGGGTACTGACCTTTGCCGTGGATGTCCAGGTCAGCCCCGTAGTCCCAGAGCACGGGCTCCACCAGCTGTGGTACCCCCGATGCTGGGGGAGGGAGAGCGGCTGTGAGCCGAGAGCCGTCTGGACACAGCCCTGCGGCCCCCAGTCCTGGCCTTACAACAGAGCACAGGCTGACTTGTTCAGGGTGCCTGGGCTTTAAGTACAGACTCGACACAGCTGTGTTTTTGACAGTAAATGTTGCAACCATGAAATCGGCCAACTTTGGCAATGACCAGACTCTGAGAGTTCTGTGAAAAGTGAGCCCCCCTGGCCGGGGGTCACAGAGCTCCCTGAGGAGGAAATGGTCTGTCTGCATGCTGCAGTGGGGGCGCCGGGCCCGGGTGCAGCAGGAACACACCACTACTTGGATTTAACTCTAATCTTATGAGAACCCAAATGGCCATACATGGGTCGGGGCTGCCTCGAAGACACCCCAGCCTTACAGAGGCTGGGGCAATGGCCAGACTCTGGGCTGGGGCTCTGAGTAGACCACAGGGTGTGTCTCTGGTCTCACTCCAGAGCTTCAGACAGGGTGAGCCCTGGGGCCGGAGGGGTTGCTACTTTCCTTGACCAGCAGCCAGCGTGAGCCTCAGCCACAGCCCCTGCAGGGCTGGCCACAGCGTCCTATGAGGCCGAGGCAGCCAGGAGCACTGGACACGCAAGGCCTGGTGGGACTCTCTTACCATCCCCCTCCTCCTGCTGGCCAGGCCCATTAGGGCCCCGTGGCTACTCTCAGGTTCAGACCTAACACTCTGCACTCCTGTAAGACGTGCAAATGCCTTCTGGGAGAATGGCAGTTTTGTGTGAGGAAGTTTGGAAAGCGGCTCTAAGGGGGTCGCCTGGACTGAGAGCTTTGGGGCAGGGGTCCCAGAGTCCGCCCCCAGCAGCTGCTCGTCTCCTCACTCCCAGCACCAGAGGCCTGGGGGATGCACCTGCCGACCTGAGAGCTGGTCCTCGGGGATGGCCCGCAGCATGTCGTCCCACACCAGGGGCCTCGTGGCAGGGTGCCGGGCCAGCACGTGGCAGGCCACCGCCTTTATGTGGGACAGACACAGTCTTGCTTTGGTGTTATGCTCCTGCTGCAGCCACCGCCTCGAGGCCTCGCCCTCTCCAAGGTAATAGACCTGGAAGGAAGCACAGGACGGTTTGGCCCCAGATCGCCTGGCCTCACCGCGGACACACTGGGGAGAGACCTGGCTCAGGCCGTGTCCGCCAGGATGTCAGTGGCAGCTGCCTGTGTGGAGAGGCTGGCGAAGGGGGCCCTCCTCCTTCACCGAGACCTAACTTCCACTCCAGACTGCCTTCAAGCGTTCACAGCAGCCCAAGGGCAGAAATAACCGAGGTGTCCACCAGCCAGCGAGCAGATAAACAACGTGGGGGCTGGCTCTGCCACTGCTGGGGTGTGGACAGCATGGCCGTTTCGGGTCACAGCCCAGCCCTAGTCTGTCCCGCAGGGGGCAGCTTGCCATGCTCAGCAACATGGCTTTGCCCGCACGAGGTCACAGGTCAGCTGGGAGGGACACCCTCACCGGGGGACGTCTCCGCGGCCCACTCTTCTTTACCCTTTGGCACGTGGACTATTCTTCTATGTAAGAAAATACCCCACAAGGCGGGACAAGGAGCCCCTGAAGTGAGGAAGAGGGGCTGCTACAGCACTGGGAGGGACACACCAGGTAGGTGAGGCTCAGGGGTGGAAGAAGCATCGAAGGACCCACCTCATCACAGCCGACATGGAGCCACCGGGCACCTGGGTGCAGCTCCATGACCTGGCTGATCATGGCTCCCACCAGTGCCAGGGACTCCGCCTCGTGGGGGTTCAGGGTGTTGGGGAAAAGTGCTACTTCTCGGAGGTGAGCGAGAGCCTCATGCTTCAGCACAAACTGCGGAGAGACGGGAGGTGACACTGGGAGACAGAAGCCTGCGGCTGAACTGAGCAAGGGCTGGCTCCAGGTCACCCCAGAGGGCACTGGTGGGCCTGTGGCTGGCTCGTGGCCCTTTCCATCCGATCTACCTGGGCCCGGGGAGAAAAGTTAAAGCCAGGCTCACTCACATGCGGATCCAGCTGCCACCAGCCAGAAACGTGTGGGGTGACCATGGACATGAGAGCCACAGTGGCGACGCACTTTCCTCACACCCCAGCTGACTGGGGATCTCTCTCTCTCTCTCTCTCACACACACACACACACACACACCCCTGAGGCAGACGGGGGACTGGCTGAACTCCCAACGTCCCCAGCCCCTGCGGCACAGGGTGGGTCCTCGCGGCCCCAGCAAACCGCTGCCCAGACCCTGGCTGACCACCAGCCATGAAGACAGAGGGGTGGCCCCTTAGGAAGCCAGGTCAAAAACACAAAAATGAATAAAACACTAACAGAGGCATCAGTAGCCACACACAGCTGGGGAGACAGACCCTGCAGACTGAATGCAGACAATTTACAACCACCTGCAGGGGGAAAAGTCAGATTCACAATATTATCTGAAATATCCAATTTTCAACCAAAAATCATGAGATGTGCAAATAAACCGGAAAGTGGAATCCAGACTCAGGGAAAAACCAATTGGACCCTGATATCAGATTTATCAGATGACTACTCAAAGAAACTATCCTGAAAATGCTCCCAGAATTAAAGAAAACTATTAATAATACCGAAAAATGGGCTCCACAGCAAACTTGACATGTCAGAAGGAACAGTGATTGTGATGACAGACCAACAGGAATTACTCAGTCTGAACAACAGAGATAAAAGGAGAGAACCAAGAGCCTCAGAAGCCCGTGCGGTGACATCAGGCAAACCAATTTGCACGGAAGGGAACCCTGGTGGAGGGAAGAGAAGGGGCACAGAAGCACCTGAGGACATGACCCAAAACTTCATAAAAGTGAAAATAATCTACAGGTCCAAGAGGCTCAACAGAACCCAAGCAGGATAAATGGAAAGAAACTCAAACCTAGAAGTCATAACCAAACTGCTACAAGGCAAACACAAATAGGAAGTCTTGAAAGCATCAAGAAAAGAAAAGAAAAGCTTAGGGAAATAATACCGTAATTAAAGGCTGACATACCATATTTATGGATTGGAAAATCCAACAGAGTAGAGCTGATTTTCCCCCAAAATGATTTACATTTAATGCAATTTCAATCAAAATCCCAACAAGGTTTCTTCTTTTTTAAAGATTTTACTTATTTGAGAGAGAGAAGAGAACGAGCTGGTGGGGGAAGGGGCAGAGGGAGAGAATCTTAGGTAGACTCCCCACGGAGCAGGGAGCCCAACACGGGGCTCGATTCCAGGATCCTGAGATCATGACCTGAGCCGAAGGCAGATGCTTAACAGACTAGGTCACCCAGGGGCCCCAATCCCAGCAAGGTTTCTTACAGATGTAAAAACAACTGAGTCTAAAATACACACAGAGAAGCAAAGGGAGAACAGACAAAGCAACTCTGAAAAAGAAGAATAAAGTTGGAGGACTCTTATTACCTGATTTTATTTAAGATTCACAGTAAAGCTACAATAATCCAGACAAGATGGTACCGACAAAGAAACAGACGCATAGACCAATGGAACAGGGTAGTTCAGACCATCACAAATAAGGTCAACTGAGAACAGACGCACAGACCAATGGAACAGGGTAGTTCACACCACCACAAATAAGGTCAACTGATTTTTGACAAAGCTACAAAAGCAATTCCAAATTCCAAATTCTAAAGAGAGGCTAATCTTTCAGTAAGATGGCATGACTGGCCATCTCAAGCGGTCACACAGCATATGCAAAAAACAATGAGCCTCACACCTTACATAAAAATTAACTCAATGTGGACCATGAGTGGAAAGTGTATAAATGCAGAACTTTAGAAGGAAACAGGAAAAATCTTCATGACCAGGTGACTGACAGAGTTCTTAGAAATGACACCAAAAGCACAATCCATCAAAGCAAAACTGAGAAACTGGACCCATCAAAATTAAGAGACTTTTGCTCTTTGAGTACACTAAGGGAATGAAAAAATAAAAGTACAGATTGGGAGCAAATATTTGCAAATCACAGATCTAACAAAAGACTTGTATCCAGAATTTCCAAAGAACTTAAGAACTCAACAGTTCAGAAGATGAACATGCAAAATGCTTGTACAGTTATTTCACCAAAGAGGACATCCTGATGGCAAGTAAATGCGGGTTAACAGTCTTCCTCCAAAAGGAACCAACCCTGAGGACACCCCGACCTGGGACATCTGGCCTCCAGAACTGTGAGAGAGCACATTTCTGTGGGTTTAAGTGACCTGGTTGAGGTCCTTTGCTGCAGTGGCCCCAGAAAACAAGCCCACTCTGAGAGCAGGCCCCTCGAGGAGCAGGAGTTGGGGGACGACCGGGAGAAAAGGGTGCGAGCGGCACCATCGGGGACCTCCGGGCACACGAGGCTGGAGGTGGAGGGTTGGTGGGTGCCGACCTGGGACAGGAGCAAGGGCAGCAGGACCACACAATGGCCCGAAGTGCAGGGGGTGAGGGTGCCCGAACAGGGCAGAGGAGCCAGGCGCTGGCGGTCACGGAGGACGAAGGGGAAGCAGGAGTGGACATGGCACTGTCTGGAGAGGGAGCATCAGCTGAGGAGGGAGAGCTTGAGAGGAGCCATGGGGACCGCCCACCGTGTCTGGGGGGCTAGCACACTGCTAGCAGAAGCAGCACAGCCAGGGGTGGGGGGCTGGAAGGGAGCAGCTGGGGCTGCAAAAAGCCCAAGTCAGGTGTGATGGGCCAGAACATGTTGCTACATTTAGTGACCTGGAGGGATGCTCTGTGGGCTGTAGCCCATGGCAGCAGGAAGTGAGGAGACCAGAGAGCTCGGCAGGGAGTGCCAACCAGGAAAGCTGGGGGCCTGAGCACGGGAGACACGGTGCAGCAGGGGAAGGGGCGCGTGGCTGGCTGTGAAGACAGTGCCTCTGAAGTAATCTGCGCTTGAACACCTCGGGGAAGGGCTGCCCACAGGGCTAGAGCAGCTGTGTCCATTAGAGGAAAACTCGGAACCTGTAGCCATTAAATCAATGTTGTGTTTAATCTGCTGTCCATCTTCTGATGCAGATGTGAGAAATATTTCTGAAGATCCCATAGGAGCTTGGGAAAATATTTTCAGTATTAAGTGATGAATACAAGTTAAAAGGAAAACAACTTGACCCTCAGGGCTCCATGGGAATCAGGCATCCCCACTGGCTCCTTCCTGCCATTCCTTGGACAGAGGTTGCTCTGACCTAGAGCTCTGTGTTTTTCAGCCATTTACAGTGCAGGGGCTTCTGAGAAAGAGCTGCTCCCTGCCTGTGGCTGGCCACCGCCTGTGTGCCCCCAAGCCCCACACCTGGGCACCAGGTGACTTCTGCTCCTCCCCCTTACCTCCATGTGTCCAAAGGTCTGCACCAATGGAATGACCTCTAGCTCATTCAGTGTAGCCAGATGTAGGATCTCCTTGATTTCAGGGGGGCTAGGAGACAAAGATCATCCAGAAGTTCACTCCAGCCCGTTCACACCAGCTCCAGTTCACTCCAGCCCGTTCACACTCCAGGTGCTGTTCACACCAGCCCCTGTTCACGCTCCAGCTTCTGTTCACACCAGCTCCTGTTCCCACCCCAGGCCCTGTTCCCACTAGCCCGTTTCCACTCCAGCCCCTGTTCACGCCTGTACTCCTGTTCATGCTCCCCCTCCCTTGTCAGGTTCTGGGGCGAGGGACTCTCCTGGGAAAACTAGTATAGTCACTATATCCAAAAAGCTCAAAAGATATTCCTAAGGTTTCAGAGAGGGCTCCCACCCTATAATTTGGGAAAATGATGCTCTGCTATGTCCTCAAGTAACGGTTTGGTTTTTACCAATTATTCTTACTGAACTCTATAAAGAAGCTGAAGTCATTTTACAAGAAACTAGGCCATACAAGGAATCATATTCTACAAAGGGGTTGGCAGATGGGCTCAAGGACAAATTCACCTGCCTGTTTTCATACAGCCCATGACGTAAGAATGGTTTCTACAGTTTAACATGGTTGAGAAAAATCAAAAGAAGAAAATACTTTATGATATGTGAAAGTTACATGAAATTCCTATTTCAGTGCCCACAAGTAGAGTTTTATTGGAACTCAGCCACGACCACTCATTGACATTACTGTCCATGGCTGGCTGCTTGTGCCTCCCCCCCCCCACCCCCCAGATTGCTGCAGCAAAGACCAGGCAGCCTGCACAACAAAACTGGCCCTTTACAGAGGATCTGGTGACCCCTTTAACAGAGAAAATGTAAAAGACCTTCAAGGTTACACTTGGGGGGGGGGACTCACCCCCTGGGGGTTAACGACCTCGGTGAGTGCACTTGAGGGTGGGAATGCTCTGGGGGGCGCAGATGACACCCGGGAAGGGCTGGCTGCCTGCTCTGGCATCAGCTTTCATACACGAGTCTATCTCAAGAAGAAGGTGAGTTCCAGTTTCTCTGTGTGTGTTCGAAACATCTCTTAACCAGTACTATGAATGTATGGACTTCAAATAGACCTTTTCCAAGCTTCACAGGTACCCTAGCATTGTTTCCACTTAAAAAACAAACAAATGAACAAAACATGTGCCTCATTAGAAAAACAGAGCAGCATGAAAAGAACAAACTTCGAGCAAGCTCAGTGCAGTGTTAACACTCTGGACACACCCGTGGGGCACGAACATCTTGTGGAGTTCTCACACAGAGCTGAACCTCCCTCCAGAGCGGCCCACCAGCCAGATGCCTTTTTCTCACCCTTGTGAACACAGAGCATCACAACCTTTTAAAAACTTTCACCAGTTTGATAGCCAAAATGGCATTTCACTCATTTTAGTTCACTTTATTACTATCATATGCTTATCGGCCATTTTAATTTTTTGGACGGAATCAGCCCACATGTCCTTTGCTCGTTTTCTTTTTAGGGTGTTATTGATTTACATGGACACCGTAACTCTGAGGCCAAGTCGGTGCACACGTGGCCACACACCTGCTTTGACTGATTCTGACCCCTCCCCCTTTAATCTTTCCTTTCCTGATGAGGGCTCCAGTGTGCCCTTAAAGAGCAGCATTCCCCTCCCCCTGCCCCCCCACCTCCCCCAATCTTCTCCCTTCCCCTAAATGTTTTCAAATTCTCTCCAGTAAATGTATTTTATTTTTGTAACTAAGACATGAGTTTAAACGCCAGAAGAGGGCTGCCCCACCACAGCCAAACCCTCGCCTGCCCTGCCCACACCTCCGGGTGGCCCCGCACATCTGCTTCTCCGTGGCTGGGGATACCTGTATGCGTGCTTGGCTCTCAGCAGCCTGAGGTGGCCCTCATAGGGAAACATGTCTTCATACTCGAGGAGGAGCCCATTGGCGCCCAAGGCATGGAACAGAGGAAAGACCTGGGGGAACAGGGATGCTATGAGGAAGCAATCATCTGAAGGACGGTGACAGACGTGCCACATGTGAACTGTCCTCCTGCCTGTGGACATGTGCTCTATTTGACGTTCACATTTCTCCTGGAAACATTTAACCTGGAATGCGTACTTTGTGTTATACCAAATCAAACTCTAACACTGCAACCTGTTCACTCGGCACAGGGTGGGTCTGCACCTATGGCACAGAGCCGTGGCTCAGCCTCACGGTTCAGCCAGGAGGCAGTGAGGGGCTGAGGGTGTGGCGGGGAGTGGGCTGTTCCTGGCTGCGCTCATGGGGCCTCCCCTTGCTCACCCCCACTTCCTCCTCTACCTTTGTTTCAAAGGATATGAATTCCTATCCTCAAGCATTATCAGGACTAGTCCATGTCTACCATACAGAACTGAGATTTTCTTCTAGTCTGATGTCAAGGCTGTGGTGGAAAAGAGACATTATGGGCGCCACCGGAGCAGCCTCCTGCAGGTATCAAAAACAGCAACCCCTCCCCAGACCAGGGTCACTGCAGGTTCCACAAGATTTTAACAGTCCTGTTGATGTGTCTGTCAAAACTTTCCTTTCCCAGGAGTATGGGGACGTTCTGAAGCAAGCTGGATGGAAGAAGGAAAACAGCCGGGGGCTAAAACTTTGCCATAGACAAGTCATAATCAGTAGTTTTCTGCAAATTACAAAAAGAGGCAGCCAGCCTGGAGTAGATCGAGCAAATGCAGGTCAGGCATGCGGATAACACAACATAATGGTCTTGGCATTTTCCCATTTGCTCAGCATTTTTGCTTCTGGTTTGCTTCTCAGCCTCTTGCGGCCATCTGACCACTGCAGCCTGTTCGGCGCTTTGGCTGTTGGGGTTGATGGCGATCCTTTGTGCCATGGGTGGTGAGGAGGCTGTGGGGCCAGGTGGCCCAGGTGTCCCCAACACATACTCCGGCCCAATGCTAGGCACGGGGCTGGGATGGAGAAGGTCCTCGCTGTAAATCCACACCAGCGTGCATACACACACGTGGGGCATGATACGCTGAGCCTCCTGCATCCGTCGTCGAGACTCAACATCGTTTCCCCTACTTTCCGCTTTTCTCACTGGAGTATTTCTAAGCAAATCCCAGACGACACAACTGTTCACGTATACATACTTCAATGTATATCCCTGGTGAAGACTTTTTACAAAAGCGCACCACAACATCATTATCCCACCTAACCAAATCTTTAATATCATCCATGCTCAAATTTTCCTCTGTCTAAAATCTTTTCACACGTGGCTTGTTCGAAGCCAGTCCAGTGAAGGTCCATACACTGCATTGTTTGAATGGATCTTTTAAGGTTCTCTGATTTTTAAGAGTCCCTTCTGCTTTTTTAATTTGGAATTTATTTGTTGAAGAAACCAAGTCACTGTTTTGTATGATTTCCCAAATTTTGGATGGGTGGTATTCTCAAGATGTCCTGTAGTGTGTTTGCCTATTTCCTACTCTTGTGCGTGCTGGTGGTTAGACATGAAGGGGTGATTGGATCCAGGTGTCATTCTTTTGGCAAGCATACTTCACAGATGGTTCTAGAAGTCACAAGTCAGCCTGCCCCACAAGAGTGATGAGGGGCATCAGCCAGACCCGTGCCTTGCACTTCTGCCTAACAGTTTCAGCCGCCACTGACATTCGCACCCAGTGCACTGAACAGGAGCTGCACAGCGGTGGCTCTCCAATTACCTGTTGGCTGGGATGCTTCCTTAAGGAGGAATTTGCGCTCAGAAATTATTTGGTTACTCCAGCTGTGATGCTGCGGCAGCTGGTGCTTGCTCTTCAGTAAATTCACTCACTTCTCGGATGTTCACAATAGCTGGCCTGTGGCTTTCACGCCCAAAGGTCAATTTGGTTGGATACAAAATCCTTCAGTATCTTAAATACGTTACTCCCTCATCTTCGGTCATAAAACGCTGCTGTCAAAAGTATCTGATGCTGATCTAATTAACCTTCCCTCAAACAGAACTTGTACCTTTTTCCTGTGTGCCCAAGAGTTGTTCGTTTTCATTTTCTTTGAAGTCTCATACATTTACTAAAAGATTTACTTAGCGTCTATCATCTTCGGTATATGGTATGCCTTTTCTTTCTTTTTTTAAGATTTATTTCTTATTTGAGGGAGAGAGTGAGAGAGCGCATGAATGGGGGGAGGAGCAGAGGGAGAGGGTCTCAAGCAACGCCCCCGCCCAGAGCTTGGAGACTGACTCCAGGCTCGATCCCACAACCCATGAGATCATGATCTGAGCTGAAACCAAGAGTCAGATGCTCAACTGACCGAGCCACCCAGGCGCCCCAGGTATGCCCTCTCAACATGTCTTAAGTTTCAGGACAGTGTTTCTGTAGTTTCTGAGCATTTGTCCTACAGCACTGCTTTGGTTTTCTTCTTGGGGGACTGTTGCAAACTGAAAACAAGGCTATGATACAGTGCCTTCCTCATCGAGAGGCAGTGTCTATTCCGTCTCGAATCTGGGCTGACTTTAGACTTGCTTTCCAAGAGGAACACTAGGCCCAGGAAGGCTTGCGGCTTTGGCTCCCATGCTCCCAAAGCACTGTCCTGTGATGGCCACGCTAAGAGAGGCTGGCCTAGCCTCTGAGAGGACAGGTGCCCACAAGGAGGACTAGAACCCGGGTGCCCAGTGGACAGCCAGCACTGACTGCTGCACATGTGAGAGCATCTTGGACCATCAGGTGTTCCTAGTTGTCAGGGGACTGCCAACAGGGGAGGGAGCCCAGGATGGACCAGCAGAACCACCCACCAGCCTATGGAAACAGAAGGAATGGTGAATTGCTGTCTTAAGCCTCAAAATTTGGGGTGTTTGGCCCCCCCAGCAGCAGATAACTGAGGGGGCTCCAGTTGTAGGCGAGTGGGACCTTCTTTGCTTATCTTCTGTCTCTTTCAATTTGTCAGAATGCTTTTTATCTCTTCATGTGTGACATTCTCTTTTTCCTTATTTCCCAACAGTATGCTTTCCATGGCGTCTGCTCACTTCTGTTCTTCTGCTTTAGTCTCTCTTTTGGCTAGAGGCTCCCTCTCCTTCCTCCACATCCCTGCTCTCCATGTTAGAACCTTTACTCTGCTTTACTTTCAGTGTTCCTGTCCAGCTCCCCACGGATTCTCTCCTGAACACTGTGTTCTTAATGTGGGGCTCAGTCTTTCTAGAAGTTTCTGAAGGTATTTCTGAAAGCCTTAGGCCTCTCCAGCATCTTCTTCTGAGTCTTTCTGCACTCACTCTCAAATTGCAGCCAGTGAAACCTCTCCCCCATTCCTCTCTGATGGAGGACCTGTCCTCGTGGGCCTGTTTTCTGGGTCTTCTGGTCTTGGCCCTGTCAGAATCCCTTCCTCTCTCCTCCATCACCTCCTGCCTGGCACCTAATTCCACATGGGTGGGATGCTGTACCACTCGCATTTGGGGATTCACGGGGATACCCACATACCTACTTCTGTTGAAGAGTGTATTGGTCTTCTAGGGCTGCTGTAACAAATTACCACAACCTGGGTGGCTTAATACAATGAGAATTTATTCTCTTCCAGTTCTAGGGGTCAGAAATAAAAATATCGGGGTGTGGGCAGGGCAGTGCTCTCTCTGAAGGCTCCAGGGACGAACCCTTCCTTGCCTCTTCCAGCTTCTGGTGTTGCTGGCAGTCCTGGTGCCCCTTGGCTTGCAGATGCATCCCTCCAATCTCTGCCTCTGTCCCCACAGGTGCCCCCCGTGTCTAAATATCCCTCTCAAGGGGCGCCTGGGTGGCTCAGTTGTTAAGCGTCTGCCTTCGGCTCAGGTCATGGTCCCAGGGTCCTGGGATCGAGCCCCGCATCGGGCTCCCTGCTCCGCGGGAAGCATGCTTCTCCCTCTCCCACTCCCCCTGCTTGTGTTCCCTCTCTCACTGTCTCTCTCTGTCAAATAAATAAATAAAATCTTAAATAAATAAATATCCCTCTCTTTTTTTTAAAGGATTTTATTTATTTGAGAAAGAGAGAAAGCGCACAAGCAAGGGGAGCAGCAGGCAGAGGGAGAAGCAGGCTCCCTGGCAGCCCGATGCGGGACCCGATCCCAGGACTCTGAGATCATGACCCGAGCCAAAGGCAGACGCTTAACCGACTGAGTCACCCAGGCACCCCTAAAATTCCCTCTTTTTATAAGGACATCACTCACTGGATTAGGGCTACCCTGCTCCAATAAGGTTCATCTTATGTTGATTATAATCGCAAAGACTATTTCCAACTGAGGTTACATTCATAGGTACGAGTAGCTAAGATTTGAACATTATCTTTTTGGGAGATACAATTCAGCCCACAACAAAGAGGCTGTGGGTCTCCTTTGTTGTGTTCCCCCCTCCCCCCTGCTCCCTTTTGGTATCCTAGTTGCTCTGTTTTATGAAGGGATTTGGGGGGAAACTCAAAATCTATGCTGCCTCCAACATCGTGCCCCTGCCTAGAACCCCAGGGATGCGCTCTAAGCACACATTTCTATAGAATACTGTTCACAGCTTTGAAGACCAAACCCAAGGCAAGGGAGATTGTCTAGAGGGAAAGGGGCTCTTACCTCAGAGAGGTAGGAAACCTTTGGTGGAGCTCCTTTAAGGTCCAAATGAACTAATCGCATCTTAAATGGTGAAGAACGTGACATTTCACTATTTTTCATGAAGTCATGTAACAAAAATCTCTTGTCTGGGCACTTCTTCCTAGTGGAGAAATTCAAAGTTATAAACGGGCAGAGGCCCCTTTTAGGCCTTGCACTTCCACTCTGTGCTTCAATTCCCACACGCCAAGGTTTGCTTTATTCACTGGGAGGAAACTCATTTCACCAACATGAAAATGAATCAAGAAGTCTACCTCATGTTCAAATAAAGGGACCTCTGCCATTTAATTATTATTTGCCCCTAAAATAGAATAGCACTGGTTTCCTCATAAGATGGCTATGATCTATAATAACACAAACGACTGCGAAATAATTTTGTTTTAAAGACTGTCTCAAGTTGTGCATACTATGCTAGCGAAAACAGGCAGATATATATAAACATCTTTCACGTCCTACAATATGTTTCTGTAGAAAATTTATCCTTAATTTTAATTTACTCTCAAGAGCATTAAAAATAATTTACGCTTCTAAAACTCAAGTCAGCTTGGCTGTACGGAAAAAGAAACTAAAAATTTAGTCTTGGTCAGAGAAAACTGTCTAGGATTTAAAACAGACCACTGATAATTTGAAAAGCAAATGAGCCACGAGTATATCAGGGCTGACTAACTTCTATTAAAGTAAAGGAAGTGTCTGGATGACAGTGAAGTAGCTGGGAAAGAGTGCAGTCTCCCCGCCCCCCCCAGCTATTATAAAAACACAAAGGATAGGATGAGAAAAATGAAAGAAAATCTTTGCATATTGGTCACGTTTACATCTCAGTAACTCACACTACTCATTCTGTGTGAGGACTCATAAATCCCTGACCTTAAGAAGTCTATTATAAAACAGGGAAGATAAAATACACGCACACAGAAACCAGTTTGATTTTTTTTTAAAGAAATTACATTCAAAACAATCTCAATGACAAAATTCTCAAGGCAATTACCCAAATTACCAGCTGACGGGTGGATGAGTTTTGTGAAAACGCATTCTGAAACCTGCTTTTAAAGCTGAATTGTTTAAAAATCTTACAAGCCAAATCTATTTTCCAGAGACTAGACTCAAACACCTTCAAGCTGAGAAGTGTGCCCTGCCGGTGTGAAGAGCCCCTCATATTCAGGGAGAACCTGCTCCCGCCGCTGCATTGCTGCGCTAAGAGGAATGCTGACATACTACCTGCGGCAGGCACACTGGCTTAACGGCGTTAAGTCTCTGCAAAATCTAAAGGAAAAGAACCAGAGAAGTCCCTGTTTCACCTTGCTATGAGTGTGCTAATCTCTGCTCGGACTCCCTCCTGCACGAAGTCTACAGAGATGAGCTTATTCCGAACCCCCGGCTGGAAGGTTACTATTATCAGATGAACGGGCGGGCTTCGGGTGGGGCCAGGAGCCCGAGGCGACGACCCGCGCTGGTCTCCCCAGGGCCAGGAATGCTGGGCAGACCTCTTCAGCCCGACGATCGCATGAGCACCTTCTCCCTGTATCATCAGTGAGTTACTCACCTTCTCAGGCTTACTCCTCGCGGATGCGCCTCACTGTTCACCCCTTCAGAGTTCCAGGTGTCCCCACACGGCCGGTTAAGTTTACTTCTCACGCACAGGACGGACGGTTCTGTAGGGAAACGGAAAGCTGTCAACAAGCAGCGGGGCCTTCGGAGACAGGCGCGGACTGAGCACCGGCCGGTCCCAGCACCCCCAGGTGTGGTGCCGACCGCAGGGAAGCAAACAGACCACGGAGAAGGGCGCAGAGACTCCAGGAGAGGAGCTTGGCGACCCCCCAAGAAGAGCCCCGTGACCCCGGGAGGAGGACCCTGCGACCCCAAGAGAAGGGCCCTGAGACCTTGGGATGGGGCCCCCGAGAGCTCGGGAGCAGGGCTTGCAGACCCCGGGACGAGAGGACGACTTGGAGACCCCGGAGGAGGGCCCCGATGACGAGGGACCAGAGACCCCGGGAAGAGGGCGCAAACTGCGGGAGAGGACGCACTTCAGACCGCAGGTTCCGAGGCTCGGCGAGTTCCGAGGGCGGAGGGGCGGCCGAGGGGCGCGCGGGCGGCGCGGTGCCCTGCACAGTGCGCGCCCAGGTCCGCGCTCCGCCCCGCCCTGCTCGGCGCTCGGCCTCCGATTGCTCGGGCCTGGCCGCCAGACCCGGGGTCGACGGTCGAGTGCGTCGCTCTGCGTCCCCGGCCGCGCCGGCCTCGCGCAACCTCTCGCGGCGCTCGTCCGGAGCTCGGGGCGGCTCCCGCGTTCGGCCCGGTTCCGCAGCGGCCTGGCCCGATGGCGCCTCAGCGGAGGGGCGCGCCCAAGGCGCCCGAGGGCAGCGGGGCGACAGAGCGCCGGCGCCCGAGCAGGTACCGGACAGCGCGGGGAGGGGCGAGCTGCGGCGGCGGGCGTGGCGTGGCCGCGCGGTGGGCGTGGTCAGACGGGAGGGCGTGGCCCGTCGGGGGCGTGGCCTGCAGAGTCGTGCCGCGCCGCCGGGGCTCGGGGTTCGGACTCCAGACGGGAAGTCGGGGCGGGAATCCTTCCCTGACCCGGACCCTGTGTGCAGAGGACTCCACGGCCGGCCTCCCGACGCGGACGTGTTCCGAGGCCCCGTCGTGTCGTCCCTGTGCGCTGTCCTTAGGGCTGTGTATAGGAGCGCCGTCGGATGGATGGCCCGATGAATGAAGAAGTGACCGTCCCATCCCGTAGCCTTGCAGGGGGTTCTCCCTAAAGCTCTCAGAGCCAGGGTGTGTTTTCATCGCTCCAGGAAAAATCGCTGCGCCCCAGTGCTTGCCCAGGGGCCGTGGACCTTGCTCTGAGACTTGGAAAGCAGGCCCCTTCTGTTCTGGCGAGGTTCTCTGGGTGCAGCTTGAGCCAGCTTGCTCCAAACAGGGTGCTCCCCTTGGGCAGACCCCGAGGGGAGTGTTGCATCTGAATCTGGCCGAAGATGCCGTGTCTCTGTGCGTGTGTTGTCGTCGTCTCCCCGCCCCGCCACCACCCCCTTTCTGATTCCTCAACTGCACCGTGGGGAGAAGGGTCGCCGGCAGCTCTGCCTTGCCGGTCAGGGTGCCAATCATTTGCTGCTGAGATGGGCTGGCAGTCTCCTTGCCCCATCTGGAATTTCGGAGGAAGGGAAGTGATGGGCCCACTGGTGTCAGGTGCCCACCCTGGTCTAATTAGAGAAGGCTGGGTGGCCTGGAGGCTGGGCAGCAGTTCTCGGGGTGGGGAATCTTTTTGAGCTGGGTAGACCCCCCGTTCCCCTTCCGGTGTCCATGGTCCCTGTTTAAAATGATCAGGTAGCCACTCAACGTGGTCTGACTGTGCTGTGCCCTCCTTGGGATTTATATATTGGAATTTGTTTTATTCATATAGCACTGCAAAGGGTTGAGGGACATAAAAATAGAAGTCAGACTCCCTGCTTTTCAGGAATTAATTGCATACTTGAAGAAACAGGGCATACCTCCTTAAAAGGGTGCCTTGATCTTTTTTCTTTCTTTTTTTGCGAGTTCTTTGAACCCTACAGTCACCAAGTCTTTCCTAGACAACAGAGTAGACAGCTTCCCATTTACACATGTGCACACAGACAGCTGCACCCATGGGCACATACATGGGTACAGATGTGTGTGCACACGTGCTGCTTCAGCATGGCAGTGAGAAGTGTAGTTAACCCAGGTTGTGCAAAAAGTGTCTTAATTGCAAATTGTTTTCATTGTGCTTCTATTCTCTTTTGGCTGGCTTGTGGTTTTAGTGAAGTGGGCTTGACTCACACTTAGTCTGTGTCCTGTGTGTGGGCATGGGCTCTGGTCCATGGTTTGGGGCAGTCAGTTTCAGTTGCAGGCAATGTGATTGACAGCACAGATTCGGGTTCTTCGTGGGCCTGGAGGGACACTGGCTGGCAGCTCCTCTTGTTGCCAGCACACGGGTCAGATGTGGCTGGGGGCCACCTTCCCCAGCATATTCTCTCAGACTGGCGAGTGCCCCTGGACTGGCTGAGAGTAGCTCCGACCTCCATTACTGCGGAACAGTTTAAGGCTTGTTCTAACTAAGTGGGGGTGCGGTCCCTGGTCATCATGGTCTGTCTTCTCAGCACACATGAGTGCCTTTGGGTGACAGCGTTTGTGTTTTGTCCTCAGCACGAAGAGTGTCCGGGCCCCACGGGAGGTGCCGAGGAAGTGGCTGAGAACCGCCGTCCCAGGGGCCTGTGCCGTGCTTGCCGGGCTGCTGCTCTGGGGCAGTCTGGGGGGTGATGGTGGCATCACTGAGGTCCTGGCTCACCGTGGTGAGATGCTACCAGGCAGGTTCATCGAGGTGCCCTGCTCAGACGACTATGACAGTCACCGAAGGTTTGAAGGTAGGCGATGCTGCTGCAGTCTGGGAGAGAGCAGCACGTCAACATGGAATGCGCTCTTCTGAGATGCGTCTGTGTTCTGCTGCAGTGAATTGGTGGGAATCAGATTGAAAGTGGTGTGGGGGCCAGGGGGTACGGGCGAACTTTCCCTCCTTCAGGTGGGTTAACCCACACCTGGACTGGGAAATGCAGGGGCAGGCCTGCCAGTCACCGAGGTGCCCTGCACTCTGCCGGAGAGACAGTTTGCCTGGAGGGACAACAACAGAATTGGAGAGGTAAGCATGAGAAAGCTGAAACGAGAAAAGGCATTGGCTATAGAGTGTCATAGAGTGTTGTCGCTGCAGAAAATGTCACAACAAGAAATGTCACTACTGGGGACACCTGGGTGGCTCATTTGGTGAAGCGTCTGCCTTCAGCTCAGGTCATGGTCTCAGGATCGAGTCCCGCATCAGGCTCCCTGCTCGGCGGGAAGTCTGCTTCTCCCTCTGCCTGCTGCTCCCTTGCTTGTGCTCTTGCTCGCTCTCAAATAAATAAATAAAATCTTAAAAAAGAAAAAAAAGAAATGTCACTACCAGAAACCCTTCCCCAGGTCAAGTGTCCCATCCTGGTTGGGGGGGCAGGAAGGCAGGAGGGGGCGTGGTGCCCAGAGGCGCCCATGGGGTTCAGCACCCTGGAGAGCCCAGGACCCCAGTGCCAGTGGGTTTTAATTTCCCACACATTCCTCACTGCTGGGCGCTTTCTCCGTTTTAAAAACCTAGCCTGCGCTACTGTCTTAAAGACAGGATTCTGTCAATTTTTTCGTTGAGAGCAATGCTCTGGACTGACCTGGAAGAAGACCGCCCAGTGATCCCACCAAGTGGCGCCTGCGAGCAAGGGCTCCACCTCCCTCGCTGGTATGGGTGCATGTCCTCCCTGTCTCCCTCAGCCTTTCCCTCTCCTGTCCCAGCTTCCAAGGAGGTATTTCTCTGCAGTTAGAACTGAAGTTTCTCTTCTCACGCACTTAATAATTTAGCAACACTAAAAGTTTGCACGAGGGGGTAAGGGGATTGGGAGTTATTATTATTTAACAATGCGGGGTTCCAGTTTGGGAAGCAGAAAAAGTCCTGGAGATGAATAGTGATGATGTTGGCACAACACTATGAATGTAAAATGGTAAATTTTGTATTATGTATATTTCCGCAATACCAAAAAATAGCTGAGGTGTATTTAAAACTTCCGGACTTCTCTCCTGCCCCTCAAGCTGTAGGGGCTTCTACTTTGGGCAAGGGGCTCCTGATGCGATGGAGGCTCGACCCCTGTGGGGGTGTCTGGACAGAGCACTGCACCGTGTGTGTGTGGGGTGTATGTTCATGCCCTGATGAGTCAACCATCCAAAATTCACTTTTTCACCCAAATTATACTCTTGACCCTTACTCACATTGAACACTGTTCCTGCTGGGTTTTAGCAATTCAAAATTCATGGGGTTTTGGTTCTCTTTTTAAAAATCAATTTCTAACTTAATTGCCTTGTAGCTCAATAATATAATCTGTATGATACAGGTCCTTTGATATTGGCTCAGACTTTCTTTTTTTAAAGATTTTGTTTCTTTATTTGACAGAGAGAGACACAGTGAGAGAGGGAACAGAAGCAGGGGGAGTGGGAGAGGGAGAAGCAGGCTTCCCGCTGAGCAGGGAGCCCGATGCGGGGCTCGATCCCAGGACCCTGGGAGCCAAAGGCAGACGCTTAATGACTGAGCCCCCCAGGCGCCCTGAGACTTTCTTTTTTTTTAAGGAATTATTTATTTGAGAGAGAGAGTGCTCACGCGCGTGCACGCATGCTCATGAGCATGTGGGGGAGGGGCAGAGGGAGAGAGAGAGAGAGAGAATCTCAAGCAGACTCCAAGCTGAGCATGGAGCTGGTTGTGGCTTGATGTCACGACCCTGAGATCATGACCTGAGCTCAGACACTCAATCGACTGAGTCACCCAGGTGCCCCTCAGACTTTCTTTTTGACCTAATATGTTTTTGTTAATGTTCTACGTGTACCTGGAAAAACGTTTTCTAACGGTTACATGCAAAGTTCTGCGTGATTCTCCCAGTCTCCTAGTCTGCATCCTCATGGACTTCTGTCTCCTTTGTGCATCAATTACTGAGAGAGGCGAGCAGGCATCTTCACCGTGCCTGTGGGTCTGGCAGCCTCTCCTGACTGGTCTTTCGTGTTGGCTGTTTCATATCTGAGATGATACTATCCGGTGCTATTTGTCATGTCTTCATCTTCCTGGTGAATTGTTCTGTCACTTCTAAACATGACCCTCTTTTCCCCTGTAATGATTCTTTTGTCTTAAAGCACAGTAGTTACACAGATATCACTCTCCAAGCTTTCTTTTGATTATCGTTGTATTTGCTTTTATTTTTTTATCTTTCTGTATTATTTTGTTTAGGGAGTAACCCTTATAAAAAGCATACATGTGGCTTTGGTTTATAATGAAAACACCTGTATCAGTGGGATGGTATTTGGCCTCCTGGAACTGAGGCACCTCTCCCCTGATGGCCCCCAAGTAGAAGTTTATTTTTCCCACACAACAAGGCACAGAGAAAGGCTCCCCAGGCTGGCCTGGTGCTCTGTGAGCCCCTCAGCACTTAGACTCCGTGTGTGGCTCACCTGGTTCCAGGACACTCACTCTACCTCCAGGCACCAGGCTCACGTTCCAGACAGCAAGGGGGGAAGAAGGATGAAAAGCTAGAGGTCAGCCAGCCCAGCCTGTCCTGAGAGTGTCGTTCGGCCTCATCTCATTGGCCAGGACCTGTACGAGGGAGCTGGCCTGCCTTGTGCGCCGAAACACCAGGGGTTTGCTCAGCCCGTCTGTCTCTGATGCTTTGCCTCATCCTAGCCCCATCCACCTGACCCTGGCCTCGGTGCCATCCGAGCTTCTCTACCTCCTGCTCCTAAGCAGCTGCACATCCCGGTTGCAGAGAGTCGGAGGGAGTGCAGGGTGGGACACATGGTAAGCACCTTTGGTGGCAGTGTTTGCCAGGCCCTGGGACAGGACAGTGACCAGAATTACAAGCACAGCTTCAGTGGTCCCCGAAGGGATTTCTCACGGGGGCTTAGGAAGGCTGGATCTGTGGTCCCAGATTGTCATGGATACTGCCTCTGGCTCAGGGATCTCTTCCCAAGGGTAAGCATCTGCCTGGTGTGGAGCCACCAGGAATGTGCTGTGTCCAGCCAGGTGTCAGTATGTCCCACAGAGGATGCACTTACACCAAAAAGATCATTGTTGCCTCTCTGAAATTCATACCTATGTGGGTGTCCTGTATTTTATTTGCCAAATCTGGCCCCCTCATCCTGTGGAAGGCACGGCCCCACAGAGTTCCCCTGGGGAGGGCCACCTATAGGTAAGTCCTCAACAGCTGCAAGTGACCTTGTTGTTCGGATTCAGCTTGGGGTCAGCATCTCATTCTGGCTCCTCTCTCTCCAGGCTGCTCGCCTAGGAAGTGTGGCCGGGGCATCACTGACACCGTCATCACCAGGGACGAAGCCCAGCGGATTCGCAGGTACCCAAGCCTCTTCTGTCCCAAACAAATGGGAAAGTGGGTCTGCAGGACAGGAAGCAGACAGTTTTTACTAAAAACACAATTTAAAGAAATTCATTTAGAATTCCGTAAGAATTTCCTTGCATGCTTCCAAGGGCAAAAGCAGGCTTTTCCAATTTCCAGGAGCAAAGGGTGTTGCCCTCAGTGATGCTGTTGCTGCTGTAACCTGCCAAGGCCTAACCCCTCTTCAGGGGAAGTGGTTCTGACCTGGATAGGAGGTCTAGGGAGATGCTGCCTTCTCAACTGTTCGGGGAGCCCCGGTGGGCACCTGTGTAGACACGCCTCCTGCAGCAGGGGCTCACAAGAGAGTGGTGAAGTCTCTGTGCCTAAGTTGGCTGGGCATTAGCCCTTGGGCCAACCAGCCATGACTGGTGTCGGGGCAGGAAGTCTTACTCAGATACAGCCGACACTGGATTTTTCTTTGTTGGGGTTTTAAAAACAAGATCTTAAAGCTTTGATTTTGCAACAAATTGTTCAGACACAAGAGCTGTTTAGACACAGGTGCAAGGTGGAGCGGCATCTGCCCTCAAGCAGCCTTTGGCCTATGCGCGCAGCTGCCCGTCCAGCAGGGAGATGCTCCTCCTGTTTCTAGATAACAGTGTAGGGGCTCGTTGGGCAGGAGTCACTGGAGTCGGCGTTGACCCATCCCCAGGGACCCAGTGGGAGTAGCTTAGCCCATTTGGGTGGGCACCAGCTCTCAGTGCTAAAGATGGTAATTAAGCCTAGTTGTTTCTAATCTGTCGTATTTAATTAACAAGATGGTGAGGAAATATTACCATTTACTCATTTAGCTTTGAAAATTGAATCCTTTGGTTTGAACTTGTGTTTATATAGCAAATATTAAACAATCTATTAACATTACATGAATCAAGCTGGTTATTTGCCTAGATATACCACAGACAATTCTACTAACTAAATCCTGAATATAATGACCTTCCCCCACAGCATAGCCGAGAAGGGGCTGTCCCTGGGAGGATCTGACGGAGGGGTGAGTTCCTGCTTCAGTTTTCTTTCTGTCCCTTTAACTTGCTGTCCGTCCAGGAGCAAGGAGGCACCAAATGTGCAGGGCTTTGGGGTGTCCCCCCACATCGCCAGTGTGAACAGACCACATTCAGGGGGCACAAGAGTGTCCCCTCTCTTCACAGTGAGTTGCAGCAGCCTGCTCCAGATCTGGGGTCCCCGCTGGGGGCAGGCAGATCTGGTCACAGACAGTGGGCTGACAGAGGGTGAATTAGGAGCCCAGTGAGGAGGGTGGCCAGCCCTGGAAGCGGGAGGGGCTCCTGGGACATGGTGACGCACATGCTCCCCAGTCTCCAGGCTGGAGGCCCCACAGACACGGTGTGGGCACTGTCATCCATGTGTGTGAGAGTGCAGGGGGCCCGGGGGCGGGGGGACGTCCCAGGGGATCTTGTGACCAGTGCGTCCACCCAGAACATGGGGATAGGACCTTATTTGGAAAAGGGGTCCTTACAGATGCCATGAAGTTAAGGGTCTGAAGATGAGATCATTCTGGATTGGGGTGGACCCTAAATCCAATGGCAAAAGTGTCCTTATGCGAGAGAGGCAGAGAGAGATGTGTGGCAGAGGAGAAGCCGCAGGAAGACAGAGGTGGAGGGATGCAGCCATAAGCCAGGGAACCCCTGGAGCCACCAGAAGCTGGAAGAAGCAGGAGGAATTCTCCCTTAGAGCCTTCAGAGGGAGCGTGGCCCTGGCCACAGCTTGATTTTAGGGTCTCTGGCTTCAGTAGCTGTGAGGAGATAAATTCCGGTTAGTTTGAGTCCCCAGTTTGCGGCGATCAGTCACGGCAGCTGCTGGACCAGGGCAGCCCTGTGTCTCATCTGCCTCCTGGGCAGCCCCTGGGGGTCCTGTTCCTATGAGCACCACAAATTAGCTTGCATTCCCATGTGGTGTCCTGAATGTGGGTCTCCACCCAGCGTGTGAAGCTGTGGAAGATACAGTCTTCTCTGCGTTGTTCGGCAATGGCTGAATTATCGCCATCCCGTGGACCCGGATCAGTCCACATGTTTGAAAGTCCTGGGAAGATTAGTTTATGGACTTTGCTAGAATTTCTAAGTATTTCTATGATTATCTGCATGACTTTATTTTATTCTGCAAAATTTCCCCCAGAGTTCCGAAAATTAAGCTCCTTTTATTTCAGTTTGGTTTGATTCAGAGGTAGCCTTTATTAAAAACCCACTTGTGCATGGACTCATCTCTTATCCTTTGTTGGGCCTTCCCCCAGGAAGCTGTCTTGCAGCGAAGGAACCAGATTTGATGCCTTTAAGTTCAGTTAACATTTATTAAGCTCAAATTATGTTCAAACCCCTGGGCTGGTCACTGCACCAATGAGGAGAAATATAGTAGCTTCCGGATAGCATAAAAATGGTCCCTGCTGGTGACCACTTTTCCTGGTTGTGGGGAAGACCCACAGAGGTGGGGTGGGCAGGGGTGCAGAACACTTTGATGGTGTTTTAGAAAGTAGGACCTAGCAATTCCACTTCTGGGGATTTACCCAAGAGAATGAAAGCATCTGTCCACACAGACTTGTCTGCCAGTGTTCAGGGCAGCTTAATTGGTAGTAGCCCCAAACTGGAAACAACCCATGTGGTTGTGTTACCCCAAACCATGGAGTGTCCTCAGCAATAAGATGGGATGGATGTCTGTGGACACAACAGCATGAGCGAACCAGAGTGGTTATGCTGAGTAGAAGCAGTCAGACCCAGAAAGAGTGCATCCCACATGATTACATTCACATATAATTTTGGAAAATGTGCATCAGTCTGAGACGGTAGGAAGCACATCAGTGGTTGCCTGGGTGGGGAGGAGTTGGGGGAGAGAGGCAGGATGGCAGAGGGTACAAGGACATTCTGGGATGTGGTTCTTATCGTGATGGTGGCTCACAGGTATGTGACATCAAAGCTTTATCAAATTGTGCAGCTCATCTGTCCGTTGCACCTCAACAGGGCTGAAGGAGGGAGGGTGGGCGGGGTGTGATTCAGCTACAGTTCACAGGTCTGTGGACTGTTTTCAGAAAATCAGACTGGGCAGGAGAGAACGAGATCTGTCCTGTATGTACCCTGGGTCCCCCCTCTTGAGACCCGGCACGGCCTCCCGGACCCAGGGTGAGGGCGGGCTGGACCTCAAGGCCCCTGCTGCCCTGTGCTCATCTTTTCCAGGCGTCCATCTTGGACTTGCACTCAGGAGCCCTGTCTGTCGGGAAGCACTTTGTGAACCTGTACAGGTGAGAGCCCTGAGGGGCTGCGGCCCTCCCTGCACCCCTGTGCGTTTCCTAGCCGGAACTGGGGGCCGCGGCCCCTCTCCGGGGGCAGGATCCTTGTTCAGCGCGGGGAACAGTCTGGGGCTCCATCGGAGGCTTCTCAGGGGCCTTCTCCGGAAAGCGGGACCTTCCTGCGGCCGAGGGACAGCCAGAGGGAGAGGTGGGAGGCGTGAGAAGCTGGCCAGGCTCTCGGGAGAGCTGGAGAGTCCGCTGGAGAGTCCGCTGGGACTCCGATCCTCCCTGAGGCCAGAGAAGCAGAGATTCCCCCAAGCTTGATGCTCGCGTTGACTTCCGTCCCTTTAATCACGTGGTTATCACTGTAGAAACAGAAAGAGATCAGCGCCCAGAGGAAACAACGAAGCTAAAGGAAATGGGGAAAAGATTCAAAGGTTATAATAAAGCGTTGACAACAGACGTCCATTGAAACGTTACATTTGTTAACAGCCAATTTTTTACAGATACTTTGGAGATAAAATACAAACCGTCTTCTCAGAAGAGGACTTCCAGTTGTACAGGTGAGGAGGAAAGCAGTCATGACGTCAGACGTGGAGGCAGGTGGCGCAGGCTGAGTGGGGAGGGCGGAGGGTCGCTGCCGCGGGAGCCCGCCCAGCCAGGGGCGGAACCCAGGCGCGCCACGCCCAGCACGGTCACGCCCACCCAGCTCCACAGGCCACGCCTGCTCAAGGGCCTAGGCCACTCCCCAGGCTAGGCCACACCCACCCACCCTCTGCAACCATGCCCACCCATCTTCACCCCGCCCACCAGCCCGCGCCACGCCCCTAGACACGCCCACTTGTCCCCACCCACCGTGATCACGCCTTCCCTGACCCTGCCCATCCCACCACAGCACCTAGTCCATGCCCACTGACCACATCCACTCAACCCTTGCCCTCAACGACCACCACCCGGCATCATACCCACCTGACCACCACCCCTCCAGACCACGCCCACCCCGTGTCCACCCCAGCTGAGGGCTTGTGCATATCCCTGGGGTATGTGCCACAGCCCCTGGCTTGTCGTGGGCACATTGTGAGCAGAGGGTCTCACGAAGGCTGAAATGCACAGTTCGCTTTATTAGAGTCCGGGCAGGTGGACGCAGGGGTGGTACCTGTCTGCCCCCGGGGGCCAGGCCAGGGAACCCATGGACCGCATGAGCATCCCCAGAAATACTGAAGGGAGGGGGCTTGTCTGGGTTGGCCTCTTCTCCCAGATCACTTAGGGCCAGTAGGTGGTGCACAGGGCAGCACCTGCCTCAGTCGCTGTGGGTCCAGCCAGGCCATCGAGCCCACATGACCCTGTGGAAGGAGCAGGCCCATGGAGGCCTCGTGGTGCCCCGTCTGTCCAGGGCTGTTCCCTGCCCCTCGCAACAGCTCCGGTGGAGGGAGACCGAGCCAGCCTCAGTGGGTCCAGCAGCTCTTGCAACAGCCCCACGAGCAGCCCAGGGTGCTACAGGGGGCCGTGCCCTCACAAGTCACACCACACATGCTGGCGCCAGGCATGGCCCTCCTGCCCTGACAGCTCCCCTCACTGGGGAGTGGCTTTCTTTAATTAAAACTTATAATTTTTATTTTTATTTTTTTTAAATTTTATTTATTTGACAGAGACAGACACAGCGAGAGAGGGAACACGAGCAGGGGGAGTGGGAGAGGGAGAGGCAGGCTCCTCGCTGAGCAGGGAGCCCGATGTGGGGCTCGATCCCAGGACCCCGGGACCAGGACCTGAGCGGAAGGCAGACACCCAACGACTGAGCCACCCAGGCGCCCCTAAAACTTATAATTTTTAGATAATCAAGACTCACAGACTGTTTGGGGAAATAACACAGGGTGATCCCACGTACCCTTTAGCCAGTTTCCCCCGAGAGCAACAAGTTGGTGTGAGCAGAGCAGGGCATCGCCCCCAGGAACTGGCCCCAGTGCTGCCCGCACCGTCTTGCTCAGAATCCCTGGTTCTACCATACTTGTGTGAGTGTGCAATTCTGTCCCCTGGGGAGACCATGTAAGGGATGCCCGTCACGGTACCGAGCGTCTCGTCGCCACGTGGACCCCATGTTGCCCTTCTGTCCCCTCGGTGCCAGCACCCGTCCCTGACCAGCAGCCAGCGGGCCCGTTGCTACCGTAGCCTCGTGGCCTGGGAACAGCTGCTGCTTCCCCTTGGTGACGTTTCCAGGGAGGCAGCCGGGCTCCTGGTCCAGAGAGAAGCGAAGGGTCGGGGTGAACTTGACATGCAAATAGTAGCGGCATTGAGCGGTGCCCTTGATCCCTGCCACGCACTAGTGACCTCACTGGGTCGGCCCTGAAGTCTGGGCCTGGAGTGAGGCGGGGTTTCGCAGCGCAAAAGGGCCAGGTGACCAGCAGTGCAGGAGCCTGGTCTGCAGTCACCCCGTGACTGGCTTACTGTGTTTACCGTGTTTACTGTTAAGTGAAAAGCATGCGTCAGTATTTTAATGTTCATAAGTTCAAGGCCCTATGAAATGTAAAAATGATCACTGCGGATGAAGGGAAAACAGCGGATTTGTGTCTCATTCGAGTGCGAGCCTGCAGAGAGGAAGGGGTGTCGATCCCACTGCGGTCGGGGACAGCTCGTGGTTGTGCAGAGAACCCAGGGAGAGTCTCACGTATGGAACAGAGTTTGTATTTCTGGAGTGAAAACCCAGTCGGTTGTTGAACTAAGAAGCATGAGCGCCATTGCTGGGCATGTGGGTGCTAGAGGAGGTGGCTGCCAGGAGGCTGCCACGGAGGCATGGAACGCAGACTTCATCAGGACGTTCGTTGTGTTCCGTCAGAGCTGAGGGTTTAGTAAATGAGATTGGTAGTTATCAATGAGGAAAAATGGAAGGAACCAATTAGTTTCACACAGTAAAACAATTATTAAAATAATAACTGGGGCACCTGGATGGCTCAGCTGGTTAAGTGTCCGACTCTGATTTCAGCTCAGGTCATGATCTCAGGGTTGTGGGATTGAGCCCTGCGTTGGGCTCCACGCACAGCCGGGAGTCTGCTTGAGATTTTCTCTCCCTCCACCCCTCCCCCTGCTCACAACAGCTCTCTCTCTTAAAATAATGAAATCTTTAAAAAATAATCATAATAATAACCCAATCACTAAAACTTCTCAAAATAGATTCTCAAATAGTGTTGTCAAGGAAATGGCAGTGTTTAGAAGGTGCCATTGGAATCTTTTTTCTAACTTTATCTATTCCGTTGTTAAAAATAATTGAGCATTCTGAGACATGACAACAGTATTACCAGCATGAGATCTCAGCCTGATCTCATTTATGGTCTAGATCATCACAGAACATTTCTGCTGGACCAAGAGAGTGAGGTTTGGGGACTCTCGAGGCCATGGCGATGTCATGGTCAGAAGAGCTGCCCGTCTCCCACAAAAGCATTCTGATAATTCACACAAAATACAAAATGCTCTGCTCTGCATGTCTTGTGAGCTGGAAGGAAAGCTTTGAGGTTGGCTTTATGGTTAATGTTCAGGGTGAGAAATTCCCGGAACTCCACCTCGGGTTATTACAGAGGTGGTCAGTGTGCCCCCGGGAGCAGGGCTCCTGCTGCTCTTGGTGCCACGTCCACGTGGTTTCATCGGACTCTGAGCCATCTCTGGACGTGCTGAAGGTAAAACGTCTGCTTGCTTCCCGTGTTTTCTGGCTGTCATGTCTGCTGACCTCAGGGAGAGTGTGCAGCGTGACATGCAGTGACCAGAACTGAAAACTGGAGGACTGCCCGGGGCGGGCCCCCAGGAGCCCAGGAGGAGCACCATCACCTCATTAATGTGCTATCCACAGAGTGTGTGGTTTGATGACAGAGTGAAGGAATGCCACGAGCCTGTAAGTTCTTTCGGTTCGTTGAACTGGGACATTTGGCTAAACACTGTTGGCAAAGCTTTGTGCATTGAAGGTGAACAAAGATGAAGACAACAAAGCCCACAAAAAATTCTGACATTCTCAGAAGTAGTTTTTCTGACTTGGCTGATAAGAGCTGCTGAGCGCACACTTATCTCCTACCCTGTTGAAGGGTTAGAAGCATTCTGAATGTAGTTGTTGGCCCAGCAGAAGTTCCATGAACATCGCTGATGGTAGAGTGCTTGCTCTACTTACTGAAATGAGTTTAAGGGGGTCCCAGGAAAAGTCTGGTGCGCCCCCAGTTGGCTCCCTGCGGAATGGGAGCACCCTTTGGCTAGTGGTGTGCATGTTGAAGCATCAGCCAGTGGTTTGGAAATGTTGCAACGATACCCTGTTGTGCTGGAGCTACATCATTTGTGGAGCTAGACCTAGTTCCATACGTGTGCATGCAGGTACATGGGTAGGCACCTGTATGTGTAGGCGCGTGTGGGTAGGTACCTGAGTCTCGCAGACATGTGCATATGTAGGGTGTAAGTTTGTATGCTGCGTGTGTAAGGGTGTAAGTTTGGTGTGTGTAGGTAGGTCTCTGTGCACACGTGTGTACAGGCATGTAAATCTGTATGTGCGTGTAGGTAGGTACGTGTACATGTGTGTAAGGTGTAAGTTTGTATTATATGTAGGTAGGTCCGTGTGCACGTGTGTGTAGAGGCATGTAAGTTTGTATGGTGTGTGTAGGTAGGTCTGTGTGCACACGTGTGTAGGGTGTGTGTATGGTGTGTGTAGGTAGGTCCTTGTGCACGTGTGTGTAGAGGCGTGTAAGTTTGTATGGTACGTGTAGGTAGGTCAGTGTGCATGTGTGTAGAGGCATGTAGGTAGGTGGGTAGGCAGCAGGTGTCATGTGTCTACCTGAAAGATGGGGGTCAACCCGTCTAGCACTGCTCCCCTGCATCTGGCCTCCCACAAGGAGATGGCTCCCTGGAGCTCGGCTGTGCAGGTCAGCAGCGGTCCAGGCAGAGGTGGTGCCCCCGCCATGGATGCCGATGTGGGGGACAATGCCCCATTGCACCTCACCCCACAGCTGCGTGTGCAGGGCTTGGAGCCCAGCCCCCTGGACGTGCGAGGAAGGGGCCAGTGTCTCCACAGGGTGCCACACCTCTGCTGTGGCAGGCAGTGGCCCCAGCCCCTGACCGTGCACACTGTAGCTCCCAGTGAGGGTCGAGGTCCTCCTCCAGGCCTCTCTGCCCTGCTCAGGAACACGCACACCCTATGCAGAGGGCTGCTCTCCCCCTCTGAGTGTCCTCAGCGGGCCTGGTGCCATGGCCATTCCTGCAAGGAATCGGTGCTCAGTTCCCGGTCCTGCACGTGGTGTCCCTTCACACAGGCCCAGGCTGCTGGGTGTGTGTCTGTCCGTCTGGCGGCTTTCCTGTAATCCATGTCTTTTTGCAGCGTGGCACTGTGTGGGCTCTGTGGGACCTGTGGAGAGTTCTCTCCAGAGGCTGCACTGCTCCTGGGTGATGCGTGTGTCCTCCCAACAGGGACGTGCGGCAGAAGGTCCAGCTCACGATCGCCCAGGCTTTTGGCATCAGTGCGTCTTCACTGTACCTGACAAAGCCCACATTCTTCTCCCGCATCAACAGCACCCAAGCCCGGACGGCTCACGACGAGTATTGGCACGCACACGTGGACAAGGTGAGCACCTGCTCTTCGGCACAGGTGCCAGGGGCTTGTCTGTGGCTGCCCGAGCTGGCTCTGCCTGGGCTTCTGAGCATCTACCCTGTGGCGTTTCTGTGGTTGGGATTTTAGATGTCTTCCTCTCTGACATTTGGGGTGGACCCTAAACCCTGTGGAACCCCGTGGATGTCATCAAGGAGGTAAAACCCGTCCCCATGGGACGGTGAAATGTGCACTAGGAAGTGGTGGGCACCATGGCACCCTGTCCTCCGTGGCTGCCTCCGCTGGAGCTGCGAGCTCCACCGTGTGCCACCCAGGCAGCCTCTGTCATCTCCACAGCTGCAGGTGGCCTCCCCTTGGGCCTGCCCTCCGCCCATATCCTGCCTCTTCACGGGAAGATCTCTCGACCACTCAGGATCTTCTGGATCTCCCGTCCTTGATCTCTGTTGCACAGGCCCAGCTAATCAGTGATCTAGACCCGCTGAGTTGGAGCCCATCCCCATCTGTACTGCAGCCATGTCCCCCCGTGTTCTCAGCATGCTGCTGGGGGACACCTGAGGGCTGCAGGTGTGCTCAGGTGACCCAGGACCATCCCTTGTGTCCCTTGATGCTAGAACGAAAGAAGCAAGTGAAAAATACCGGGAAAGCTTGGGATGAGTGATGAGGGCAGCTTGGGACGCATGCTTGCAAATGGGGCTTCAGCTCTGCAACCCAGCCAGATGCTCAGCCTTTGTTAAATCTCGACTGAGCTGACGGAGGCAGCACCATGCATGGCCATGAGCACAAGGGTGTGATTAGTGAAACCGAGGACCCCAATATGTAATCAGTTCAAGCCAGCTTAAATGGAAGTGGCGTCTTTGGCCAGGGGCTCCCAGCGGGCCAGCGATGCTCTGGGGGCTCCCCAGACTCAGGGTGGGACTGCGGGATTTCTGGCCTCACAGCCGGAGGCCCAGTGTCGGCTTGCAGTGTGTTCGGACGCCAGTCTGGTTCCACTGTGGTCCAGCCCATCCCCTTGCCCCTCATGGCTCAGGCAGCTGTTGGTCTGTTGGTAACCACCGCCGATCGTCACTGCACCAGGAGACAGGTGCCACCTTGGCTGTGAGACAATCACAGACGTTGCAGGGGCAGAAGTGGTTGTCATGGTGCTGATGGCAAAGACGATGTGTGTGGAGGATGGACGGGTACGTACAGCATACGGAGAAGGGAGCCCCCGCCATGGGCCGGAGCCCAGGAAGATCTCCTGCACGAAGGAAGAACAGCCCTCCACCCACCAGGAGGAGTCCGTTCAGGAGAAACAACACTGAGCGCGGCCTGGCTGCGTTCTCGAACTTTGAAGATAATACTCTTCAGGCGGGAAGAGACTGGCCACCAGTCACACGTCGGCAGCCTCAGGCTCTCCAGAGCGATGCTCAGAGCCAGGAGGCCATGGAAGGGTCTGCAGGAGCAGGGGTCACACGAGCAGCCATGGGCTGCTCACGTGTGGACTTGGCAAAAAGATGTCCTCAGACACAAGAGAACTCTGGAACGTGGCATCTGCTCCTCATCCACGAGGCTCTTGTCTCCAGCTCAGGAACAGAGACACCCCCACCACTCCCAACCAGGTCCCTGCTTTTCACGCGAGTTCTGAGGGTTCCTCTGCAGTATCTGGGGGTGGGCGGGTAGGAGAGGGTCAGGCTCCTGGACTCCCCACCCACTGCACTGGGGTCTCTCTCAGGTTTTACGTGGCTCACATACGGTTTTGATGGACATGAGGTTCACTGTGGAAGCTGCTCAAGAAGCCCAGCCCTGGGAGATTCGCAGGCTTATCCCTCTGGTGTTTGTTAGGAGAAGGGATTCTGGACAAGGGGAACCTGAGTCGGGGTCTTAGTGGCGGATGTGGAGCTGAGCCCAGGTGTATAGGAATCCAGCCTCACGTTGCATGGTGCCAAGTTTGTGAGGGGATGACATTGCTCTTGGTCACCATGGCAGCTTTGCTGGTCGGCCCCCCTCCCATCAGGAGGTGACTGTTGTCATGGTGATGGGGTAGAGATGGTTGCAGGAGGAGAAGGCTTTTTGAGCCTTGATCAAATACGGCACATGAGATTGGCCTGGGGCTTCTGAGTCGTTCCCAGGATGCCTACAGGTGTCAATAGAATCATGTAGACTGGCTGTCAGCCCGGCGGCTTAGAGGAGGGAGTCGGGCTGTGCACCAGGGCTGGGGGGCGATGGTTTGGACTGCAGTTCTTAGGCCCTTCCGTTTATCTCTTACCCCACACTTGCTAATTGAACGATTCATCAGCCTGGAAAATGTTATTATGTGATTAAAATTCCTTGTTTGTTGCACATCACAATCTTTGCATGAAAAGAATGCGTATCTCGGTAATTCCCTTTATTAACCAGATCCCGATCTGTGTGAGTGAGCCCTTGGAGAAGTGCAGTCAGCTTCTCCTCAGCAGCCTGAGGTTTTAAACCAAATCCTGCAGATGACACCTTGAGAAAACAGCATCTCCACGTGGTGCCCCTTGTCTGCCCTGGTCAGGAACAGTGCCTCGCCTCCCAGACTTCAGGGCGTCTGAGGGAACAAATGATAGCCGCCCCCTGTTTACGTCCCTCCGTCCAGGCCAGGGGTGGGGGTCGGTTATCAGAGGGTCCGTGCTCAGACAAGCCCGCAGCCAGACCCCGTCCTTCACCATCTGCTTTGCACTGCCCGCGCGGTCTTCCCAAAGAGCGCCTACGCAAAGAGGCTCACGCACTAAAGGGCAGACACTGTAGGGTCCGCCCGATGAGGACCCTGGGGTCGTCAGAGATGGAGACAGAGACAGAAGGGCGGGTGCCAGGAGGCGGGGGGGCGGGAGTGAGTGTTTAATGGGGATGGTGTCAGTTTGGGAAGATGCCAGGTGAAGTACTGGGGATGGACAGTGGGGATGTGGCTGCACAACTCTGATGCGCTTCGTGCCCCTGGCTAAAATGGCACATGTATTTACTACAGTTAGAAGCAAAGGTTGGGGCTGCCCCACACGTGAAGAAAGAGCGAGAGCACTTGTTGCCGCGTTTGTTCGTGTGCGGACGTGGGAGGTGGGAGCTGCCGCTTAGCGGGTGACACGGCCGCTGTCCCGGGAATCGCTGTGGCTCGGGCTTGTCGGCCGAGCGTCCGCATGTGCTGCCTTTGCCGGGAGACGGCTGCCCGCATCTGAGCTGTGCGGGAGCCCCAGGCAAAAGCACATGACCGCAGGCCTGACCGCGGTGTGTCTGCGGTCAGGAAGGCAGCCGGCGGCCTCATTTAGGAGGCGGACATGTGTTGTTGACCAACCTCGGAAGCGTGAGCACGGCCTTCTGGGCTGGTGTGCCCCACGGGTGCCCGGATGCTGATGTGCTCCCTCGTGCTCTGCCTGCAGGTGACCTATGGCTCCTTCGATTACACCTCACTGCTCTACCTCTCCGACTACCTGGACGACTTCGGCGGGGGCCGGTTTGTGTTCATGGAGGAGGGGGCCAACAAGACGGTGGAGCCGAGAGCAGGTAGGACCCTCAGGTGGCAGCCCTGGGCTTGCAGGCAGCTGGACAAGCCATCCATCTGCTGGCCCTGGACACGCCCACTGCCCTAGGTCACTGCCGCACAGCACAGCCGACCTCCGAGCCCCCCACTCCCTGCAGTGCATTCCCGCTCTGTCCCTCCCCAGAGGTACAGTTCCTGACCTAACTGGGACCTGCCTCCCCAGACCAGGTGGTCTTGGAGCCCCCAGGGCCCCCAGCACGGCACGGACACTCAGAGCGGCCCCGTGAGCGTGTGCTGAGCCGAGGGACCGTCCCCTCCCTTCCTGGCGCTTGTGGGGAAGGGTGGGGTCACGGCCGCAGCCACGACTCCCAGAGACTCACAGGCAGAGCCCGGACACCTGGTCCAGGGCCCTGGGCCATGCCGTCCCCCTGTGGCCACGTCTCACCTGTTCTGTGGCATTGCGCTCACTTGCTCACTGGGCGCCCACCTGGTGGGAGCCCAGTCAGACCAGGGAGGCTGCCCACCTGGGTTGGCTCAGAATGTTCCTGCCGGCTGTGGGACCAAGCCAGTGGGTCCAAACCGCTCCCTGTCGAAGCTCTGAATGGGACACGCAGTAGCGTGGAAATCGAAGGTGTAAAAAGGGAATTAAGCAGCTCAGGGTTTGCTCTCCTCCCTCTGTGGGTGAGCACGGGAAGAGGTGCAGACCCCGCTCAGTCAGCGGGCAGGAGGGGCCTCCAGACACCCTGCAGCTCCGGCAGTTTGATGGATTAAGAACCAGAGAAGCTTCTGGTGCTAAGGCCGGGTGTCACCTGTCACTGCTTTCGAGAGGCACCCTTGTGGCCCAAGAGGGAAAGGACGTGAAGGGTTACACAAACTGAGATTATTTCCCATTTTTGGTTACTCCGTTGCTGAGCTAAATCTTATTTTAAGTCATTTACTGAAGAATGTAAAAAGCCAGAAAGTACCTTTCTCTGAATTCTGAAATGTTTCACGTTTATAGAATCAGGTGGGCAGTATTGTTCAGACAGCTTGATGTTCCCCTAGGGGACATGGCCCTGGGGGACCCGCCCTCCGGTGTCAGTGTTACTGTGTTTGGTGCTGGCGGTGCCAGCCTGCTGGCCACCACACAGATGATGACTTCATCCTCTGCTGGTAATCTCCTCGTGGTTCTGGTGACAAGCAGCCTGCCACTGGGGTCTTGCAGAGCACTTCTGTAGTGCCGGTGCTTATCTGCACCACTGCGCACTTCCCGGCTCCGTTGCTGGGCTGCACACAGGAAGCGCAGCGGGGCTCCGGCAGGACCGCACGGCCCGAGTCGCACTTTTCTCCACAGGTCATCACACCGGCGTTTGGGGGGCCTGAGAATCTCTTTCCAGGTGGACAAGATGGGGGTCTGCCGGGTTATTTTATAACACTCCCTCTGTCCCGTCCCCGCCTGTGGCTCAGCGAGGCTGGTCTGTGCCCACAGACGTCACGGGAACCGGTGTTTGCCGGGCGAGAGATGCAGCGCGGCCCGCCCACCAACGAGGCCACATGAAAGTTGGCATCCGTTCCTTACACAGTGTCCTCGGCCTCCTGGGAAATCCACAGGAAAATAGCCACAGCGCCTCACACCTTCCCACTTACTCGTGCTTCCAGGACCCTCCCTGTAGACCCGGTTTCCAGTGAGGACCGTTTTCCTTCAGTCTTCATGCGTCACACCCCTGGCAGCGGCTCTCCTGAGAATGTCCACATGTCTCCTTTTCGCACGGGCATCTTCACTGACTGTGAAATTCAGGACTGATAGCATTTTCCTTTCTCTTTATAAACATCATTCCTTTATTTGGGTTCCATTCTTGCTGAGAGTTGCCATCACCGGGTCACTGTCTTTTTTCTCTGCTGTTTCCAAGATTTTCCCAAATCTTTCATTTCATCCGTTCCACGGTGTTGGGCCTCGGCGTGGACTTATTTATATTTATGCCACTTGGAGTTTGCTGTGCTTATTGGACTAAAAGCCAGAGGTTTTCGTCATGTCGGGGAAAGTTGGGTCATCATTTCCTCAAGTCCTCCTTTTCTGCCCCAATATTAATTTCTTTCTCGGAGGCTCCAGCAGCATGAATGGTGGGAGGCCTCGTACTGTCCCAAGGTCTCTGTTTGCAAACTGTGCCGACGCACGGGGAGGGACATGAAGACCCCCACTCTTACTGTGTGTCAACAGACACTTCATTGCCATGTCCTTCTGCACAGGGGGCAGAGGCCGTGGACGGGCGTGCACACAGGCCTGGCTGCTTGTCCGGTGGCTCAGGTTTGAATCAAAGTGCAAGAGACTGAGGACAGGATGTCTTTTTAAAAATGTGAGTCTCAGAGAGTGTTGTGCGCGTGGCTTGCTCTGGGAAAGAGCGTTTCCTTCGCGGGGACGGCGCCATGTGTGAGCTCCAAGAGCCCCCGGGCTCACACTCACAGGGCTTCCGCTGTGTCCACGATTTCTTTTGCTCTGTTGTTCCCAAGCAGAGTCCAGTTCTTTGCTTACAACGAGAAAGCAGCGCACGTCTGAGATGGACTTTCTTTCCTTTGCAAAAATTATGGTTGAGTTGCAAGTACGAAGGAAGCAGTCGCGTTTCCAGCAGTAACTTCGAAGGGAAATGCAGTTGCCATGGTGCCTGCCGAACCCCAGTTTCCTCCCCTACGGCTTTGCAACGGTCAGCTCCCTTGTAGAAAAATCTGCGGTGCTGTGTGCAAGGCCAGTTAGAGACGGAAGCCAGTGAACGTGGAATTGTCTGTTGACGGTTGGAGGATCCCCTCCTCTTGACTCAGAAGCTGCCTCTCCCCGCGTGTTTGCCTTTTGTCCCCACTTGATGGGAGCTAACGAGGCGAGGCACTTGACGTTGTCTTGACGCATCTTCCCCGATTCTTGGTTAAAGCTTTGCCATCACTCTGCAGGGTTTGGTTTTGTTTGACGTGGGATTAGAAGTAAGATCCCAAGCGTCAGACCTGAAAGGCTGTGAGGGGTGGGCCTGGGGCGGTCCCCTGGCTTGGCGGGGCACCCTGGGCAGCGGCAGGACCTCGCCCCCAAGTCTGGGCCCACCTACCGCAAAGAGGGCCGGGACAGGGGCTGGGGGGCCCCTCACCCCCAGCGGCCTCGCCTGCTTTGCCTCCTGCTACAGCCATTCCATGGCGGGCGGGCCTGTCCCATTCTCCTCGTTTGCTGCGTCAGGGCCGGCCGTATGTGTGGCCTCCTGGTCACTTCTCTCTTCTGTCCCAGGTCGGGTGTCCTTCTTCACCTCGGGGTCCGAGAACCTGCACCGTGTGGAGAAGGTCCACTGGGGCACCCGTTACGCCGTCACCATCGCCTTCACCTGCAACCCGGACCACGGCATTGCAGACCCCGTGTTCACGTAGCCCTGGCCACGGCGCCCTCCCTGGGAGCAGCCACGCCGGACAGATGCCCCTGCCGCCGGTTCGGCCCATTTCCATTGAACAAGGTGCCTTATGAATCACCCGGATGTTGATTTGCTGCTGTACTAATCGTTTCTCGTCTGTAAGTAAATTAGGGGAAGCGGCTCTTCACCTCCCAAGCACCTGTGTGTTTGATTCAGTGTGCTGTCAACGTCAGGCCCAGAAATCAGCAGTGAGCCGACGTACCCTCCTGCCTTCAGGAGGGATCCCCGGGCCCTGAGTGGAAATTCCCATTTGTGAATAGATAGTCATTCGCCCGGGCCTCATCCAAATTTGGAAACCACCGCGGCCCATTGAAGACCGACTTTGAAATGTGGACCATGCCATGGTCTGTAGAGCAGGTCCAGGGCGTGGGCAGCTCTGGGAGACAGGTGCGGGCCGAGGACCTAAGACACCAGTGACGTGAGTCCTGCCGGACACAGCATCCTCCTGAGACCAAGCCGGTCACACTGCACGTGGGCGCCCTGCACGTGCCCCGGCAGTGCTGTGTGGGAAGGCAGGGCGCGGGTGCCCGGGGGGCAGACCGTGTGTGTAACCTGGGGAGGCAGCGGCAAGGGACCAGGCAGTAGGACAGACGGGAAGCAATAGCAGATTGAAGCCAAGCAGGGGAGCACCAGTGGGCTGAGGTCCGTTAACCTCAGGCCCCCAGGCTCCGGGAGGCCGAAGGGGAGGCAGGGAGCATCGTCCGTGGCACATCCAGTCCCTTTTGGGCTGACTGACACTGTAAATACCAGTTTTTCACTTGATCTTGAGTTCCAGGAGAAGCAGGCATAGACCGCCAGCCCTGAATCCACTTTGTTGGGCCCCTGCTCCCCCCGGGAAGGGCTTTGCGGGCTCTGGTTTACCATCCCAGCCTCCCGCCTCCCCTTTGCTCCCACCTGAACCAACCTTCCCCACCCATTGCCTGCTGAGCCCCACAGAATGGCAGGGGAGGGTCCGCACCCAGTGGCCAGGACGGGTGCCTGAGCCCCGTCCCCCCACAGATGTGCAGGCCACGCCGTGACATTGCTCAGCACCTTTGAGGCCAGGTCAACCCCAGGGGAGCAGGGGTGCGGGCAGTCCCTTCTCCTGAGAAGGCCACACTGGGGGCATCCTGGCTGCCATCCCCAGCCCTGTGGACACACGAGGTGGGGCTCGTAGTCACACAACTGGCTGGTGCCCAGCTTGAGCTCTCTGGTCTCCCTCACTAAAGAAGACAGACCTGGGGGCGCGGGGGTCAGCCCGAAAGGACCCCGTTCCTGGAGAATTCCCATGAGCAGTAAGGAGGGAGGAAGCGACAGGAGGATGGGCACCATCCGGGGTCTCCACACACCCAGGGTGGATTACTGGGCCAAGGCTTCGTTCCCAGGAAGAGGTGGGCCACTCCCCTCTCCAGGTCCCCAGCCCCCAGAACAGACCCTTCCCAATCACCCCACACAGCCAAGACCCGCCTTTACCGGCGGGGGCTGCCAGAAGCTGGTGGGGTTTGTGGGGTGGGGGGCACGTGGCAGTGAGGTGTTGGCCATGCAGTGGTTCCTCTCCTTGTGCCCATCTGTATGAGGCCAACGCAGGGCGGGGCTGGGGTTGGCGGTCCGCACCCTCCCGCGGAGCCCCAGCTGAGGCCTCACGTCTCGCCTCAGACACACTGTGTTCAGGGGCTTGGGGCACATGTCCCCTCAGCCTGGATCCAGACCTCCCTGAGACCCCAGCTAGTGCCCCAGCCTCACTGTCAGCTCAGGCACCCCTCCCTCCCCTGCCCAACACAGGTGGGCACCTGCTCACACCATTCATCAGAGCCTCCCCCACCCCTAAAGTCACCCACCCCAGGGCCACCTCCGCGGTCTTGACAGCTCCTGGCTGCCAGTGGCCTGCTGCCCAGCCTGGCACGCAGTGGGGCGCACACTGTCCACCTCCGCTCTGCCTGGTGGCCATGGGCTTGGGGAGGGAGGCGCCAGAACAGGAAGGAGGCAGGGGTGGGGCTGACAGGCAGAGGGCAGAAATGGAGGTACCCTCCCCACAGGCCCCCATGGGGACCAGGGAGTACACACATGGACGCAGGGCAGGGAGGGGGCTGGACCGCTGGGCAAGAGCTCCCCAGGCCACGGACCGCTCTGCCGCCACTCGGTATCCAGACCCCGGTTTCCACCGCCAGGGGGAGAAAGGGGCAGGTCAGAGCTGTCCAGCCTGTGGGCCTGCCCTGGGCAGCTCAGGGGATGGGGCTCTCCTGGGGGAGAACTGGCCCCTCGCCCCCCACAGGGGGTGGGCCCTCAGCTGGCCTGGAGAAAGCAAGTCTGGAGCTCCTGGCTGTTGGTGTTGGCAGCCCCGCTTCCTGCTCGAGCGTCATCTGTCTGGAATGCTAATGGAAAAATCCGCCCTGGCACTGGGGCTCCTGGTTTGACGGTTTGGGGGTGTGGGGGGATCCAGGCTGGACTCTGGCCACCCCTGCCTCCCCTTACATGGGGATGGGGGCTACCACCTTCCGCTGGCCGAGCTCTCCTCCTTTCTCATGCCTGGTGACTGGTTGAGGGGAGGTGGCCCAGCAGCTGGGGATGAGCTCTGGGTGCTTTCTCCAGGGGACAAAGGGGCCCCAGCACCCTGTCCCCCCAAGGCTGGCCCTTTAGGTGACCCAGATCCGGAGCACCTGTCAGCTGGGTGTGCACAGGTGCAGACTCAGGTGAGTTCAGGCCTCTCCAAACCGCTCAGGATGCCCTCCCGGAAAGGGCCCCGTGCATCACCCCACAGGCACTGTGGGGCCACCCAGACAAGCACTGACCCCCGCCCCCCTCCAGCGCAGAGGTCCGTCTGGGGTGCACAGTCTTCACAAGCAGAGAGCTCCCCGGGCAGGGAAAAGTACTGGCTACTGGTTTGGGTACAACTCAGTTCCCAAAGAATGAGTTCCTGGAAAATGAGTCTGGGGAACTTTGAAGTGTGGGTTTCTTGTTGATAAAGAACGTCCGAAGTGCAGCTCCCCTGGTGACACGGACTCCGTGGGTCTGTGCACCGGCCACGCTTCCTGCAGAGGGTGGGACAGCCGCAGGCCACCCTCTGGGGGGCTGGGGGTGCCCTGTGGCCCCACCGCAGTGGAGGTCAGCAGCCCGTCCCTTCCAAGCCTGAGCCGCCTGGAGCCTGAGGGGCAGGAATGTGCCTGTCCCTGGTAAACCCATCACCCCCACCCGCTCGGCTCCGGGGCCTCCGGGGACGCCAAACCGCCGCTTGGCTGTGAAACCTCCCAGCTTCGGGCTTCTCCCCCGCCTCCCAGCAGCCCCCTCCACCACTCCCGGAACTCAGAAGACAAACGAAATGAGGAAGGGCAGCGGGTCAAGAGCACAGTTCATTTTCTCACTCACTCATTCCCCAAGGGGTGCCCTCCACGGGGGCGGGGGCCCACAGCCTGCCCGGGGCACCGGCTGGGGTGGGGGCTGGGGAACAGGGGGTGCAGGGGAATGAGACAGGGCAGGGGAAGTGCCCTGAGGCCTGGCATTTGGCCCCCCTCCTGATGCGGCCGGGCACCCCATCCCAGCCCGTCCTTGTCTCACTGGCTCTGCTGCGTAGGGTCTTCCAGAGGGGCACGTGCCCCCACTGTAAAGGCCTCTCCTGCCCCAGCCCCAAGCCAGCCCTGCAGACCAAAGTCCGAATTCATGATCCATTCAATCGAGGGCAATTAGTGCTTCACAGAGTAGCCTTTATGAAAAGAAATCCGTTCCCCAAATGCACCCAAAATACAATCAGTTCTGGGTGGACGCAGACACAGGACCACTCACTCATACTTGCTGGGGGAGCAGTTTTTACTCCAGACGGACGCACCACCCAGCAGCTCCACGCCTGGATTGACTCAGAAATGGACGCAGAGACTCCCTCCCCAGCGCTCCTAGCCGCTTTGTCTGTAATGGCCCGAGACTGGACCCACAAGGCCACCTGTAGGTTACAGGTGGCAGTCCATCCATCTGCAAAGCTCCTCAGTGACGAAAGGAACAAAGTACCGATAAGCCAAGCGTGGAAACCTGGAGACCAGCCACAGAAGATGGACAGCTGACGGGTCCCATTTGTAAGACATCCTAGCGGCAAAGTCTGTCGAAGCGAGCGGCAAGGACACAGCTTTGGGGGCACTGAGGGGAGGGTCTGCGCAGCTCGGGGCGGCGTGGGGCGGGGCATCGCCGGGTCCTTGTCCTCGTGTCATGGGAGGGTACCGGTGGGAATTTCAAGCATCTCCATCCAGCTTTGGTGCATGTGTGCACACATTCACACACGCACTTGTTTGTTTTAAATAAAACTTGGGATTGCATTATACAACTTTACCTTCTGTTTCCCCTCTACCGTTGTGCCTTAGATCGACGTCATTGCTAATCTCGGAGAACACAACCTTCCTCTCTCAACACCATGCCATAATTTATTTAAAACTGGGTAACATTCCATGATGTCTGATTCTTACAGTAATGCTGGAATGAGTATCTTTATATATAAACCTTTATCTACATCTGACTCTTTGATTTAGGATAAAATCCTGGAAGTGGGGTTCCCAGAGCATGAGTTACAGGCGTTTACCTGCCTCTTGGTGGGTCATGCTAACTTTGTTCTCAGGGATATCATTTCTGTTTTGGCCTTAAATATATTTTTCTGCATTGGAATTTTAAATGATGTATCTAATTGAATCTGTCTTTTCCTTGTGGATTCTTGGTTCTAGGTCAGCTTACAAAAGCCTTCCCATTCCTTATGCTAGAAATATATTCACTTGCGAGGGGCACCTGGGAGCCTCAGTCGGTTAGCATCTGACTCTCTTTTTTTTAAGATTTTATTTATTTATTTGTCAGAGAGAGAGCACAAGCAGGGGGAGTGGGAGAGGGAGAACCAGGCTCCCCACTGAGCAAGGAGCCCGATGAGGGATTTGATCCCAGGACCCTGAGATCATGACCTGAGCTGAAGGCAGACGTTCAACAAGCTGAGCCACCCAGGCGCCCCAGCATCTGACTCTTGATCTCAGCTCTGGTCTTGAACTCATGGTCGTGAGTTTCCAGCCCTATGCTGGGCTCCGTGCTGGGCATGGAGCTTACTTTAAAAAAAAAAAGAAATATATTCACTGTGTTTTCTCTTCATTGTTTTAATGATGTTATGACTCACATCTGCACATAAAGTCCATCTGGATTTTACTTTGCTCAGGGACACAGCCCACGTTCCCTGCTGGAATTTACCTCCCTCCTGTGCTGGACGCCTCGTTTCCTGGGGGACCCTGGACTCCAGGCTGTTCCACTCCTGAGCCCTGGCCACCCTGTCAGAGCCCTTACAGCCTCAGGGGACGTTTTACTGCCTCCCAGGAAATCATACTGACGCCTTTCTTCTCAGCCTTCCTGGCTGTTGTCATCACTGCTTTTCTAGGTGAACTGCAGAGGGAGTTGCCCATTCTCTCCCGAGCCCTGCGGCCCCAGAGCAGCACGGGCACCCTGAGCACAGCGCGAACAGAGACCCTCCCTCCAAGCCTGGGGGTGAGGGCAGGTGGGATCGGTCAACACATCCAGAAGGAAAATGACCGTTGCAGACTGTCCTGGAAACTTCTAGAGAGCCAGGAGCAGCCTAAACGCCCCCGGGTGGGTGGCAGGGTGGGGGTGGCCTGGGGCAGTGGTGAGGTGACCGAAGGCGACAGGAGCTCTAAGCTCCCGGCCTGGCCTTGCTGTTTTGCTTCTTCGTCTGCAGGTCAAGGTGTTGAGGGGACAACATTTAAATGCCTAGGCAGCTCGTCATCACCCTGAGTGTCCTTCACCCTCGTGTGCTCACCTGTGTCCAATACCCTGCCCACCTCCACTCTGCCCCCACTGCTCTGGGGGCCAGGGCTGGAGCCAGGTGGAGGGTCCTCCGGGCTCACAGCATCGCACCGGCCAGTGCCATGGCCCCGAGCCCCTGCTGCCCCCCATCCCCTCCCCTTCCTCCTCCCTCCCGCCTCTCCCTTCTTCTTGCTGCTGCCCCTCTGTGGGCCCCACTGTCCAGGAAGGAGGTCACCCCAGGTGAGGCCTCCAGGCTTCGGGAGTTTGGTTTGGTCTGATGCTCACAGAGTGGACCTTGATGCTGACACATCTGGGATGATACGGCCTGTGTCCCCTCCCTGGTTATGTGAAAAGTGGCTCCATGCTCAGCTTGGCTGGTCCCCTCCCTGCTCCGTCCCAGGACTCGGCTTCCTCTCGCTGCAAGGGTGAGCCAAGGCAGCGCTGGGGTCCCGGCACCCAGTGCAGACCCTGGGGGCCCTGGCTGCAGGGGCAGGACGTGAGGACTCTGGGCCGTTGTGGAAAAACAGCAGGATGGAGGGAGGGAGGGCCCGGCCACCCAGGCCTGAGAGCTCGTTGGGCTCTGGTCGTTCCGGGGCACGTGGGGGCCGGGGTCAGAGGGCCCTAGCGCCCTGGGCTGAGCATCCACGGGGGGCCTCCTGGCCCTCTTCCCCATGACCTGCTCCCAGGGCCTCCAGAGCCCCGCTGTGGGGGGGCTGTTGTCTGTGAGGCGCTGGCGGCACACGTGGGAGCACATATCCCAGCCCCAGCCGGAGGTAGGACAAGGCCGTGAGAAGTGATTTATCAGACCAGGTTCACGGGACACACAGCAGCCAACGTTGGGGGTCGGAACCGCAGGAGCGGGGGTGCTCAGGGGCCATCAGGATACAAACCTGGCCCCCCAGGGCTCGACTTCTCTCATGGGCCCCAGGGCCAGGGGGGTCTATGGGAGGCCAGCCTTGCCTCTGTCCTTGAAGTTCCTCTCACTCAGCCATGGAAGCCCCCCCCAACCCCTCAGGCTCTCTCCGGCTCCCTGCTCCCGGCTCCCTGCTCCCGGCTCCCTGCTCCCTCCGGGCTCCCTGCTCTCTCCCGCTCCCTGCTCTCTCTGGATAGCTGGGAGTCATATCCTGGCTCCAACTCTTGCCCAGAGCGGCCCAAGGAGGTGGCTGCTACCCACCACGTTCCTGCCTCTTTCTTGACACCAGGTCGGGGGGGGGGCACTCCCGGGAGGGGCCAGGTCTTAGCACTGGAAGTCCCAAATCCTGGGACATCCCTCTGTCCTGGGCAGACCAGGACAACTGGTCACCCAGGCCCGAGTTTCTGGCCTAATTAAGCTGGACCAGCATGCCCCATTGCCCTGGCTCTGCATGGCCCAGGGGAGGGATGCTCTGGCTCCTAGATGCTGTCTGGGGTGCATCTGGACCATTCTGGGCTCCTGGCCCCCAGGGATCCCCTCAGGGCTGATTCCTTGGGGTTTCACTCAGCTCCCAAGGGGTCCCCCAACCCTAGGCTGACCCTGTTGGCCTCCTGTCCCATTACCCAAGGCCGCTGGGCCCCTCCGATGGCCAGCCAGACACCACTTTCTGAACAGGACACTGGGCCTGGCACCCATGGAAGGTCTCCCTGGTTGTCACGGTGATTTGGTGCCTGGGTCCCCCCCACGTCCATGCCTCACCTTCCCTGGGGCTTTGGTCCCTGGATAGGTCTGGAGCTTTCTGAGCGCACTGGGACCCTGAGACATGCGGCCTAAAGTATGACCAGAAGCCCCTTCACACCCAGGAAGAGCAGAAACATCTGCAGAAAAGCTGCATAGACTGTGGCCAAGTATGCAGCCCAAGGACGGCTCATTAACCCTTGGCTCCTGGGGCAGAACCCCGCAGCCCCAGGCACCATACGGCCACCCCTCAGCATCTGCTGGCTGCATTCTGCTCCCTCTGGCAGACAGCCTGTGCCCTCCTTCCCTGTGTCTGTTTCTCTGTCTCTTCTGCTTGAAGGCCCGTGGTGGGGAGATGCGCTATGTCCCTCCCTGGCTCTGCCCCTCCTGCAGCAGCCTGGAGCCCCGTGAGTCACCCAGAGCCCCTGCCCAAGCCCCTGCTCACCCACGAGGCTCCCACGACCAGCACCCTTCTCTCTAAATTGAACTTCCTGGGAAAGGGGAAAACATCACATTTCAACTGACAGTCGCCACCCCCCGCCAAAAGGGCACAGTCCCCTGTGTCCTCCGAAGCTGGCCAAGGAGCCAGCAGATGGACCCCAGAGCCTATGGAGGCAGGCCTGGCCTGGGTCACTGAGCCCCCATCAGCCTGAACCAAGAGAGCTGCCCAGCAAAGCCCTGTGACCTTAAGCTCCAGGTAACATGAGGGGGTTTACAGAGAAGGCCCTCCGGTGCTGAGCCTCCCTCCCTCCCTGGGAACTGGGAACCGTTGGAACAGCCCTCCAGCCTCCCAGCCTGCTCTGAGACCAGCTAGGCCCATGGACATGCCTGGTCAGAGCCTTCCTTGGGTCAGGGGAGGAGGGGACCTGGTCAATGTCTTCTCGGAAACAGGGGGATCTGGCCAAAAAGGGCTCAGATGATCCACAGAGCCAAGGTGCTACAGAGCCGAGATCACCTATGGTGATTACGGCCATGGTGCCGTCCCTGACTCCTGAGGGGCCCTGCTGGCCACCCCTCCCCCATAGATGTTACCAGGTCAGGGAGCCTGGGCTCCCTTTGCTCAGGAGCTGAGGGGCCGTGGCTTGGGAAGGGAATGGCCCAGCCTCAGTCACCCACCCCTCCGCGAGCCCTTGAGCAGCACCGTCCTGACACCAAGCTCAGCTAGTCTGAGCAAGGCCTGCAGCCCCGGGCCTTGCAGACACTTGCCTCTGAGAGACAGTCAAGGTCACTAAGCTGCCAGGTATTAATCCCAGTCCACCCAGAGCAGCTGCTCTTTTATTGTAAAAATGGTGCATGCCCAGAGGGAGGACGATGATGGGAGGCTGGGGGGGGGGGGGAGGGGAGAGGGGGAGGGGGGGAGGCGGTGCGGGAGACTCCTGCTCTGCTGCAGGGGGCACAGGACGCCTCAAGCCACTGTGGAAAAGAGTCTGGAAATTCCACAGGAGCCTCCCCAAGAGATGCCAACATGTTCACACGAAGACGTGCACACGTGTGTCCAGAGCAGCCCCGTAACCGAGGGGCAGGTAAACAACACCGGCGGACCCCACAGGGCGTACTCAGCTCTGAAAAGGGGCGGGGTGCTGACCCCCAATACAGCGTGCTTGGACATCTACAGTCAGCTAACTTCCAGCAGAGAAGACTGTTCTCCCTCACGTGGGTGGGTGGGCCTCATCCATCCAACTGAAAGCCTTAAGAGCAAAAAAAGGGAACTTTCCCAGAAAAGCAGGAATTCCACCCCAAGGCTGCAGCTTCAACTCCTGCCTGAGTTTCCAGCCTGCCGGCCCCTGCCCTGGATTTCACACTTGCCAGCCCCCTAATTGCATGAGTCAGTTCCTTAAAGAAACCCTCTTTACGTTACGTCGGTTGCTTTGGCTTTCCTGACCGATGTGCGGGCACTGGATTGGATGATGCTTGCACAGCTCTGTAAACTGATGGAAAATTAGTAATTGCAGGGGCTGAGTGTTATGGTGGGTAACTGTGCCTCAGGAGGGCTGTAACCGAACAACCAGCCGCCTCGTGCCCTGGCCCCGGGCAACCCCGCAGCCCGGGACCCTCTGCCGTCCGGCCCTCCCGAGCTTTAGCTCCTGCCCCAGCTCGGACCACCTGGAACCCTCCGCAGCCTCAGAGCCCTGGGGCCCAGACTGGGATCTGAGGCCCTGGCGGGGGGCGGGGGGGACCTGCGGGCAGGGGGTCCCCTTGCAGGAGCCAGCCGGCCTCTGAGCAGGCAGAGCGGCCGACGAGGCCAGAAAGCCGGGCACTGTGCCTGACAGACCGTGGGTCTTGAGCCAGATGAGGCCTCCATAAATCACCTGGCCTTGACCGAGTGGGTCCTGGGTGCCAGGGCTGTGGGCAGTGGGCCCAGAGAGGCCAGTGAAGCCGCAGTGAGCCTGCGGGGTCTCCACGTGGCGGGGGGGGTGAGTGCACCGCCACAGAATGTGCCCAGTGTGGGATGGAGTGTGTCCATGTGTGAGCACCTGCCTAACATTCCAAACTCTGAAGCACTCTGGGTGGGGGGTCTGCCAGGCAGGAGGTGGGGGCAGGGAGAGGGATTGGGGGGTCAGCCAGGGGAGGCCGTGCTGGGACCGGGGACTGAAGAGACTTGTCACGAGGGAGAGCATGAGGGCAGACACCGTGGGGGGTCTCTCGGGGATGCAGCCAGGACACTGCTGCAGGCGGGACCTCGATTTCGTTTCTGACCAGACCTGAGCCCGTGGGCGTGAGGCCTGTGAAGCCAGCAGCCTCGGGCTCTCCCTTTCTGACCCCGAAGCCTTGGCCCTTTGCCAGGCAGATCCCCCCTCCGGGATCCCTGCCACCTCAGGTGAGCCTGCCCTGCTGAGCCTGCAGTGCCCCAGTGGAGCTGGGCCGTCTTGGGACCCAGCGTCCCGGGCATTGGAGGCCTGGATGGAACAGACTGTCCTGGGGCCGCCAACGCACGCGGCCCGTGCTCAAGGATCTATGCCGTGAGGTGGGCAGCACAGGCTTGGCCCTGAGTGATGGGGGAGACAGACAGACACACCGATAGGGGTCCCAAGCCCAGCTGGGCAAAGGCGAAGCTTGTCTGCACAGGGCCAGGACCTCCGTCTTGTATTTCCAAAGGGCCCCTGGGCCCCAGCTCAGCCTGCAGGGACCCGGCCCATGTGTCTCCCCTGCTCTGATCGGCCCTCCAGCGAAACTGCTTTCCTGGGGCTCTTCCTCCCTCCTCCGCGGAGGTGGCTCCCAGGAACTCCTGCCCTGCTTCTGTGTGGATGAGTGTGTGTCTGTCTGAAGCCTCACCCCTCTCCCAGGACCTGCAGGCTCCCTCCTTTCCCCTCAAGGATGTGCCCTGGCCCCTGCAGTGAGTCAGGACCAGCCCCCCCCCCCCCCCCAGCCAGAAGCCCTCTGCCGACTTCCCAGAATAGCTTAGCTCCCGCACTGCCCTGTGCTACTCCCCCTGCCTGGCCTCTCCTGACCCCAGAAGCAGGGGCTTGTGGCCTAACCTTCCAGTTGGTGGCCTCTAAGTCCTTCCATGCCTCCACTACCATCTCAGATAAACCCCGTCCCCCGTGCAAGGCCTCTGGGGTCAGGACGCCGCCCAACTCCCAGGCTCATCTCTGTCCCCCAAGCCATCATAGGGACACGGAGCCCCTGCCTGACCTTTGCCTCCACCATTCCCTCTGCTTGCTGCTCGGCACAACTGGGTGTCCCTGGGAGCACTAACCAGGACACTCAGGTCCCCTCTGACACAGAGGGTGCATCAATTCAGGTCTTAAGTTTCCGGTTAAAAAATGTAACTTCCTGGGGTGCCTGGGCGTCTGGCTCATGATCTCAGCTTAAGTCTTGTTTTCAAGGTCATGGGTTCAAGCTCTGCTTTGGGTTCCACACTGGGCATGGAGCCTACTTAAAAAAAAAAAAAATTTTTTTTTAATTTTAAAAATGTAACTTCCTCAGTCTCACTCCAAGAAATGGTGCAAAACATTCTCATGTCCAGATGAATGGGGGCTGCAGGGACGCTTTGGGGGGTGTCTGGTCTCCGAGGCTAGGGCTTCCTGGCACATCCTAAAATCAGGACTTGGCAAGCAAAGACCTGGGGTCTCAGTCAAGGTGTAAACTTCAGGCCATCTCCTTCCGAAAGCATTTGGGGTCTTAAGTGGGGCCAGTGGCCCCAGACCCTACCTTTAGGGGTTGCGGCAGGAGTAGCTGTTCTCTGCCTGCCCACATGTCAGAATCCCGGCGGGGCCGTGAAGGGGACCAGGGCCCAGATGGCACTGAGACCTGCCTGCAGGTGGGTGCCGAGCCCCAGGGTGTACAGGCTGCCGGGGGTGGGGAGAGGTCTAGAACCCTTCCCCGTGGGCTCTCTGCAGGCAGAGCCTGATGGCCTCAGTGTCCCCAGGAGGCATGAGATAAATCCCCAGGCTGAGAAGGGGTGTGATCTGAACCCCCCGCCCCCCAGTTCCTGGCCTGCAATGCCATTACCCAGTTGCCCCCTCGTCCCTGAGCAAGCTGGGGCCCGTCTTTTCCTACCTTGCCACAGGGTCTCAGGCCCCACACCCTGGGGCCTGGCTCAGGCCGGGTGGCACCTGCCCACCATGTCCAGACAGCTGGACCGGCCACCAGCAAAGCCTCCAAGGAAGACGTGCATCCTCCCCAGCCAGACCGACAGGCTCCTCGTGCTGAAGGGCGTCCCCCACCCCTCAACATGCCATCCGTACACTGAGGCGGGACAAGGGTGCCGAGCTCAGGGTTTATTGTTCCAATGCTGACACTGTGCAGAATGGTCGGGAACACAGACAGGGACAGGGGCGGGGCTGGTGCCACAGGGACCACACCCCAGTCAGGAGAGGAGTGTGCCGCCACTGCTCACAGCAGGCACTGGCTGGCACTCACGTCTCCTGCTGTGGGTGGTGGAGACTCTGCTTGCTGGGATCTCCAGAAGCTGGTTCTGGGCCTGAGCCTCCCACAGAGCCTCCTAGGTGGTCTGGGAGTGGGGCCTTCAGGCATCACAAGGGAGATGGCTGATGATGCTGAACTGAGCCAAGCAGAAGGGAGAGCAGAGAACTTTCTGGAAGAAGACTAAGTCGCGGGGGCTCTGGGGGCAGGCTGCCTGCTGGACTCAGGCCCCCTCCCACCCTCGACCCCAGCGTTCGTGTGGGGCCGCGGGACTCTCAGGAGCAGACCACTCTCGAGGCCGCCTGGGACGCTGTGGCGGTCTCGGTGGCCTGCGGGCCGCTGGAGGACAGCGAGCGGCCGGAGCGGCGCTGGAAGCGGACCCGGCGTGGCAGGAGGGGGCCGGCTCGCACCGGCCGGCTGGCTCCCCGGGGGCGGGGCGGCCGCCGCCGGTGCTCGCGGTAGTTCCTGGTGAGCAGCGTGTAGAGGAAGGGGTTGACGCAGCTGTTGCTGTAGGTGAGGCAGGTGGTCAGGTAGTTGACGATGCGCGTGGCGCGGGGCGTGAGCGGCTGGGCCCCACGGTACTGGGTGAGCAGCTGCCACAGCCAGAAGGGCAGGAAACAGGCCCAGAAGAGCAGCACGATGCCCAGGATGAGGTAGAGCACCCTGGGGTTGGGCAGCCGCCGCGTCTGTAGGAAGGAGGCCCGCTGGGACAGCCAGTAGGCCCGGGCCAGGCGCACATACAGCAGCCCGATGACCACGCCGGGCCCCACGATGCTGGTCCCGAAGAGCAGCGTCAGGTAGGTGCGGTGGGCACGCTGGCCCCAGACTGGCAGGCAGAGGCTCTTGCGGCCCCTGCGGACCAGCCGGATGGCCAGCATCATGGGCAGGGCCAGCAGCAGGGCCAGCAGCCACGTGCCCAGAGCTAGGATCTTGCGGTAGCCCTTGGAGCGTCGCACTGTGTCCAGGGGCCTCAGCACGGCAGCATAGCGCTCGCTGCTCATGACGGTCAGGGTGAAGATGCTGGCGTGCATGGTCAGGAAGTCCAGGCTGAAGAGGACCCGGCAGCCCACTTCGCCAAAGTGCCACTGCTTGGTGACATAGGTGGCCACGATGAAGGGGATGCTGAGCAGGTAGAGCAGGTCAGCCAGCGCCAGGCTGATGATGTAGACGGACATGGAGGCCGAGGCGTGCAGGAAGCGGCCCATGACCACCAGCGTGTACACGTTGCCTGCCACACCCACCACGCCCATGGCCGAGAGCGCTGCCCCAATGGCACTAGTGGCCACCAGGTCCTCCAGGGAGCTGGGCTCCGCTGCACCGGCCCAGGAGCCATTGACGGATGCATTGGGGGCACCAGATGGTTCGGGCACAGGGCTGCCCGTCGCAGCCAGCTCGGGGAACCTGCTCACTGGCTCGGGGCCCAGAGCCATCTCTGCTGCCTCACGCGGGGCTGGGTGCTGGGGCGTGCTGCTCCGCTGGACGGGGAGGGGGCATCTGTGGGCAGCAAGCTTGGTCTGCAGGAGAAGGTGCTCATTAAAGATCAGCTCGGGTGCCCCCTCCCACTCCCAGGAGGCTGTGTGAGGGCACGGTCCCTCCCGCCCCCGCCCCGCTGGGGGACCCGCAGAGGGCTGTGCTTTCTCCCAATTTATTTCTTCTGCATGTTTTATAAAAAATATGTTTTGTTTAGATTGCAAAAGTAATATCCACTGATTTTAAAAGTTCAAATAGAAAAAAACGTGTGTGGTGAAGAGGAGAAAGCATTTGTAATCTCTCTGTATCCACATGGGGAAAATGAGTCTTGATTCCTACCTCATGCCATACACAAAAATAATTCAAGGTGGATTGTGGACCTGCATATAATAGGTTAAATTAATCAATCAAGCTTCTGGAAGAAACACGGAATACCTGCATGACCATGGGCAGGCAAAGATTTCTCACAAAAGAACAGGAAACAAATGGACTTAATTAAAATTAGCGACCTCACCGAGAGAGTAAAAATATAAATTATGGACTGGGAAAAGATTATTAGAAGACAAAGAACTAGTAACCAAAATATATGAACTAACTATAAATCCATACACTCGAACAACTCGTTTGGAGGGGAAGAAAAAGAGAAGATCTGAAGAGAAACTTCTCAAAAGAGGATATCCAAGTGTTCAAGAAGCACAGGAAGAGATGTCCAGCATCAGTAGTCATCAGGGAAACAAAGGTCAAAACCACCACACACCCACTGCATTGGTCAGAGCCAGAAAGGCAGATCGCGGGTGTCAGGGTGTACACGGAGGAGCTGGGGGGCAGATCGCGGGGTGTCAGTGCACACAGAGGAGCTGGGGGCAAATCGCGGGGTGTCAGTGCACACGGAGGAGCTGGGGGCTGACGCGGGGTGTCAGTGCACACAGAGGAGCTGGGGGGCAGACTGAGTGTGTCAGGACGCACACGGAGGAGCTGGGGGAGTGTTAAATGGCGTAACCCCTTCAGGAAGCAACCCAGGACTATCAGTGAGACAGGACCTCTTCCCCAGCAGTCCCTCTCAGTCTGCCCCCAAGAGAAACAAGTGCGATTGTCCACAAAAAAGACAAGAGTGAGAACATTGACAAGCAGCCTATTCCTAATATCCAGGAGCTGAAAACAACCCAGACGCCCACAAATAACTAGTGTGGATAAACAAACTCTGACATCTCCCTAAAATGCTCTGTAGCAATGAAGTAGATGGCAGTCCCACTTCAGTCAATAACCTGGATGACTATGTTGAATGAAAGAAATCAGCCAGAAGAACGCAGCTGTGGGTTCCCGTACATGAAGTTCACGCACAGACAAGATGTGCTGTGACAGTGGAGGTCAGAGTAGTGGTTACGGGGGGTGGGGGGGCTGTCAACGGTGGAGGGCCCTGGGGAGCCCTTGGGAGTGGGGGGGACTGGAGCATGCTATGTTCTGAGCTGGGTGGGGTGGTTACACGGGAACAGACGTGTCCTTAAGGTCTGTGCTTCCTGGATGAGGAGCATCCTCACAAGGAAAAGAAGGAAGGAAGGAAGGAAAGGAGGGAGGGAGGGAGGGAGGAAGGAAGGAAGGAAGGAAGGAAGGAAGGAAGGAAGGAAGGAAGAAGGGAGGGAGGGAGGGAGGGAGGGAGGAAGAAACCAAGGACGTGGGATACTTAACCACAGAGGAGGGGCCCCTGTCACCCCAGCTCCCAGGGTCCAGGGATAATAATGGCTTCAGGCTTTCTCCCTCCGCACGGCCAGTATCTATGATAATAATGATAAAGTCTGGACCGCCCCACCCTGTGTGACCAGAACCCTACGACCCGGCCCAGTCTCTGCTCTGGTGCCTGGCCAGCGGCCCTCCTCCCGGCCAGGGGTCCCTCTCCCACACTCCTGAGGGCTGCAAGCCTTGAGGAGGGACCACCAGGAGGGATGCGAAGCCCCACGGATCCCGCCCTGCGCACCTGCGGCTTCCAGGTGGGCCCGGCGCTCGCAGGGGCCGGCAGGAGGGCGCCCCGACACCCCACCACCCCGACACCCCGATGCCCCAACGCCGTCACCCCTCTGCCTCGACACTCCTGTCCTTTCTGACACCCGCCGCCCACTTTTCCAGCGCCGGCCGGGCACTCCAGCTGGCGCCCCTTGCTCACCTCACTCACCCGGCGTGGGGTCCACCCTGAGCCTCGGTCCCGAGCACGTCCCCGAGCGCTGAGCGGGGCGCGGGGTCTCCTGGGGTCGGCGGAGGGACGTCCGCTGCAGGTCCCGCCAGGAGAGCTGCGCTCCGCCTCTGAACCCGGTCGTCGCTGCCACCTGCCTGGCCGCCAGCTGAGAACGCGAGGCGCGGTTATTAATAACCCGGGGCCCAGCGGGCCGCTGGAGGGAGGGGGCGCGGCTTGGGGGGGCGTGGGGGCGGGGAAGGTGGGAAGGGCGGTCCTGGAGGGCAGCGGCTCAGCGTGTGGGGGCGGTGCCGGGGGGAGGGGACTCGGCGTGGGGGAGGCGTGGTGGCATGGGAGGTGGGGGGGGCAGGGGGCACTGGAGGGGGGAGGGTCCAGCGCAAGGAGGGCTCCTGGGGGGTTGGGCAGAGCAAGAGGAGAGAGGGCTGGGGTCTGGGGAGGCGACGGCCCGGCGGGGGAAGGCAGGCCCTGGAACACGAGGGCCGCAGGTCGAGGTCAGCCGCCCAAGCGGGGGTCTGAGCAGTGCTCACCCTGGAAGGGACAAGGCGTCTCTGTTTCCTGCCATCGCCGCTCTACCTGCTCTTCTCAGTCTCCCTGAGCTCCTCCGACTTCTGGTTGTCAATCAAGCCGTGGACCTGTGTGCACGCTGCAGGGGGACGTTGGAGGTGGGGGGTCCGAGAGACTGAAAGGGCAATGACCCAGTGGCAATAATGACATTCACATTGTGCAACCATCACTATCTCCAAAAGTGTTTTATCTTCCCGAACTGAAACTTTTGAAACTCTGACCCATCAAATCCTGTCTCCATCCCTGCATCTTCTTTCTGTCTCTGTGGATGTCACTCTAGGGACCTCACACGAGTGCAGTCATACAGAATTTGTCCATTAGTTTCTGGCTTCTTTCCCTTAGTACAACGTCCTCAAGGTTCTTCCATGATGTAGCTTGTGTCTGAATTCCCTTCCTTTTCACTGCTGAGTAATACTCCGTTGTGTGTACATTCCACATTCTGTTCTTCATTTGTGACCCTCCAGCTGTTCCACCTCTTGGAGCTGTGACTCTGTTCTGTTTAATAATTTCCTGTTCCTCCTATGGGTGTTATTCTTTTCTTTATCTCTGAAAAATCCTAACCATCCTTAATGGAAGGTCTTTTTCAGATGGCTCCATCATTTTCAGGGAGCCCGGGACCCTCTGAGCACTGCTCCCCACTCCTCACTGACAGATGGAGACCCCAAGCCTGTGGATCTCTGTACAGGAGCAGCTCTGCGTCACCCCCACCACAGCTCTTGGCCTTATTTTCACCTCCACGGGCAGGTGATTCAGTCGGATGGGCCTCATCATGTCTGGGCTTATCTGCTGCCTTTGGTCCAAACACCCCATCACCCAGGCATGTCTGGGTCACAGGGAAAAGCCTCCAGGAACACAGCCCTTGGCTAGCTACCAAGGTGGCTGAGCAGCCAGGCCTGTTGCCTGAGCCCTGAGGTCCCAGGGCCACAGACTGGGATGTACAAATGACCAAGGGTAGTTATCGCCAAAATCATGGGTCAGCTCCCTGGCCTCCTAGGAGCAGCCTTGGTCCCCCATCTCCTGGTCAGGACATCCTGCAGAGCTGTCAGCCACACAGTCCACGGCCCTCTCTCCATTTGCACCACGAGAGAAGGACAGGTGCACATCCAGTGTGCATGCTGGACATACTCTGCAGACAGTGGGGAAAGGGCTGGGCGGTCCTGAGTGTAGGCAACAGGGGCCAAGGATGGGGAGAGGGACGTAGGGAGAGGCCTGAAGATACTGGTGGCCAGGAACAGCCCCTGGTAGGTGGAGGACATGGAGAACCTTCCTTTTCCACACGGTGGCCAGGAGAACCTTCCTCTTCTGCATGGTGACCTCGGCCTGGACCCGAGAGGACCTGGGTGTCCACGGAGAGGGGCTCACTGCTCCGTCCAGAGCCAGGGGAGGGGGTAGGGGGCCAGGGCTCCTGCAGGAAACAGGAATGCAGGGGCTGCTGCTGCCCAGGGGGTTGTGGGGGCCCCACCCCTAAAACCTACTGTGCTCTGTGCAGAAGTAACTCTGCATGCTTGCGATTCACTTTGTGGACCATTAAATCATAAATTATAATCATAAAACCTCCACTTTTCAGTAATGTGACTTTAAAGTTTTGCTTTTGGGTTCATCATGTTTTGAAATGACAATTTTTCTGTAAGAACTCATTTCCAATTGCATTACTACATTGCATGGAAAATGAGGTTCCATAGACAGGAATTTGGTGTCATTGAGTCTCCTTACAGGTGCCCATCCAGCTGGACCGCAGACTTTTCAAAAAGGCTTATTCTGTCACCACCCCCCAAACCCTGCCTGAAAAAGATAAAAGGGAGGTAGCAGGACTGGAGGATGGGGGAAGTGAACCACTGACAGAGTCCAGGCAAAGGCTGTCTGAGGATGCCTGCCTTGGGCAGAGAATTGGGGCTGTAGCCCCACCCAGAATTCAGTCAGGGCCATGGGCTCCCGGCACTGCCCACAGCCAAGGGCACCTCCCCAGGAGGAAGGTCCCAGCAGGGATACACCTCCCTGGCTGCCCCGCCACCTCCCCAGGACCCCTCTGTAGTTAATGGCTCACTGTAGTTTTCCAGGAGACCCTTCCCTTGGTGCTACTGCTAATGTTATTCCTTGCTTTCCATTTCAGAAGATGCAATTTTCCCACCACCATCTCCATCATCACCACTACACCATCTTCATCATCATCACCACCACCTCCATCACCACCATCACCACCACCTCCATCACCACCACCACCATCTCCATCACCACCATCACCACCACCTCCATCACCACCACCACCATCTCCATCACCACCATCACCATCTCCATCACTACCGCCTACATCACCACCATCACCACCATCACCACCACCTCCAGCACCACCATCACCACCATCTCCATCACCACCACCTCCATCACCACCATCACCACCATCTCCATCACCACCATCACCACCATCTCCATCACCACCACCTCCATCACCACCATCACCACCATCTCCATCACCACCATCTCCATCACCACCATCACCACCATCTCCATCACTACCGCCTACATCACCACCATCACCACCACCTCCATCACCACCATCACCACCATCTCCATCACCACCATCACCGCCACCTCCATCACCACCATCACCATCACCACCATCACCGCCACCTCCATCACCACCATCACCGCCACCTCCATCACCACCATCACCACCACCTCCAGCACCACCATCACCACCATCTCCATCACCACCACCTCCATCACCACCATCACCACCATCTCCATCACCACCATCACCACCATCTCCATCACCACCACCTCCATCACCACCATCACCACCATCTCCATCACCACCATCACCGCCACCTCCATCACCACCATCACCATCACCACCATCACCACCACCTCCATCACCACCATCACCACCACCTCCATCACCACCATCACCACCACCTCCATCACCACCATCACCACCATCTCCATCACCACCATCACCGCCACCTCCACAACCATCAGCAGCAGCAGCATCACCATTGCCATCCTCACTTTTACACGCTCTCAGTATGTAACACACAGCTGGGCACCGCCATCTAGGTCAGGTGACAGTATTTCTAGTATTGGTTTGAGTGTTGTTTTAGGAAGTACTACATCCCTAGTCCTCATTCCCATTCTCTTCCCTCCCTAGAGGTACCACTGCCCTGACTTTGGGGCAACTCCCAAACTTTTTTTTTTTTACACCTTGTATTTTCTATGTGCAATTAATAATGTGCTTTAAAATTTTCATAAATGGGACTGGACTGTACCTATCCTTTTGCGATTTTCTGTTTTCTCTCAATCTGAAAAATAAGAGCTCATGCACCCCTCCGAAAGGCTCTGTGCTATTCCACTGCACACACCCCAGCTAATTTCCATGAACAGAACGGACTACAGCTGCTCTAAGCAGAGCGGAATAATTCACACCGGCGCCATGTCTGGGGGTGTGTGGGCATGTTCTCCCTAGGTCCTCTGGGAAGAAAACACAGTTATCCCTGCTCTGGACCAACGTGCTACAACATTTACATTTGATTTTTTAAATTGGAGGTGAAATTCACATAAAATTAACTATTGTGCAACGGTCACTTCTATCCAGTTCCAGAACATTGCCATTGTCCCCAAAGGAGACCTTACACCCATTAAGCAGTTACTTCCCATTCTCCCTTTCCCTCAGTCCCTGGCAACCGCTTATCACCACCGTCTGTATGGAGTTGCCTATTCCAGACATTTCATGTAAGTACAACATGTAGCCTTTGACACCCTTCTTTCACTGACAGCCTGACAGTCTTCTTTCACTGAACAGGATGGTTTCGAAGTGCATCCACTCCATAGCGTAGGTGAGTTCTTCATTCCTGTTTATGGTGAAGCATATTCCATTGTACGGGCATGCCACATTTCGTTTATCCCTTCATCTGGACATGTGGGTCATGAACAGTGCTGTTATGAGCATGTACCTTTTTAATTCATTTGGGTACATAATTCATATGGTAATTATACATTTAACTTTTGAGGATATATTTTATGTTTTTTCATTTTCACCACAACCTTGTGAGTTGGTATTTTCTCTATTTCCAGATGAGAAGTGCTGAGGAACCCTCTCGTCTCCTGGTACAGAGCTTGAGCATTTGCCTGGGCCCTGCTGCAGGATGTGCTGAGGTTCTGCAAAGAAGCCAGGTCATTAAGGAAAAAAAAAAAAAGGCTGCTCAAAACAAGAGTTTGCTGGAATAATGAATAAATGGACTGTTTAATCTGGAGGGATGGAGAGGGAAAGGGACAAAGTAAGACCAGGCTGGGTTTGCGAGAGAAAGCAGGTAAATGTTCTAATATAGACTCCAACTCACTAAATGCTTGTAGAATGATCAAGGGGTGTTGAAAGGCTGTTGCTGCGTTGAAGTTTTTTCTCACTTAATTAGCATCAGAAGCCTTCATGATTTAAGACCAGGACTGCTTCTGAAAGATACATGAGAGGAAGACTGCCATCGAATTTGATAGGATAAACCTAATGCACAGGAAAACCCTCCAGAATGGACCCCTAGAGCTGTATTTGTCCCTGAAAGGGAAACAGCCCATCCTTGAATCATCGGAAGGCTGTGTCAGCCAGAGACCACCAATGGAGGGCAACAGAAACCTCCAGATCAGTCATTTGCAAGAAGGAAAACCTGCTAAGAACATCGTCCCTGATTAAAAGTATCTCCCCTGCCTACGGCACCCTGGGGCCCAGAACTCCAGAGCATCCCACTCCAGTGAGTGAACAGCACACTGGGATGCTGGTACCTACCCCCTGCCTCTGTCTCTGGAATATATTAGCATTCTTTACATATGTTCTGCCTGAAAATTTTTTTTAGTCGGTACACATTTAGATTGATTAAAATCTATGTTTGATGATACACTCATTATTGTTCACAACATGGCCCTTTAAGTGTGCATGTGTTTGTTTAGAATGTGATAAATGCCTGTGAAACAAACGCTTACCATGAGCCAAAACACTGACTCAACTGCCCTATACTGTCCCCACTTCTGTCTCCTGCTCCCAGGAGATTTCAACCCGTCAAGGTGGCTCATCCAAGGCACTGAGAAGACGAGGCCACCAACAAGGATGAACTGACAGATCACTCACCCAGGGCCTGGATTCAAAACTTCTGACTTTATTCGGTTAAAAGACAACACACAAAGGAACGGGTACCGAACGGTCCAACTGCATAAAACGGCGAACGTTTGAAACTAGGTCTCTCCCCGCGCAGACCAGAGTCCCCACTGCGGCTGACAGGGTCCCGTGGGGCCCCAGGGACCATGCAGGCAGGGGCAAGCCCACGGCCCCGTTGCCCCCACCCCCACGTGCCCCTGGGATGCGGGCCCCACGGGACACGTCCCTGCGTGCGGCCGGGGCAGGGCTGGCGCCCAGACGCGTGCGCCGCAGCCCCCTTCCCAAGCTGCGCAGCAACCGTTCCCCAACCCCGTCCCAGAGAGCCTCACGTTCCTGGCGCCGGGACGTCTGACGGAGAAGAACGTCGCTCCCGGTTCCCGGCCTTGACGGGGCCCCTTCCACGGAGGCAGTGACGGGGCCCCCTTCCCAGTCCCTAGGCAGCTCCCCACTCTCCCTCCCCGGGCACGAGTCCCCCGCGCTCTGCCAGCCGCTGCCCTGGCTGTTGCGGGGAGGGGGCAGCCAGGGCGGTGGGGGCCACTTGGGCCGCAGTCCCTCGGCTCTGGGGCCCCGGGCTGAAGGGCTGGGAGCAGGGCAGCTCCCCCAGGGCCGAGGCTCCCGTGGCGGCCGGGCCCTCCCCGGGCCCCCTGCACCCACTGGGCCCCTGGCTCCAGGTCTCAGGGGTGCTGGGAGCCCTGTCCCCGGGAGGATGAGGGCTGCGGCCCGGACGCGCAGGCCCCCTCCCCGGCCTCGCTCGTGGCCCAGGGGGAGTAGGAGAGGATGCTGAATCCCCTCCTCAGCAGCGCCGAGGCCGCGGGGACCAGCTCTCCGCTCTGGCCCGGAGGAAGGGACTCCAGGACGCGCAGCGGCCACTGCTCCTGGGGCGCGTCCTGCAGTCTCACCACCTCGCCGGGCTCCAGCAGCAGCGTCCAGCCCTGGCCCGGGCTCCTCAGGGCCCGCCCTACTGTCATCTTGCGGAGGTACACGGCGTCGTAGCCGCCCACCACGGAGATGACCTGCAGGCCCCTCAGCCAGGCCTCGGCCTCGGCGGGGTCCCCCGCCCCGGTGCTGCGCAGCTCCAACACCATGGGCTCCCCCGGGGGCAGGTCCACTTTGGGAAGCCCCTGCCCTGCAGCGGGGAGGCTCGGCCAGTGCGCGCAGGTGGGGGGCCCGCCGAGCCTCCAGGGCAGGCTCTGCGTCCAGTCGGCATCCTCGGGGCCCAGGCCCAGGGGAGCTGCGTCCTGAGGCTCCAGCTCGGTGGGCACCAGGGGGGGGTCCGGGCCCACCTCCTCAGACGCCGCCGGGGCCGACGCCGCGGTGCCCGGCCCCCAGTCCACAGTCGCCCCCTGCGCGGGGTGGCCGGGGCCCTGCCCCCCGCCGAGCCCCATCCCCGGGGATGCCCCCTGCTCGGGCCCCGCCGCGCCGTGGTCCAGCAGCTCAGGGTCCCAGTCCTCGTCTTCCCAGTCTTCCAACCCCAGCAGGTCTCTGAGCTCCAGGAAGGCAGCCCTGAAGCAGGCGAAGCAGACCCCCAGCCGGCCGCCATGTCGGAGCTGATACACCCAGGACGCGTGCAGGTAGGACATGCCCTCGCCCCCGTACCGCGCGCTGACCGGCGGGCACATGGCCACGCTGCCTGCCTCCTGCGGGGGGGAGGGCGGGGGAGGGGGAGGGGCGGGGGAGGGGGAGGGGAGGGGCGGGGGAGGGGGAGCAGAGGTGGGGCGAGGCCGGGGGGCGGGGGGAGGGGAGGGGGAGGGGAGCAGAGGTGGGGGCGAGGCCGGGGGAGGGGGGGCGGGGCGGGGGAGGGGGAGGGGAGCAGAGGTGGGGGCGAGGCCGGGGGGCGGGGGGGGGCGGGGGAGGGGGAGGGGAGCAGAGGTGGGGGCGAGGCCGGGCGGCGGGGGGGGGAGAGCAAGGGGTTTCTCGTCCGGGTGCGCGGGGCGGGGTGGGGGCGCCGGGCCCCAGGCCAACAGGGATCCGCGCAGGTCGGGAAGGTCGGGCCTCAGCTTACGCGATGGCTCTCTTCCCTGGGAGGCCGCAGAGGACAAGCAAGGGGGTCGGCGCCCCTGGCAGGCAGGGCGGGCGGCCCCCGGCCCCCCGTCACTGGGAGGAGCGCGGGCAGCGGCGACGGCTTGAGACCTGGCCCTCTCAGCCCTGCCCCCTCCGCGTAGCTGCTCGCGGGCCTGTGGGGCACGTGGGCCCTCCCCACGCAACCTCCCCGGCCCCCAGTCAGCCTCGCGCGGCGGAACCTGGGAGAACCTCAGGGATCCCGACAGGGTCTGAGAAAAGCTGAGGGGACCTGACGAAGGAACCTGACGGAAGCTGACAGAACCTGAGAGAGGCCGACGGGGTCTGAGAAAACCCGATGGGAGCTGAGGGGAGCTGAGGGGAGCTGAGGGGAGCTCACGGAGTCAACCTCCCCCCCTCCCCCCCACCCCCGCCCCGGCCGAGCTGACCACCTGGCCCGAGGCCAGGCTGGACCACCGGAGCGCTTCAGCCTCTCAGCCCACCCCACCCCACCCGCCTGTGTCCCCCAGACCCTCTCCTCAGCCCGAGGGGTTCTCACCCTGCCTGGCACCTCCCTCCTGTGGGCGCCCCTCAGAAAGGAGGGGAGGCTGCCCACCTGGCAATATAAAGGGCCCTTTCCCATGGTGCTCTGGGCTCATCTGCATATCTCCCATGAGCCTCAGCCCACCAGGAAATGAAACTGCTGAGTCACCAGCTCCCTCCCAGGAGAGCCCTGTGTGGCGCTCCACCCCCCCCCCCCCCCCGGGGAGGGCAGGCTGTCCCCCTCTGCCCCCCCAGCACCATCATGCCTTCCCATGTGTTGCTCCGCGCCCCTCCCCCCAAAACTGTTCTCACTGTTCTTTCCATCTGCAGGTTTCTGAAACTGTGCTGCCGGTGGGCACGTCTCTGATGGGTCTCGTCCCTTCGTGGGCGACCTGCCTGGTCACGGGTCCTGTCCTGTGGCTGAAAGTGCATTCCTTCTTGTTTTCTTTTGATTAAAGCTTCTTTATGAATTCTGGAAACTGATCAAGCCTCTAGTATTTACATTTTAAACACATTTCCCCCTTTTGTGGCTTATCTCACTTTGTTTAGACTCCATGGATATGGTCTAATGTGTCAGTCTTTTCTTTGAGAAAAGATCTTTTTGGTCTTTATACAGAACATCTTTAGTTCCCCAAAACCATAATGTCAGTTTCTTATATTTTTCACCTTATTCTTTCATTGTTTTGCTTGTTTCCTTTGCTTCATAATTTTTTATTTAAAAATAAGTTGCTTTTGTAAAAGAAGAAATAATAACACAAGAGTGTTATGGCTTTTTAAATAATTTACTAAATTAATCAGGTCATTTGGCCCTTCCTTCCAAACTTCCAACCAGTGCATCCAACTGCATGTGGCACATCTCCTCCAGCACATCTGGTGAGTGTCCCCAGATGAACAAGTCTGCAGCTGGGCCTGGACTGGGCAGCGCCTGCAGGAGAAGACACAACCTGCTTCTGTCATTAGCTGACAGCAAAGTTCCTTGGATCAGTTTCTCAGATTTTGCTGCGATTCAAATTGTCTCAGGCATTTGAAAAGTCCTGGTGTCCGTGTCACTCTATGTGGCACCCTGAGGTGACCCCCAGTCAGTCATCCCTTCCCTGTGATTGAAGGTGGAAACTGTGACTTATTTCTTACCAATAGAAGTAGCAAAGTTGTTGGATGTCACCCCCCTGATTACATTATATATACATACATTATTGCTTTTATAGTACATATTTTCTTTTTTTTTAATTTTATTTATTTATTTGACAGAGAGAGACACAGCGAGAGAGGGAACACAAGCAGGGGCAGTGGGAGAGGGAGAAGCAGGCTCCATGTGGAGCAGGGAACCTGGTGTGGGACTCGATCCCAGGACCCTGGGATCATGACCTGAGCCGAAGGCAGACGGTTAACCAACTGAGCCACCCAGGTGCCCTATAGTACATATTTTCATGATAACATTATGTTTTATACACACAGTGTTACATACTGATATATCTTTATACATATATACATCATGTATATGTGCGCAGACCTATACGTACACATATACGTATACAAACTCCAAGCCGACTTACTCTTGCTTTCCCTTCTGGCCCTGAATAAGGAAACAACCAGGCTGTGTACACCGGGTGGAGATTGGAGCCCTTGGTCAGTGACTGGGAGGGGCGGGTGGCTGCCTCAGGAGAGTGGAGTAGGGGTATACGTTCCATGACCTGCAGGGATGCAATAACCCCCTTTCCGGCTCTTCCCAGGGCTGGGGCACTAATGAACAATAGTGGCCCTTCTGGTAAATTCTTGCTTGTCTGCTAAACCAACAAGCCATCAGCTTCCTGGCATCGCTTCTGCTGTCGATATATGCCTCTATCACAATGTGTGATTCCTTTGTTTTTCTAGCTCCCCTTCTGACCGATGACCAGAGCATAAGACTGATCCTGACTCAGGTCTCTATTTACAGAGAAGAAACTCAGGGCACAAAACAGAATAATTTAGGGAGACATTTTTCCATTTCCCTTCTCAGTACCCAGGATCATCAGACCTCTCCTCCACCAGGGACATCTTTGTAGCAGAGCCCATGCCTCTGCCCCTTACCTGCACCCCTGCTCCCTCTCCAGCATATGAGCTGTGCTGAGAACTAGGGGCTCTGCCTGCAAACGTTGCCCTGTGCCCCCACTGTGAGGTCTGGCAGAGCTGAATCCTGGCAGGTCTGAACTACCACCCATGTGCCCAGGTTCCCCTCAGCTACCTTCCCCTGAGTCGAGGGGCTTCTCTCAGTCATGAGTTCTCAAGGACTTGGCTGTTCGAGATGACATCCTGGGTGTGGGTGTGGATGGGCTGCCCATCCCTGCTGGCCTGGCTGTGAGGAGAGTGTGTCACACTGGGAAGAGGGAAGACCCTTAGACCCCAGGAAGGACAGCCTCCCCTCCCCCTCCTGCACTCCGATCCACATGGGTCCACAGTCCCGTGACCCAGAGGGCAGAGCCGGCACCATCTTCTCCTCCGTTTTCCATCGATCCATCCACTCATCTGTTCAACAGGAACTAACTGGGCACTCCTGGGGCACCCAAGGCTCCACAAGGAGCAAGGGCAGCGTGCTCGCCGCCCTCATAGGGTTCACAGACAGAAGTGGAGCAAATGGAACAAATGGCCAGCTCGGTGCTGGACGACAGTGACAAGATTCTGGGGGCAGCTGCATACACTGGACGGTTGGCAGGCCTTCCAACAGGAATTCCAACATGACCGTCCAAGGTAGGGTGAATGGCGATTTGTTCTCTGGGTGTCATGGAGACATGAGCATGGGCTTCCCAACCTCCACTCACCCTTCAGAATGCTTGGGTGAGTCACGGGAGGAATAATCTAAAACTTAGAACAACTCAGGGTGGCCTCAGTCCTCAGGTCCCTTCACAAACAAAAGGTGGTTGCCCAGGGGCAGAGAGAGTGATAAACGTGGTGTGTGAGTCCAACAGAAGAGAATGCTCTTTACAGGAAGATCGAAACCCGATCCTAGGAGAGATCACCAAGAGACGCGAAGATTTACAGGAATAAGCTTAAAATTGCAAAACAGGATGTCCTTTTTGGAATGATATGAAGGAGTGGAAACTGGGAAGGAGCATCAGTACCTGATGGGGATTTCATTAGGATGTGGCCACCCCATGTAATATTGCGTACCCGTAAAAAACAAATTTTCAAAGAAGACCCAATGTAAAACCATCAGCCTCTGTTAAGTGAAAAGAAAAAAAGCAGGTTATAAGTTTGTATATACAGTATTGCTTTGATTTTGTGAAAGAAAAAAGTCTGTGGCCACGTATGCAAGTGTTGGGATGTGATAGGTGCAGCTGGGCTCCTGTCCTGTATACACATGTCAGGTGTCGCGTGCATGTCTGTGCCCTCTGTACACGTGTTGGGTGTTATGTGTCTGTGAGCCTGTAAAGAATGACTGAAGAGGAATGCAGAGACATCAGCTGTGACCCCCTCTGGGTGGTAGTATTATGAGTTACTGAATTTTCTTTATAGATTTCCACATTTGCTTAATTCTCTAGAATAAATATGTGCTATGACCACACCTTCCGAAGCCACTGGAAGCCCCTGGAAGTGCTTCACGGGTAGCGGTGGAGTCTACATCAGCCCTTCTCGGTTGGGGTCCAGAGCTGAGCTCTCCCCACAGACCACCTCCCCCAGCTGCTCTCCAGCACCTGCCCGTCATTCCACTCCCTTGGAATGTGCACCCTCCAGGGCAGGCCTGGGTCCCACCCTCCACCTTTCCAGACCCCAGCCGGGGGCTGGTGCCAGGTAAGTGGACAGGACAGAGGGGGAATGTGTCCCCACCACAGCAGGGCAGGGACATCCTCCCCCTGGGCTTCTACTGCCCAAAACCCTTTGGGGGATGATTCTGGAGCCCTTGGAATCTCCCTCAAGTTCTTTTATGTCAAACCTCGTGAGTGTCCGAAGCTCCCCCACAGCCAAGGCCGCCACGTCCCCTCAGACCCCACATGGCTAGGCACAGGCCCATCAGCCATGCTATGGTTCCTTGCAGGCAGGGGAGGCTGCGGGCCCAGCTACAGCAGCTGTGAGAAGAGCCAGATTCAGAGCGAACATCCCTCCAAGGAGGGAGCATCATGTCTTCCCCGAGTCCCCACATGACCACCTCCTTGTGGGGTGTCTGCCAGCCCAGCCCAGGCCTGATCACACTCTGCCTGGGAGGCACCCGTGCCCCTGGATGCTGCCCTTAGACACGGCTGCCTCCATCCCAGGGGGTGCATTGCCAACGGGGTGTCTTCAGAACCCCCTCGAACCTCCCTGGCAGAAACACGATCATCCTGTGTGAGCTTCCGGTGGCCTCCGGACAAATAACCAGAGACTTGGTGGCTTAAAGCAACACAGATTTATTCTCTCATGGTCCTGGATGTTCAAAGTCTGTGGGTCTGCAGGCCGGTTGTTTCTGGAAGCTCTCACCCTTTTCCAGCTCCTGGAGGGCACGTGCAGCCCTTCCCCCGCCTCCAGGCCAGCAGCACAGAATCCTTTCTCCTCTATTCTGTCCTCACAGCTTCTCTCTCTGACTCTGACCCCCTGCTTCCCTCTCATAAGGACCCTTGAGACGCCATGAAGCCCACTTGAATGCAAGCTAACCCCCACCCCATAAGACCCCTCACTTAATCTCATGTGCAAAGTCTCTCCAGCCTTGTCGGTGACATCGGCGCAGGTTACGGCATTAGGACGTAGGCATCTTTGGGGATCATCCAGGGGACTACCTACCCATCCTGTGCTCCTGAAGTTTCCTGCCCAGCTCTGGGATTTCCAGAAAAAGCATTTTTTTCTCTCACTACACATGAGAAGTGCCTTGGCTTTGAGACCCCAGCTTCGTGTGTGGGTTTCAGGCTCTCAGCTCTGCCAGGCTGTGCTTGCTGCCCCTAACACCAAAGCCTAGCAAGACCCCCTATGCCTATGTGACGAAGGTGGGAAATGGGACAAGGAATTTGGGGTGGGGGAAACACCTCAAAATTTCAAAACTCTATTCTGTAACACTGCGCAGAAGCTGACAGTCAGATCAACGCTAAGGGGCCACTCTGGCTTCAACCCAGCCTGCTCAGGCCCCATGCCAATGGAGGCCTCCCAAAACTCTCTAAACCAGGGCCGGATCTGGCCTTTCCAGGCTTTTTGAAATTTCCCGATAGACAGATAAATAAAATTGGGGGGATAATAGGGGTTACTAACAGCTTACTTTTCTAACCAAGGCATCTTCCATAAAGACATTCTTCACACTACAGGTAAAAAGTCCATACTTCCCGACAAAAGGATTTTATTTTATCTTTTTTTTAACATTTTATTTATTCGAGAGAGAGAGAGAGAGATAGAGCACAAGTGGGGGGTGGGAGAGGCAAAGGCAGAGGGAGAAGCAGCCTCCCCACCGAGCAGGGAGCCCGATGCGGGGCTCGAGCCCAGGACCCCGGGATCACAACCTGAGCCGAAGGCAGACACCTGAGCCACCCAGGCGCCCCTGACAAAAGGATTTTAAATGGAATAAATTTCACTTCATGAAAAACTCTCCTACTTTTCCTATTAGGCTTCAGAGCAAGGGGACATCTGGCCTGGAGTCTTTACTAAAACGGTAAAGAAATGGAAGAGAAGAACTTGCATGTGAATTAGAAAGAACCGTAAACACTGAGCGGGACAGTCTTGAGTGGCCAAACCCATGACCGGAGATTCAGAGCGTACTGGAAGGGTGTGCTACAGGTTGGACACAGTGGGAGACCGAATGGGTGAAATGGAAGATCGTCAGTAACAAATGAAAGCAAGAAGAGAAAAGAAGGAAACACCAGGACGGAGTTTGAGGACATGTGGGCACACTCGGGATGGAGTCCCGACATGGGGGCTCTGTGTCTGGGCAGAGCGCTGGCGGGTGGGAGCTCGAGGATATGGGAGATTGGCTGCCCGTTGTCCACCCTGGCCTGCTCTGGACGCAGGAAGGCAAGTGCAGAATCATGGTCCATCCCCAAGGGCAGTGGAGGCCAGAGCACATTCGTGGAAGGAAACCATCACCTGGATGGCAGGACCCTTGCTTAGGGCAAGGCCGTTTCCCCTCCCGGCTGGGAGTCCAGGGCTACCAAGCGTTACCCACCCTGCTAACAACCCACCACCCCCAAGGGGCTGTGGCCTCTGGAAGGCATCCACTGGAGCCAGCTCCTTTTTACTGAACCTTGTGTGCCACTGAATTTAGCAAAGCAGTCGGAAATGAGTTCCCTTTGAAAAATTTGTGGTTCCCCTCATAATCATGCTCATTATGTGTGGAGCAAACCTTTAAAGTCACATTTAATGAGAAATGTGAGATTTTCTGATTAACAATTCTCAGAGTGAATCACAGGCATGCAGAGTTACTTCTGCACAGAGCACAGTAGGTTTTAGGGGTGGGGCCCCCACAACCCCCTGGGCAGCAGCAGCCCCTGCATTCCTGTTTCCTGCAGGAGCCCTGGCCCCCTACCCCCTCCCCTGGCTCTGGATGGAGCAGTGAGCCCCTCTCCGTGGACACCCAGGTCCTCTCGGGTCCAGGCCGAGGTCACCATGCAGAAGAGGAAGGTTCTCCTGGCCACCGTGTGGAAAAGGAAGGTTCTCCATGTCCTCCACCTACCAGGGGCTGTCCCTGGCCACCAGTATCTTCAGGCCTCTCCCTACGTCCCTCTCCCCATCCTTGGCCCCTGTTGCCTACACTCAGGACCGCCCAGCCCTTTCCCCACTGTCTGCAGAGTGTGTCCAGCATGCACACTGGATGTGCACCTGTCCTTCTCTCGTGGTGCAAATGGAGAGAGGGCCGTGGACTGTGTGGCCGACAGCTCTGCAGGATGTCCTGACCAGGAGATGGGGGACCAAGGCTGCTCCTGGAAGGGCAGGGAGCTGATTGGCTTTTTTAAGGGTTGAGTCCCTCATTCATGAGTCTTTCATGGGGGCTTAAATCCCATCCCTCTCCAGGAATACCCTCAGGAAGCCACAGCACGTGGGAGAAACCGTCCAGTGGTGTGGTCACTGGCTGTGATACACCCGTCCCCCATTTGAGGCTTCATGTCCTTCCTGGGCCAAGAGTCTTGTCCCTCTCCACACGGCAAGGAACAGCACCCCATCGACCCAGTCTCAGGGCTGACGTGACATCTCTGTGTTGAGTCACACAAGGGTGGTACCATGGGGATCTTGAGAGAGGGACGTGGACATGGTTTTCCTCCCTGGAATGGCAGCCCTGTGCGCACAGCACATTTCCTCCCCTGAAAACCGGGCAGTCAGATTCCCACCTCACAGGCTGCGGGGAGACCCGTGGTCACCCCCCAGAGGGAAGGGGCGAGGCTGGGGAGAGGCTTCAAGGTGCGCGCCATGGCTTTATTTGGACCTTCGCCAATGAGAAGCCACAGTGAAGGCAGGCCCTTCGGGGAGTACAAGCTCATCTGAGTCAGAAATGGGTCTCGGGGCCCTTCTCTGCTCAATGCTGCTCCTCGATGACTCACCCTAAAGCCACCTTCTGGAGCAGCTAAGACAGGTCAGGCCAAGAGCAAACGTTTCCTTTCTCTCTCGGGCCGGCATTTTCATGTCCCGCACGACAGCTCTCTTCATCAGGGTTAGGAAAGCGCTCCCGCCCACCAGGGTGCGGAGTGGCTTCTCTCCACAAACAGCCACGTTTCTAAAGGGCCCCAAGAACACCTGGGAAGAAACGAATGAACTAAGCAGAGCCAGTCCCAGCAAGCCGACCGTCAGTGCACGTTGGCTGTGGGACGCGGCGGCCGAGGGCAGGATGAAGAGCTAAGCCAGCGGGTTTCCAGTGGGTTCTTGTTCCCCGTGGATGAGGCACCAGGCCCACTTCTCTGGCTCCTGCACACCCTCTCCTCTACTGCGATGGCAGCACCGACCCCCTGGGCGGCCACCCCGGAAATCCCACCACCCGAGCTCCCACGGAGATGCGGCCCATCCGAAAGAGCATTTAATCGTGTGTTACTTCATCTGGTAACACACAAAACCTCCAGCCCTGGACGGGACTCCAGCAGGCAGACCTGGTCTGGAAGGACTGGCGTTTCTCCCCACCGTGTCAGAGAGATGCTACCGCAACGCCACCGTGTAGCTGGACACTGGAGCCCATGTGGGCCCTTCCCACCAGGACTTACTGTCACCCATCCTCCCCTCGTGCACCCATTGTCCACCTGACAAATAGCTGCTGAGTGCTCATCCTAGGTTAAAAAAATCAGTGAAAAAAGAAAAACGTAAAAGACCATGTTCTGCTCTGGAGGCTGTACTTTAGTGGGGAGAGACTGACAATAGACTCCCGAGCAGTCAAGGACCATAACTTCAGATGGTAGCAAGTATGAGGAAGAAAATCAGCCAGGGGCACGGCAGGGGAGTGGGGTGTCGCTGTGGGACTGCACTGTGTGGGGGGCATGGGGGGCCCTCCAGACTGAGGAGCAGCCCTCATGGCGGGCACCCCCAGGGAGCCTCCCGGTCTTGCGCTAGCCGGACACTGGAAAGGGCAAAAGGCCAGCTTCAGGGAAGAGCGTCCTGCAGTCAAACCCCTAAGGAGGGGCTGCTGGAGGCCAGAGGCGGCTGGGGCCCTGACAGGAGAGGGGGGAGCGGGATGGGAAACGGGCCAACAAAGAGCAGTCTTCAGAACAGACAGGGAAACAGAGGCGGCTGAACTGTTTGGTTCTATAAACTCCGAACGGTGGGGCGCCTGGGCGGCTCAGTCGGTTGAGCGTCTGCCTTCGGCTCAGGTCGTCCTTGCCTTCACCGTGTGCTCACCCCCTGGAGGCAGAGGTTCTCGGGGCCTCTCTGAAGACTCTGCGGTGAATCTGTGCAAGAGATGTATGAAACCATTCCTCTCCTTTTTCGTTGCCTGTGAGGAGGAACGAAAGAAAGCTGGTAAAAACTCCTGCATCCGCGAGGAGCTGAGGGCTGACCTTCTCTTGCGATAGAAGAGCAACCATGTAAATGTTTGTTTAAACTCCAAGTATTTGGACTCCATCAGAATGCGCAGCCCTCCTTTCTCAGTCGTGATGACTACAACAGTTTTCAAGAAGGTTTTCTTTGGTGAATCACCTGATTTTTTAAACACGCTTTTCTTTTTTGTTAGGGCTTGACTCCAACTGGGTCACCTGCCCACAGATCCAAGCGTGCGAGGGCATGTAGGCTTTTTGGGTCAGGTGGTTTCTCTGAGCACAACTGGCCATGCTCAGGTCAGATTCTAAGACACGCTGGCAGAGCCTGTGCCCAGGAAAGGCCCCAGCCCCAGGTTGGCTCTGAACCCATCCAGGGGATGCAGGGTCTATGCCTGGGAACACAGTGGGTCAGTTATACTTTGATGGCCATCCCAAGGACGGAGGTCATCAAGCCAGCCAAGAAGCGGGAATGCATCCACCCCACAAACATCTCTGGAATGTTCTCTAAGCCTCAGGAGCTGCACAGGCCTCATGGACGAGACAAAGACAAGCCCTAGCAAGCTCAAAGTCACACCAGGGACTTTGGCCTTTTTCCTCTCAAGAGTCTCAGTCCTTGGGGCAGTGGGAGCCCTTAAGCTTGACCAGCACGGTCATCCTGGTCCTCTTCTAGTCTGACAAGACTTGGCCACACTCGCTTTTTTGGGTTTCTCCCCCTTCACCCTTTTCTGCTGCAAGAGCTCACATGTCCTGGGGCAGTGGAGATGGGGCCTTGGAATGAGGACAGGTCTGGGGGCCAGATTCTGGTCCCTGCTGGCCTCCAGGTCATGACTTTGGCCCTGTAAGGGCCTTGAGGCCGGTCAAATCACGTACTTTCCAGTTTGTGGCACGTCACAGTAAAGTGTCTTAGTCACAGGGTGGTTGGGTGGACCATAGCTATTTGGGGACCATGCAGAGCCTGGCTTGAGTATCAGTTAGGCTAAGACCAGGGGAGGGTGGAGGATTAATGGCCCAATATCTGTGAAAACATCTAAGTTCACCCAGGTGTCTAGGCACTGGTTCTGGAATTGTACAGCATATTGAAAACATCTGGAGAATTTAAGACACTGACTGATGCCTGGATCCCATGTGAGAATTCTGATACAACTGGTATGGGCAAATGTTGGTTTTCTGTTGATTCGTAACAAATGACCAAATTTAGGCTTAAAACAACACACATTTATTTTCTAGTTTCCATGGATTAGGAGTTGGAATATGCCTTGGCTAGGCCCCTTGCTCAGGGTCTCACACAGCTGCAGCCAAAGTGTTGGATGGACTGTGCTCTCAGCTGCCAGAATTCTTTTCCTTGTGGTTTTAGGACTGAGGGCCTCAGCTCTACTGGCTGTCAGCTGGATGCACTTTCCGGTCCCAGAGGCTGACCAGTTTCCCGCACAGTTCATGGCATGGCTGTTTCCCTCTTCAAGGCCAGGAGGAGACAGCCAGAGCTGCCTTGGGGTCTTATGTACATTCATGGTAATGTCACTGCAGGAGGGACACCCCTTTGCCACAAAATGTGACTTCAGGCAGTAGCATCGACCCCCAGTACCACTTCTTGGTTCGAAGCAAGTCCCGGGCTCCACCTCCAATCACAGGGAGGGCATGACCACTGGGGGTCACCTCAGCTGTGTCTGCCACATGCTGTGACATGAGCAGTGGGACTCTTCAAATTCCCAAGAAAATTTTAATGTGCAACAAAATTTGAGAACCACTGATCCAAGGACCTTTGCCTTCATCTGTTCCAGACTAGCCGTGTCTCCTGCAGGCCCTGCTCAGTCCAGCTCACCAATTATGATAAATGTACCACTGGTGCAGATGTTGATAGTGGGGAGGCTACACATGTGAGGGGCAAGTGTAAATGGGAACTCTGTACCTGCTGCTTAATGTTGCTCTGTACCCAAAATGCTCTAAAAATAGTCTATGTTCAAAAAAGAGTTCAAATAAAGAGTTATTTTGAAGTGAAAAGAGCCACAAAAGGGGGAAATGTGTTTAAAATGTAAATACTAGAGGCTTGATCAGTTTCCAGAATTCATAAAGAAGCTTTAATCAAAAGAAAACAAGAAGGAATGCACTTTCAGCCACAGGACAGGACCCGTGACCAGGCAGGTCGCCCACGAAGGGACGAGACCCATCAGAGACGTGCCCACCGGCAGCACAGTTTCAGAAACCTGCAGATGGAAAGAACAGTGAGAACAGTTTTGGGGGGAGGGGCGCGGAGCAACACATGGGAAGGCATGATGGTGCTGGGGGGGCAGAGGGGGACAGCCTGCCCTCCCCGGGGGGGGGGGGGGTGGAGCGCCACACAGGGCTCTCCTGGGAGGGAGCTGGTGACTCAGCAGTTTCATTTCCTGGTGGGCTGAGGCTCATGGGAGATATGCAGATGAGCCCAGAGCACCATGGGAAAGGGCCCTTTATATTGCCAGGTGGGCAGCCTCCCCTCCTTTCTGAGGGGCGCCCACAGGAGGGAGGTGCCAGGCAGGGTGAGAACCCCTCGGGCTGAGGAGAGGGTCTGGGGGACACAGGCGGGTGGGGTGGGGTGGGCTGAGAGGCTGAAGCGCTCCGGTGGTCCAGCCTGGCCTCGGGCCAGGTGGTCAGCTCGGCCGGGGCGGGGGTGGGGGGGAGGGGGGGAGGTTGACTCCGTGAGCTCCCCTCAGCTCCCCTCAGCTCCCCTCAGCTCCCATCGGGTTTTCTCAGACCCCGTCGGCCTCTCTCAGGTTCTGTCAGCTTCCGTCAGGTTCCTTCGTCAGGTCCCCTCAGCTTTTCTCAGACCCTGTCGGGATCCCTGAGGTTCTCCCAGGTTCCGCCGCGCGAGGCTGACTGGGGGCCGGGGAGGTTGCGTGGGGAGGGCCCACGTGCCCCACAGGCCCGCGAGCAGCTACGCGGAGGGGGCAGGGCTGAGAGGGCCAGGTCTCAAGCCGTCGCCGCTGCCCGCGCTCCTCCCAGTGACGGGGGGCCGGGGGCCGCCCGCCCTGCCTGCCAGGGGCGCCGACCCCCTTGCTTGTCCTCTGCGGCCTCCCAGGGAAGAGAGCCATCGCGTAAGCTGAGGCCCGACCTTCCCGACCTGCGCGGATCCCTGTTGGCCTGGGGCCCGGCGCCCCCACCCCGCCCCGCGCACCCGGACGAGAAACCCCTTGCTCTCCCCCCCCCGCCCCCCGGCCTCGCCCCCACCTCTGCTCCCCTCCCCCTCCCCCGCCCCCCGGCCTCGCCCCCACCTCTGCTCCCCTCCCCCTCCCCCGCCCCGCCCCCCTCCCCCACCTCTGCTCCCCATCCCCCTCCCCCGCCCCCCGGCCTCGCCCCCACCTCTGCTCCCCCTCCCCCGCCCCTCCCCTCCCCCTCCCCCGCCCCTCCCCCGCCCCCCGGCCTCGCCCCACCTCTGCTCCCCCTCCCCCGCCCCTCCCCCTCCCCCGCCCTCCCCCCCGCAGGAGGCAGGCAGCGTGGCCATGTGCCCGCCGGTCAGCGCGCGGTACGGGGGCGAGGGCATGTCCTACCTGCACGCGTCCTGGGTGTATCAGCTCCGACATGGCGGCCGGCTGGGGGTCTGCTTCGCCTGCTTCAGGGCTGCCTTCCTGGAGCTCAGAGACCTGCTGGGGTTGGAAGACTGGGAAGACGAGGACTGGGACCCTGAGCTGCTGGACCACGGCGCGGCGGGGCCCGAGCAGGGGGCATCCCCGGGGATGGGGCTCGGCGGGGGGCAGGGCCCCGGCCACCCCGCGCAGGGGGCGACTGTGGACTGGGGGCCGGGCACCGCGGCGTCGGCCCCGGCGGCGTCTGAGGAGGTGGGCCCGGACCCCCCCCTGGTGCCCACCGAGCTGGAGCCTCAGGACGCAGCTCCCCTGGGCCTGGGCCCCGAGGATGCCGACTGGACGCAGAGCCTGCCCTGGAGGCTCGGCGGGCCCCCCACCTGCGCGCACTGGCCGAGCCTCCCCGCTGCAGGGCAGGGGCTTCCCAAAGTGGACCTGCCCCCGGGGGAGCCCATGGTGTTGGAGCTGCGCAGCACCGGGGCGGGGGACCCCGCCGAGGCCGAGGCCTGGCTGAGGGGCCTGCAGGTCATCTCCGTGGTGGGCGGCTACGACGCCGTGTACCTCCGCAAGATGACAGTAGGGCGGGCCCTGAGGAGCCCGGGCCAGGGCTGGACGCTGCTGCTGGAGCCCGGCGAGGTGGTGAGACTGCAGGACGCGCCCCAGGAGCAGTGGCCGCTGCGCGTCCTGGAGTCCCTTCCTCCGGGCCAGAGCGGAGAGCTGGTCCCCGCGGCCTCGGCGCTGCTGAGGAGGGGATTCAGCATCCTCTCCTACTCCCCCTGGGCCACGAGCGAGGCCGGGGAGGGGGCCTGCGCGTCCGGGCCGCAGCCCTCATCCTCCCGGGGACAGGGCTCCCAGCACCCCTGAGACCTGGAGCCAGGGGCCCAGTGGGTGCAGGGGGCCCGGGGAGGGCCCGGCCGCCACGGGAGCCTCGGCCCTGGGGGAGCTGCCCTGCTCCCAGCCCTTCAGCCCGGGGCCCCAGAGCCGAGGGACTGCGGCCCAAGTGGCCCCCACCGCCCTGGCTGCCCCCTCCCCGCAACAGCCAGGGCAGCGGCTGGCAGAGCGCGGGGGACTCGTGCCCGGGGAGGGAGAGTGGGGAGCTGCCTAGGGACTGGGAAGGGGGCCCCGTCACTGCCTCCGTGGAAGGGGCCCCGTCAAGGCCGGGAACCGGGAGCGACGTTCTTCTCCGTCAGACGTCCCGGCGCCAGGAACGTGAGGCTCTCTGGGACGGGGTTGGGGAACGGTTGCTGCGCAGCTTGGGAAGGGGGCTGCGGCGCACGCGTCTGGGCGCCAGCCCTGCCCCGGCCGCACGCAGGGACGTGTCCCGTGGGGCCCGCATCCCAGGGGCACGTGGGGGTGGGGGCAACGGGGCCGTGGGCTTGCCCCTGCCTGCATGGTCCCTGGGGCCCCACGGGACCCTGTCAGCCGCAGTGGGGACTCTGGTCTGCGCGGGGAGAGACCTAGTTTCAAACGTTCGCCGTTTTATGCAGTTGGACCGTTCGGTACCCGTTCCTTTGTGTGTTGTCTTTTAACCGAATAAAGTCAGAAGAGTTTTGCATCAAGTTCTTGTCCCGGTCTCTTCCGCAGAAAGCGTCTGTTGGTGGCCTCGTCTTCTCCCTCTCCGGGACGGGTCAATCCTGGCAACACCAGCTTCTCCAGTCACAGGGGAAGTCTATAGCTTCCAAGTTAGCGACAAGGGGACACACCAGGGTGACCTGTCTGGGCCTTCCTACTATAACTCCTGGGAAGGATCAGAATTGGGCTGGAGAAGGTGTCCCTGGAAGGTTGGAAGCAATGCCAGGCAGTGTGTAACCCCCTCCCCCTGGCCCCAGTCAGACACCCCAGTAACCCCATAAACATCCAGTTGAAATCCCAGGCGTGGTTTACGGGGCTTGGGACCTAACGTACACAGCACTCACATTCACATTAACTCACACCAAATGTCTGATGTGACACAGGCACACGTCACACAGCCCTTTGGTGTACAGAATGTCAGTAAACTGTGCTATGGACATTTCACATTGTGTTAAATGTCCAGCACCCTTCTGTGGTTGGTGCTGGAAACCATCAGTCACTAGACATTTATTGAGCACCTACTGTGTACCATGCCGTGTTCCAGGCATCAGGATATGTCAACATACAAAACAGACGGAGAGTTCCAAGGGATGGAGCAAAAGATGTGGTAAAAGATGTGGTTGCAGATGGAGAAGGTAGTGACTGAGGAGAGTCAAGTGTGCCAAAGGAGGTGGGGTCTCTTGAAAATACAGTGTCCAGGAGACCAGAGGCAACTTCCCATCATGTTCAGCCTACTTTCCTTGTCTTATTTGCTTTGCCCACCTACTGAGGTCCATGACCTGTTGGTGGCCCCTGTTTTTCCGAAAGACCAGGCGGCTGCAGTGTGGAAGTGTCCAGCTGGGTCTCAGCAGTGCTGTGTGAGACCAGAGCTCCCTGGACCCTGTATCAGAGCCAGGGTCATAATGCCCTTAGAGGCTGCCCTTCTAGAAACGACTTCTGAAATTGTTTGCTTATTTCAAAAGAAATGCACATTCATTGTCCACAATTTAGAAAACAGATAGACAAATTAGAGGAAAATTAACATCATCGGTAACCCAACCCTCAGAGAGATTGCTGTCACTATTTGGCATGGATTGTTGTCATCTTTTTCTGCGGATAGTTAGGATTTTTTGTTTAAAAATCTCTTCTACAGTGTAGGGTCTGTGTGTTAGTGTTGAGTAGGAAGAAGAGCTGCAAGTCAGGCAGGAAAGGGAGAGCCTAGGCACTGACATCCCCTGTGGCCAGCACTGTCCTCGGCCCTTCTGGGATGGGGTCTAGGTGAGGTGGGCCCTATCACACATCTTCCCTGGGCAGGTCCAGAGCCTGGCAGAGGCCCAGGATCTCCTCTTTTCCCTCATGGCCAGGTCGTTCCCCCTGAATCCAGAGTCCATGGCCTCGCCAGGGGCCTCAGGGGTGTGTGCAGGAAATGGTCCCTGAGCAGGAAAGGGGCGAACGCCTGCTGGGGCCCCAAAGCCCTTCTCCTGAAAGGGCCTGGGGGTCTTGATACCATGTGCATGTCCTTGCATTGTAGCTGAACATGCCTGCAGACAACCTGACACCATTTAAAGTTGGGTTTCCAGGCAGCTGGGGACCACGGCAAGGACAGAGGCTGCCCCGTGGAGGCAGCAGAGACCTACCCCCACCCCTCCTTGGGGAAGGGTCTTGACACAGCCGCGAGCAGCCATGGGCAGGCTGTGGCAAGGGTGGTGTCTGCTGGGGACGGGCCTGAGCCGTGAGGTCAGACCTTGGGAAACGCTGCTCCCCAGTCAGTGACCAGCGCGGGGTCTGCGGGCAGCAGGGCGCCCCGCACGCACGTCGGTCGGGGGGAGACCAGGTCTGGCCCCGCAGGCACACGGCCCGCCTGGGCTGGCGGAGCGCCATGTCTCACAGAATCCTCTGTGCAGCAGACCGGGCTGTTTCCCTCGAGTGCGGCAACACCGGCTTTTCTCTTTCAGGCGCTAAGTAACCACGGCCGCGTAACTGAAAATGTCCTTTCTCGCCTCCCGCCTGCCGGGCTGCTGGTTTCAGACCACCTTCGTCCCGAGTTCTTGCTGAGTCATGCCCGCCGCGGTGTCGGGGGGCGACTGTGGGTGCACCCCCTTCTCTCAGGGGGTACACTGGAATACTCCATGCAGTGGAGGCGGGCAGCGGGCGGAGGGCCGAGTAAGTTTGTGAGAGGAGGAGGAAGACCAGTGTGTGGTGGGGAAGTGTGGGGGCAGAAACCTCAGGGTTGTCACCTCCAGGAAGACGCGGGCTGTTACCTCCCCCAGGCCCAGTGTGTCCTGGCGGAGTCAGGAGGGTCCCCAACCCCCCACTGGTCCCACAGCACTCCTTTCAGCTGGTTCCTGTGCGAGCTCTTTCCAGAGACCCTTGAAGTCTGGGCATCTTTGGAGTTGGGGTTACAGGCTCCCGTGCTGGAAGGTTCTGGAAGATAGGGCAGCACCACACAGCCGGCTCACAGTCCCTCTGCTCTCCCCTCTTGGGTAGATTCTGTAGGTAGATTCGCACTTCCAGGCCTCTGTGTCCCCCACCACAGCCTGCAGAAGCTGTGACCCACAGTGGGGCTCCCCGGGGCCCCCTCAGGTCACAGACCACCCGGCCCTCCCCACCAGGCTACCACAGCTGAGGATTTGGGGCTCATGCTTCCGGGCTGCATGGATTCGAGGGAGGGTCCCCATTCAAAAGGACTGAGCAGGGCTGATCTGGACAAGCCTCCTCCTCCGGCCCCCCCCTGAGGAATGGAGGGGCGGCCTGTGGGTGTGGGGATGTTAGTCACGGACCCCTTTGCTTAAATGCACCCAACATAAAAGACCCTTCTGGTCCATCTTCTTCTTTTCTCCCATCATCCAACGAAAGTGGCATCTCCTTAAAAACACATATTGGATGAAGCTAAGGATGGGAAATACCAAGGATTATGATTCTGGGTGAATCAAGGGCGCCCGGCTGGCTCAATCAGAAGAGCACATGACTCTTGATCTCAGGGTCATGAGTTCAAGTCCTGTGTTGGGTGTAGGGATTACTTAAATAAACGAATCAATAAAAACTTAAAAAAAAATTCCGGAGTGGCGTTGCACTGGCCTCCCCCAGAGGCCGGCCAGCAGGCCTCCAGGAAACCGGCTCATCACCAACTGTCTTCTGTGCTCAACGAATAACATTCTTTTTGGTTAAAGAGAGCTTTACTTCAGTTTACTTGCTTATGTTGAAGTAGAAACGACACCGGGCTGTACAGAGGGCGCAGCTGGGAGGCTCAGGCCCTCGGCACAGGCTGGGGCTATACCCACTCAGCGCCCCCCATGAGGGCCCCAGGAGCAGGCCGCCAGCCTCCCTGCTGCTCGAGGGAAGGCTGCCAAACCCACATGCGTGGCCCTCAGGTCAATGCCACAGCCCTCATGGCCCCGGGGACCCTGCAGCTGGACCTCGTGGGGGCGCCATCAGAGGGCACCGCTGGGCACACAAACGCGGCACAGCCTCCCCTTCTCCTTCGCCCCCCCCCACCCCCGTCCAGAACCCAGCTCCTGTGGGCAGGCTCCTGGGGTCCTGTCGCAGGGCGGGCTCTGCTGGGCCACCAGGGGGATGCACAGCAACGTGCCCACCTCTCGCCCAGCGGAGAACCGCACGCACATGGAGGAGGCAGGGGCGGGGTGTGACAGCTCCCTGGGCGTTAGGATCCTCCTCACTTGTCCCCGTCCCTGCCGTGCTCGGTGCATTTTGTTTAAAGATCTGCAAATGGATAAAACTAGGCATATAAACGCAGGACTGAATCAAACCCATAAATGTTTGGGTAGTGAAAATAAGACTGGAAACTTACACCCGACCTGCCCCCATGTGGCCTGGGGATCCGAGACAGTACAGATTTCCAGGCCCAGGACGCGGCTGATTGCGTGCCAATGGCGCCCCCTGGTGGTCATTTCAGGCTGGGTGGACTCCCCAAACCATCCACATTCCGCAAAGAGTGCCCGCCACACGCTCAGTCCCAGGGTCACACGGGCTCCAAGAAGAGCCAGCACCAGCAGTCTGTCCTTGGAAACTTCCCGGGAACGCTCAGCTCTGCAATCTGCTCTGGCCTCCATTTTCTGGTCTGCGAAGTCAGGACATTTTATGTGGGGTCCTGACAGCTCTCGGGGTCCAGGGTGCTCTCTGGCAGAGACTCGGGCAGCTGGGCTGAGGTGGGACAGAAGGGACGTCCCACCAATCCAGCTCTGCTTCCCGCTGCAACCCCGGAGACCCGCTGTGGGCATGCACTTGTGAGCGCGTGAGCACCCGGGAGTGTGGCAAGGGTGTGGCGTGGGTCTGAGTGTGTGCGCGTCCTCCGGGCCCTTCGGAGCAGGTGCCGTGGTTTCTGGGTCCCATCCCTGCCAGGCCACATCTGGAGAATTGAAGTAAACAGAAATAGCCAATTAATAACCACAGGACTGTGGGTTGGGAAGGCCTGACCCCAAAGACAGGGCCACAGAGTTAGAGGGCAGAGACCCAGATGTTAGCAAAAGTCACCTTTGGGGGTGGATGACACAGAACATCGGCCCTTTCTGCTCGTCTGTTTTCCATGGCTTCTGAAATGAACTTGAACTACGAAGGTAACCAGACAGCCGTAAGGTTCTCAAGCTGTCCCTGGTCCAGGCTGGGCGGAGCTGCAGAGAAGCATGGAGAACAGCCAAGGAGGAGACTGGTGCAACCTTCCCTTGCAGACAGAAAACCCAGGCCAGGCTGCCAGGCACCAGGGCCGACGTAGACCCCACCCCTGCACTGTCCTCGTGGACGTTGACCGGGTCTACCTTTGCTTGCTCCATTTCACCTGTGATGACTGGGATTTTGTCCAGTAAACAGCACATGTGACAGTGTGGACTCCTGCAGCACCCCCCTTGTGGCCCTGTGCACAGGTGACACTGCCTGGGACTCCAAGTTGCCCCGAGCTGGTCTTTGTCACAAAGCTCCAGGGATGGTCACACTCATCCAACGCTCGCTGGGAGGACAGCTGTGTACCTACAAAGGCGTGTTCATCCCCAAGACAGGGTGAGGCCAGTGCCCCCCGTCAAGGGTCTCAGGCCTCAAATAGCCAGGCTGCCAGGCCCAGGGCCCTGACAGCTGGGTCCCAACCCCAGTGAAGTCCCCTGAGAACTGGACACAGGGTGCCATGTCAGCATCCAGGGCCCTACATCCCCTGACAAAGGTCACCCTTGTCTGCAGAACCTCATGTGCAGGTGGTTCAGGCCTGACATCAACTGTCTCAAGCTCTGGGCATCCCGTCCTGAAAACCACGCTCTCGGTCCTGGCCCACTGGAGAGAGACCCCGAGAAGTGGCCAGGGCTCACGCTGCCATGAAAGGATTTGACCCCAGGGTCATTCTGGCAGAGCTTAAAACACCAACTCCTTAACATCCAAGGCTTTTGAAAATGCCAGGTAGCATGGGAAAGGGATGCGCTGTCCGTGCGGCTGGGGTTAGGCCTGCCAGTGGAGGAGGCGACATTCTGCTTGGCAGATGCCCCATTCAGGCCCTTGCCTAAAGCCTTGCCCTGCGTTCTCGTTTGGAAAGCCCGACTCTAGAAGTGTGACTCTCAGGACAGTTGGGAGACCCTCACCCTCGCAGTACAGACTGAGAGGTCTGGGAGGCCTTCGTGCCGTGGCGTGGGAAACAGCACAGAGGGGCCTGGGAGATGTTAGCTCGGTTCTAACGGTTTCATAATCAGGAAAACTTGTAAGAGAAATGCTATTAATGGCAAATCTAAGCTACATGCAAATCTGTAAAGCAAATTCGGTTTTCCACATGCAGGAAGACGGGGGAGGGCCAGGCCTGTGGGGGAAGGAGGTCATGAAGTCACCGCTAATTGAAACCAGCCATTTCCACACGCCAGCCCGGGCCCCAGACCTTGCTTCCACGTGGCTGTAGGAAGGACACGGAAGAGGCCAAGTGTTGAAAGAGGGTGAGGTGTGGCTCCAGGGTGGCCCTGCTACTCAGTATTTGCGTTTACGCTGAAACTTTTCAGTAATAAAAGCTGTTTTGGACATCAGCCTCTCTGAAGCCTCTGCCTTACCCCCAGCGGCCACGGTTGCAGGGAGCTGCTCGGCATCACCTGGCACCTCCCCGGTGGGCCCGGAGGACCTAGGTCGGGATCCCATGGACATTGGAGGGCGCGTGGCCGTGACCCCAGCCAGAGCTGGGCATGAGGGCAGAGGGATCACCCTTAGCACCGCTCAGAGCTGGCGCAGAGGATGGGAGAGTGGACCGTGCTGAAGGTCAAAGTCAAGGACAGCTGCACACTCAGCCAGACGGGCTTTCCTTAGGCGCGCAGTGCCAGGGCCTTCAGTGCACTCACCGTGCTGTACCAGCATCAGCTCTGACCGTGGGGCCTTTCATGCCCCAAAAGAAACCCTGTAGCCTCAGCGTCACTCCCTTCCCTGCCCCCAGCCCCCTCAACCATGAGTCTCCTTTCTTTCTTTGTGGATTTGCCTCTTCTGGGCATTTCGTGTGAATGAACCTTCCTGTGTGGCCTTCGTGGCCTTGGTTCACGCAGCACGAGGTCACGCGCCTCATCCCCACGGAAGCCGGTGTTGGCGCTTCACTCCTGTTTGGGGACAAAGGACAGTCCATCATACGGATGACCACGTTGTTTACCTACTCGTCGTCTGGTAGACATTTAGGTTTCTGCACCTTTTGGTGGAATAATGAACGACGTCGCTGTGAACGTTCTCATACAAGCTTTAGTTTGGGTGAGTCCAGGGTGGGATTGCTGGATCCCACACGCGATGCTTCTGTGTCGAACCTTTGCCGGAACCGCGCCCTGCCTGCCATGGGGCTGCTCTGTCTTCCGTTCCCACCAGCGTGCCCGAGGTGGCCTTTGCCCAACACACATTCCCTCAGGTGCCCGAGGCTCCGCTGGAGCCGGGAGAAGAGCACACGGGGGGCAGGGGCCGAGGAGGAGTCCGGGGCCAGAGAGGCTGCAGGCGCCGGCGGGATGGACCAGCCAAGGCCGAGCAGTCGGGCGTCTGGCTTAGAGAGACGGAAGGGTGCGGGGGAGCCGGGCCGCAGAACAGGACCCGGCGCAGGTGACAGGCGCCGTCCACGTCGGCTTACACACACACACTGCAGAACAGTGGATGCTATTTCACAGCCGGCTTTCTTTGCTGAGCGGGATCTCGATGCGTGCAACAGGCCACTGTGTAGGCGGTCGTCCCGAACCTTCCCGTCCCCCGTGCGGGTGGCTGCTCTGGGTCTCCCAGGCGCTCTGCCGATGGTGCGGGGAGGAGAAGCCGTCGAGGTTCCGGGGGAGGTTTGCTTGGTGCCCCGCCCGTTTTATTATCAGCTGCTTCCCTCTAACTCAAGGCTGGGTTTCTGAATATAAGGAAGACAACTTCCACTTATTTCACCTGTACAGTAAGTTGACCGAGCTGGTATATATTTTTTGAAGAATAAAACTGTTGGTTCGCTAACCGACAGTGAGTTTTAGGAAGGTGAACCAGATGTGGGCTCAGGCAAGGTGGGGCAGAGAGCGGGACCAAGTGACAAGGTGGTGGCCAGGGCGGCACGGGCCGCCCCCAGGGATCTCGTGAGCCATTTGTCGGGGGGGCCGGGGGGGACCTCACCCTGACTGGCCGGTAGGTGGGGGCCGGCCCGTCCAGCTCCAGGTCCCTGGTGGGAGGCCTCGGGCCTCAGGCTCTCATATTTTCTTCATCCTTCCAATCCCTGGGCCCCAGAAGTAAACTAGAAACCCGGACGCCACTTCCCACAGTAGGACAGGACGGTATGAGGAAGCACGAGATCGGAAGTCAGCTCTGGGCGCCTGGGTGGCTCAGTCGTTGAGCGTCTGCCCTCGGCTCAGGTCCTGATCCCGGGGTCCTGGGATCGAGCCCCACGTCGGGCCCCTGGCTCAGCGGGGAGCCTGCTTCTCCCTCTCCTCTCCCCCTGCTCATGCTCTCTCTCTCTCTATCTCTATCTCTGTGTCTCAAATGAATAAATAAAATCTTAAAAAAAAAAAAAGAAGTCGGCTCTAATGAAAGAAAAATGATATAAGCGTCCTTTGGGAATCGCCCGTGCTGTGACGCAGCGTGTCTGGGTGGTGGCCCAGCGAGCCCTTGAAGCTGGGCCCCCTCTCCCGCTCCGTCTCCAGGCGCCCGCGGCTGCCTGCAGAGCCGGTCGTACCGCCAGAAATGGAAATCTCCCACATTTCTGTGGCTGCCAGGTGCGTGCCAGGTGTGGGCAGGTGGGAGATGGGGTCGCTCACACCGGGCTGTCTAGCTCGCACGTGTCCTACCTGCACAAGCAGGGCACTTCCGTGTCCCCTCAGCTGGGCCTCATTTTAAAAATAAAAGTTATTGTGACAGTTTGTAAATTAAACCCGTCACACGGTTTATTTCTAGTTTGCCACCAGGAAAGCAGTGATTGCCCCGTGGCTCCAGTGTGTGAGTGTGTGGGCGTCCACTGGTGAGCATATGCGAGCCCACGTTTGTGAATGTACACATGCGTGTGCAGACGTGTGCGGCCTGTGTGTGTGGCTGTGCACAGGGGGAGCGGGAGGGCTGGCGTGTGGTACTGGAGGGACTCTGTGTCGTCCAGGGCACGTGAGCCTCCTGCCTCCTTGGGGCCCTGCCGGCCATCAGCTTGGGCGTCCCCTCACTTGACAGCAGCAGCTCTGGACGAGGGTCTGAGGAGCCTGCCCACCCCCCACCCACCCAGGGGGTCTGTGCCGCCCCCACCAGCCGACCCTTCCCACCGTCTTCTGAGGGTCAGAGCTGTCCTCGGCCAGCAGGCTTGTGCCTTTGTGATGTTCTGCCCTTTCACGTCCCATTCAGAGCCCCTTCCCGCTGGTGGACCGGCATCCCACCCCAAGGACTGCCACGCTCACACACGACCCCCCACACTCCCAGGCGCACACCTGTGCACATCCACACCACCGAGATGAGCGAAGGTCAGAGGGCTTCCCTGGGAAGATGTCGCCCATCTCGAAGATGTCGAGCTGCTGGTCCTCTGGCCCCTCTCTCCTGCCCAACTTTGCCCAGAGGGGGTCTTGCCCCCCCCCCAATCAGGCCTGGGGCGGGGCGGCAGGAAGCTCTGCAGGCCCCTGAAGATCAAGCCCACCTTTTAGTCCTTCAAACATCTTGGCTCCGGATCCTTTGCTCGTTCATACGAGTTTTAGAAACAATTTTTCTAATCTTATAAAAAACTCTCTTAGGAATGACCTCGAATTTTATCAATTTCAGGACGAGGGGTATCTTTGGGTCCACCTTCACGCAGAGGTCTGGGGAATGCAGCCGCCCGGTCGTGTCCACGCAGCGGCCACAGACGCTGGGGGCCCAGCTGGATGGCTCTGCCAAGCGAAGCTGCATCCGGAAGACTAACGGATGTGGGCCGCGGCTCCAAGAAATGGCCCACAATGGCTGTTTGACTTCACACCAATGCATCTTCATGGGGACAGACAGCGGCAGGCTGATGCACAAAGGAAGGCTACCCGCTCAGAGCTCTGCCTGTCACTTGTGCACACGACCCTGCGTGGTAACCGAGCCCACGGGAGCCCCATGTGGCCAGAGCCTGGGGAGGGGAAAGCTGGCAGCTGATGGGAGCGAGCCAGGTAAGGGACAGAACCCGAGCCGAGACAGGCAGACCGGCAGCATGTACTTGGGGTGCAGAGGGTGCTCCCCCTGGCCGCCAGGAGTCAAAGTCAGGAGGGCAAGCCTGTCACCACCACAGTGCGCCCCTTGGCGGAGGCGGTCAGCTGCCCCACTTGGGCTTTTGTCCTGAAACTGCACTCGTGACCTGGAAAACAAGGAACCCGCGTGTCTGTCAGGGCTGACTCGTGTGACGAAGGTGGGAAATAGGCCCAAGGCCCATTCACGGCCCAGCCCCATTCAGCCCACGAGAGAGGGTGCGCCCCGCTTTCACCAGCCACTCCAGGAGAGCTGGCTCCAGAAAGCTGGTTTTCCACGCAGGATTCACTGGCTGCCTTTGTCAACAATGGGCTGCGAGTGGACAAGAACATATTTTTCTTTGATCTTCTTTGCATAAAGGTCTGAAAGGATCCCGAAGAACACCATAGAACATGACCGCATTCCTTGTCACTCCCTGCCTGTGTAGACGGCTTAATCGCTGGTCCAAACCCCATTCTGAAAAGAATAAAAGTCTCCCCTATGGTCCCTAAAGTAACCTGAGCAGGTGGCCCACGGCCCCTGAGGCCCCCAGAGTCCCTGCAGGATGGGCTGTGTCCCCCCATCCTGGGGCAACAGTCAGGAGGGATGGGCGAGTCTGGGCCTGGTGTGAAGCAGGGGGACCGGGAGACGTTGGGGGTCCTGGGGGAAGGCAAAGAGGTCCTTTCCTGAGGGGATTTTGTTAACCTTAAAAATAAAATAGCCAGTTACTTTACCAGCAAAATTAGTTTATTCAGGAACATTGGAGGAAGTGCAATTCCATCCACGCAACAGGGAACCACAGGCAAGTCTGAAGAGAAAGGGAAGGTCCGCTTGATTAGAGTTTGGGAGGAAACTGGGAAGGGTCCCTCCCTCACTGGAGAAGGGCTTACTGCGGGTGTGGTCAGTGCGGGGCTGCTGGGGGAGGGATGCTTCTCCTTCCCCTTAAAAGTGGGGGGGAAATTCCTATGTGAGAATGTCCTCCTTCCTCCAGCTGGTTGGGTAGCCACAGCGAGGGTCTGTCCCGCGTGTGAGCATCTTCTCCACAGCTTCCCCACTCCGTGGCCAATGAGAGAGCTTCACCGGCTCTCCGGTCCTCACCTGGCTGCGGGCAGTGGCAGCAGTCACTGTCACCGGACAGGCGGGCCGTTGAGAGTCCGAGGTGAGGCTAGTGCCCAAAGTTGTTCAGGCAAAGATGACACAAAAGAAGGGAAAAGAAACAGACAGGCAAGGTTCCGTTGGTGCGTTAGGAGCACAAAGCGTCCATCTAGATCTGCTGGCTGGAAGGAGACAGCGTGCTCCCCGGCAGATGCCCTACAGACAGGTGACAGGGCCCTGGCAGAAGTGAGGGGGCCTTGCAGCCCAGGCAGGTGAGCCCAAGTGTGGGTTCCCCAAGGCAGCAGTGGGGACCACAGGGGAGATGGCGCCGTTGCCCGATGGAGGGGTCTTGGTCAGCCTGAGTCCCTGTGACCGTGACTGTGTGGAGCGAGGTCCCACTGCAGAGGCCCCCCTTCTCTGAGCAGAGCCCCCGGCCCCTGTCGGTTTGGCCATGGCATGAACACAGAGCCCCACTGCAGCCATCAGAGGGAGGCCACCGGCTGCCACCAGGATCCTGCCACTTGCCGTTTATGTGTGCCTTCACATGCACACGTTTTTCCAAGGCAGAGCACAGTGGAAACCAGTGGAGGTTCACCAGGGCGTTCGTCCTCTGGCGATGTGGGTCTGGTCAGTGCAAGCTGGTCCCCAGGCCCAACACTGCCAAGCCTGAGACTCAGACCTGCCAACAAGGGGCCACGTGCAAAATGGGCTCCCCTCCCCAGATGGCAGCCACCCGAAGGCCTGCCTGGATGGGCAGGGGCCTCCTCCGACCACCTGGCCCCTGTCTCAGCCCTCGGCCTCACACCCAGCGCTTGCATCCTTATGCAGAACAAGCAAGGATGTTTCCAACTCCTTCTGATTTAAGGATTGAGGGTCACAGACATCCTGATGGACAGACAGCCAACCATCGGACCAGCCCTGAGCTCCCAGGAAACTGGGTGCCATTGGGGGCCGTGTGATGGGCCCGGAGGATGGAGGGGACAGCAGAAAGCAGATGGCTGGGCTGACTCTGCCCTCTGGGCACAACCACTGAGGCTCCACTCCCTTGGAACCTGAGAGGGAAGGCCTGACCGGGGAAAGGACAGGAGCGCAGACCTCCCTCCCACCGCCACCCCATCACCCCCAAGGATCTTGCCCACCTCCCAGAGGTGTCTCAGGGTGCGTGGGGCAGAAGGCTGGGCTCCCTGTGAGCCAGCCACTCTATCCAAGGCCCTCCGCCCATTGCCAGCTTGGCTTCCGAGAAGGGGCGACCTCCCCACCCAGGACCCACTGCCCCCACCGAACATGCCAGCTAGGGGTGAGCAAGAGTGGAGATACCCTCATCCAAGGTGACTCCTTGCCCCTGGCCAGGCCTCTCCCTCAGGAGCAAACGTGCACACACCCCTCTAGCCTCTGAACCTCATCAAACCTTCCGTCAGGTGAACCAGCGAGGTGCGGCACCCACACAGCTTGCAAAGTGCTCAGAAAATCCAAAGGCAAAATGGGAGCTAAGAGGCAGACACTCCGCAGGGGAGAGGGGTGGAGGGAGACGCACATTAAGGTTCTATCTTAATGTAAGTAGAGATATCAATTCTGAGTCAGCCTGCACGCCACCGGAAAGGCACATGTAATCCCCGGGGTGCGGTGTCACGGGCGCTGCCAAGCATCTGCTGGCGAGGCCCCTTGTGGCCCCAGACCAGACTCTGAGCTGGCAGGCTCAAAGCCATCATGTTGTGAACGCGTTCAGATATTCTCTAAATATCACTGATTGTACTTTGTTAAGAGAGCATCTACTATAAGTCTAGAAATAGCAATGTATAAAATCCAGGTAACCATGTAATGAAATGAATTTCCTTATAATTATACGGAGGATGTCGTCTCTGGCTGAAAAAACAAATCACACAAATAAAAGTCTGCCATACACCATCCCCGAGAAGCACATTTAAACTAAGACACACATGGGGCACCTGGGTGGCTCTGTCGGTTAAGCGGCTGCCTTCGGCCCAGGTCATGATTCCAGGGTCCTGGGATCGAGCCCCATGTCAGGCTCCCTGCTGAGTGGGGAGCCGGCTTCTCCCTCTCCCTCTACCTGCTGCTCCCCCTGCTTGTTCTCTCTCTCTCTAATAAAAAAATAAAAAATCTTAAAAAAAAAATAAAATAAACTAAGACACACATAACGGTTGAAAATATCAGATTCATTTAAAACGCAGCAGCGAATACTCACACGGAAGCGTGGGCATCAGTGTCACCGCGACCCAAGGGCTGAGAGCCCAGGCCGGCCAGAGGAGGTCCCGGAGCTCTGCACCAAAGGAAGCCCGGGGTGTGGGGCCACAGCTTGTGCCCCGACCGTCAGGTCCCGAGGTGCCCTGACAGACACGACACACCGAATTCTGTGAGGAGTTTGTGTGTTTTATGAAGCAGACCTGATTCTTAATTCTCCAGAAAACACGCTTACCTCTGTCGACAGAGAAATGGAAGCGAAAATGAAAAAGAACACAGGCCTTTATTGGGGGAGGGGGGGTCTCAGGATTGCAACTCGGGGAGTGCAGACTCCGGAGCGACCAGAAGACTGTCCTGCTCACATGGGGAAAGCAAGGGGTTCTTATGACAACGAGGGAAGGAGTCATTACGTGATTTAGACGAAGAACAGAAAAGAACTGCTAATTTGGGGCTGACGGGCAGAGCTGCTTCTGATTACTACCGTATTGATTATTTTACTGGTGATCACAAACAAAACTATCCCTGGTATATATTAATTTACTGTCCTAATTTACTATAATTAACTTTAATTTACTCTGGCCCTGTTCGGGAGCTCATTAGTCAGAAAGGAAAATGTTGTCTGTCACTTCAAGAAATTTCCTGCCGCCCCTCACCCCCCTTTGCACCAGCTGCCCGCCTCCAGAGGGAGAAGGGGCTGTGGGAGGTCGCCCTGCACAGATGCCTCCCCGCTATGGGAAGAGGGTTGGAAACCCTATCGCCTGTTAGCTGCATTCACTGAGCACCTACTGTGTACAGAGCAGGCGTGGGTCCACCCGGAAGAGCAGGAACGTGGCCAGAACCGAACACCCTTGGCCCCTCGCCGAAGGAAACGTGCAGGCTGGCAGCTAGCCACCTGCCCCCCACACCCCGGGCTTCACCACCCTCTGCACTGCACCCCACACCCCTGGTGGTGCCAGATCCAGCGGGATGTTCTCCCTCAGGTTTCTCTGAAGCCCGAGCAGCTGCCCAACCCAGCCGCTCTCTCAGCTCTGACCCCAGCTACGGACCTTCCTACCGCCGGCCAACACATCCAGGCTCAGACTCCCGGCATGCGGGGACCGCCCAGGGAGGCCGGGGTGCCCGAACCTGCCCCCAGGGCCGAGGACGGCCTGCACTTTCCCAGGGCTCTCTGACCACCTGCCTCGGGCCTTCTGCTCAGGGCCCTCCCCCCAGGGCCCCTTCGGACCCTCTGGCCTTGTGGGGAGCATTCCCTGTTCCGGACAGCCACCCCATCAGCCTCAAGCCCACTGGCCCCAGGCCTGTTTGGTCCAGCCCTGGGCCAGGAGGGGAGATCAGAGGTCAGATGCAAAATAAACCACCTGTGGGGTGGACAGACAGGGGAGAGCCAAGAGTTGTCCCTTTGTTCCTGAAATGTCCTGGAGCTGAGGGTTCATCTACTCAGGCCAAGGTGACCAAGTCCTTTTCCCAAATGGCAACCTCCATGGAGTCCAACCCCCACTCAAGGCCGAGTGAGCCTCCGAGGGGAGGGTGCCAAGCCCACCCAGGTAGCAGCCCCTGGGCTGGGCGGGTCCAGGAACGGCTTGGAGCCCCCACCCTCTCCTGATGGCCTTGAGGTGACACTTCACCCAGGAGAGGCAATGCTGCATGCCAGGGCCCCACGGCCCTCCCCTGAGAAACCTGGAGATCAGAAGGACGGCCTTTAAGGATCCCCACATTTGCACTCAGAGCCCAGGGCCATCTCAGGCTTTCCGGGTCCCCCCCCAACCCAACCCCCGGGCCAGGGGCAGGGGGAGGCCCAGTCAGCCTGAGGGCTCCCTCTACTCCCCTTCTCCCCAGTCAATCCGCTTCTCTCTCTGATGTAATAAAGATTACAGTTTATTCTTTTTTCTTTTTAAGATTTTATTTATTTATTTAAGAGAGAGAGAATGAGAGACAGAGCACAAGAGGGGGGAGGGTCAGAGGGAGAAGCAAGCTCCCCGCCGAGCAGGGAGCCCGATGCGGGACTCGATCCCGGGCCTCCAGGACCATGACCTGAGCCGAAGGCAGTCGCTCAACCAACTGAGCCACCCAGGTGCCCAAAATTACACTTTATTCTTAAAGAACATGGTCCTCCCTGATTGTTGAAGTGCATGTCCATTGTAGAAATTTGGGAGGACAAAGAAAAAGTACAAGAAACTGCAAAAACCTGTAGTTCCCTGACTCAGAGTTCATTTCTAACAGCATTTCACGCCTTTCTAGCTTTTATGGAAATCTATGTTTGTGTGTGTGTTTGTTTGTTTTATTTTTATGTTTGTGTGTTTTCAAAATGAAATTGGGGCAGGGTGCCCGGGTGGCGCTGCCCACTGAGTGTCTGACTCTTGATTTAGACTCAGGGCATGATCTCAGGGTCAGGGGATCGAGCCCCGCATCGGGCTCCGCGCTCAGTGAGGGGCCTGCTGGAGAGCCTCCCTCTCCTCCTCCCCCTGCCTCTGCTCCCCCCCACTCCTGCTCTCTCTTTCTCTCTCACACATGAATGAATAAACAAATAATTAATTGAAATGCAATGCAGTGCAATGCAATGAAACGAAATGAAATGGGGACAATGCTGTCTGCACAGCCTGGGTCCGGCCTCCTGGTGCTGCCGACCCCAGACACCATCACTGGACACGGCCTGGCTTCAACCCAGCCCCTCGGGCTTCACACCAGATAACTCTGTGCAACATTCTTGCAGCCGATGTTGGGCCCCGTTTCTCCCCAGACCCTCGGGTGGTCCAAGCAGCGCCTCTCCAGGTCATGCCCGGCAGGTCTCTGGAGGAGTCTCCAGCCCCCTCCCCATCCAGTGGCATGCCCGGAGGCCCTCCCTGTTGACCCCCCGACTCCAAGCAGCCCCTGGAGAAGGTCTGTCTCCGTGGTCCCCAGCTACGGAGTTTGCCTTTGTCAGAACTGCTCATCCAGAGATGCCTCTTGAAACCTCACTCCTATTCCCACGGGGCTCATGGCGGGGGGAGAGAGGCCCCCGAGAAGGGCTTTGGGTCCAAAGGAGCTGCTGTCCCTCATCCTGGCCCGAGGACATTAGGGACACTGGCCCTGGCCTGCCCTCTGGTGAGGTTGGGGTTAGAGTCTCCCCAGGGAAGTGTCCTAATTCTGGGGTAATTCTAGAAATTGGAGGCCGGCAGCCAAAAGGAGAGGATGGGGTGCAGGTGTGGGGGCTCCTCTTGCTGGCTCCCGAGCGTGTCCGGGTCATGAGGATGGACTCAGGGGCAGGGCAAGGCAGGCCTCAGAACGAAAGCTGCCGCTCTGGAAGGCTCTGATCATGGTGTGTTTGGAAATCCCCGCACAATCTAATCCCAAATGCTGGTCCTGCCGGACTTCCTGGGGCTGGGTTAGGGTTAAGGGAAGTCTCCCTGGGCTGCCCCTGCTCAGCCCTCCACAGATATCTGCCAAGTAAACAGCTGATTAGAGGGAGGATCTGTGTTGTTGGAACAGAGCAGTTAAAGAAACCAATAAATACTGAGAACATCAAAAGGGATGTGCTACCAGACGGCCGTGCCTTGCAGGGTGAGGGTCCTGAGGGGCAGGTCTGATCGCCCGCTCCGCATCACCTGCACCCCAGCAGGGCTCAGGGAGGGCTCCCTGGGGTCTGGCAGCGGGGCTCAGGCCGGGGCCCCACCCTCCTGCTGCCCGGGAGCAGGGGAAGGCCAGGCTGGCTCAGGGATGGGCCAGACCTGCACTCCCGCCTTCCCCAGGGGCCTGTGCCTGCCTCTGTAGCCCCCACACCCCACACGTCAGGCAGGGAGTGATGGGGTGAGCGCTCACTCCCGCACGCCCAGTTGTGCCCAGTCTGGGACAGGATGCCCACGCTGAGCTCAGGCGGACTGGAACAAGGGGCATCTTGCTATTTGGGGACCAGCTGGAGGCCAAGCAGGGGGCAACAGCTGGACAGGGTAGGGGGCCCTTTGTGCCCTGAGGACGGCAGGGTTGACTCGAACTTCCCACAGCGGTGGAGACCACAGCCCAGGGTGGGAGAGGGGCTGAGGAGGCGGGGGTGGGGGCTCCTTGTGGGGCACCGGAGGGTCGGAGTCACAGGGGGGCAGCTCAAAAAAACGGCCCAGGAACTCCCTCAGGGTACACGGAGGATGGAGCCCACCAACCCCGGCATTGCCACCGTGGGGGGAATTACAATCACTACGCATGTGAGTACCAGAAGGCTCCCCCCAGAGGTGACATCCGGTGTCACCTGATGGTGATTTCGCCTTTCTTACCTACACTTTGTAAATGTTCTATAATGAACACCTTGTCATGACCGCGGGGGAGAGAGGGTTTCAATTTTTAAAATCAGCCGAGGGTGGCCGGCCGGTATTGGTGAGCCTGCCCCTTCTCCTCCACACCCCTTCCAGGCAGAGCTGCCACCCTGACCCCATTCCTGATACCACCTCAGGAAAGTAACACCGAGGTGCAGCTTCTGGGGAAGGATGTGGGCGAGTAAGGATCTCGTCCCTGGTCCAGTCGGCTGTGGCCCAGCTGTGACTGCCTAGGTGTCTGCCCCAGGTCCAGCCCTGGCCAGAACTGGACTGTGAGGCCCTTCAGCGTCTCCCGTCCGGGACCTGTGGCCGCTGATGGGGCCCCCAAACACCTGCGGCCATCCTGCCCTCAGAAGCTGCCGCATCCGAAGGGCTCACAGGAGGACCGTGGGGAAGGAGGAGTTCTGGGCACTGTGGCCAAATAGACGTGTGAGGCATCATCCTGCAGCTCACACACACGTTACCTAAGGCAGCCACAAAAATACCCCCAAATTTAGTAAGAAATGTGAACTGCTTATACAAATGATGTCATAATCTGAAGAAAATAAAAAGAGCATTCAGATAAATAGAAAAACGTATGGTCTTGGTCTTGTCTAGGAAGGGTCAATATTAAAAACAGGATTCTTCCAGGGGCCCCTGGGTGGCTTGGTCAGTGAAGCTGCCTTCAGCTGGGGTCATGATCGCGGGGTCCTGGGATCGAGCCCCTTGTGGGGCTCCCTGCTCAGCGGGGAGCCTGCCTCTCTCTCTCCCTCCGCTCCTCCCCCTGCTCGTGCTCTCTCTCTCTCTCAAATAAATAAAATCTTTTTTAAAAATGTGAGTCTTTCTAAAGTGAAACTCTAAAAACAAAACCCTGTGGTGGCTCAGGACAAAAATAAACAGATGTTTGAGGAAAGAGATTTCAGAAGGAAAACAACACGCTGAGCTGTGGATTCCTCCAGAAGCAGAAATAGTACGTGAGTCGAGAATTTACAATTAGTCTTACATTTTAAAACTTTAAAATTTTCTAAAACAGATAAATTATAATTAGATTGTTAGACAAAAGAGAACAAGACAATAACAAAGAACCAAGCAACAATCTTGGATGAGAAAAAGAAGGAGACAGAGCAGCCCAGGTGTGCTGAGGGGTGAGGCAGCCATTGATAAGAGTGAGATATTGGGGCACATGGGTGGCTGAGTCAGGTAAGCGTCTGCCTTCGGCTCAGGTCATGATCTCTGGTCCTGAGATCGAGTCCCGCATCGGGCTCCCTGCTCAGCAGGAAGTCTGCTTCTTCCTCTCCCTCTGCTGCTCCCCCTGCTTGTGCGCTCTCTCTGGACAATAACTAAATAAAATCTTAAAAAAAAAGTGAGATATTGTCCACTTACCAGAGATGCACCTAACACCTGCGGACACACAGCAGCTGAAAGGAAAAGTCTGGAAAAGGATCAAGAATATTTTAACCAAAGGGAGTTGGTGTACTGATATCAGACAAAATAGACTCTGAAATAAATTGGATGATCGAAGTGCAGAGGGTCACTAATGATAAAGTCTCAACTTACCAAGAAGATAGATCAATTTAGAATCTGAAGACATCTAATAAAATCACTCCCAAATATACGGTCAAGGATTGCTAGAACTGCAGGGTAATCGACAAGCCCCCATCATAATGAGGGATTCCGACCCACTCAGTTATCGACAGCTCGAGCTGATCAAAATCGGCAAGTACAGAAGAGGGCACGCTTCCCCACTGACCACCTTGCATGAGGGGCACCGTCAGGGAACACACGTACATCTCAGGACGCTGGAGGCATTCACAAGAGTGGGTCCATTCAGAGATGGGGGACCCAGGCGATGAATGAAGCTAGAGTGGGGTCACCAGCTGGTAAATACAGGCTTGGGGAGCATAAGAACACGGTGCTGACCAGTGTTTTCAGCTCGATAGGAAATCACAACTGAAACCCCAAATTCCAGGAACCCAAAGAACGAAAATGAAAGCCCACACATCATGTGATGCAGCAGAAGCTGTGATCTGAGGAAATGGAGGGGATAGGAAATCCTACAGAGAGGGAGGAAGGGGGAAATGAAGGAGCCGAGCGCCTGTCCGCAGACCGGATCCCAGGATTGTATGAAAATGGGAAGGATACACACATGGGTTATGTGTGAGTGTTTGTACACACAGAATATTTCCAGAAAGTTAGGAGGACGTGTCCACAGCATCGCCTCTGGAGAATGAAGCAGGGGTCGCCATGAGACACACCAGCTCCTTTCATTGTTCCTTCCTGGAACATTTGAGTGGTTTTGTAAGGTTTCTGTACTACTTCCAAAATAAACAAACTTGGGGCTCCTGGATGGCTCAGTCGTTAAGCGTCCGCCTTCGGCTCAGGTCATGGTCCCGGGGTCCTGGGATCGAGCCCCGCATCGGGCTTCCTGCTCCGCGGGAAGCCTGCTTCTCCCTCTCCCACTCCCCCTGCTTGTGTTCCCTCTCTCGCTGTGTCTCTCTGTCAAATAAATAAATAAAATCTAAAACAAACAAACAAACTTATTTCACTTTCAAGATACCTAAGTGCTTTACCTGGGTACACATTTACATCAAACTCCCCAGGGCGTCTGGTTGCATGGGGACAAAAGAGTCTCAGCCCTCAGCTGACGCTCAAGGTTCCGCACCGCGTGGGGCCCTCCTACCCTCCCTCCTGAACAGCCCCATGCCTCAGGGACTTGGCAGTCACCAGCCGCTGCCCAGGAGCCCCTGCTGAGTTGAGGGACCCTGGGCAATGCCGGCTGTGATGGGAAGGAAAGGCCGACTTGGGAGGTGGCCTCAGGGACGAGCCCCTCCTTCAGGTCCAGGGCCAGTGCCGGGGGGTGGGGGGGGCAGGCACAGAGGCCTAGGGCAGGTGGCATTTAGGTCCCAGGCTGGGTGATCATTTGTGGGGCCTCCCTCAAGAGCTTCGTTGGCCTCTGGGTGGGGGCAGGGGCTTCTGGCCTCTGTACCCCTCCATGGAGGTGCCATCTTCCTGTGAGGATGACCAGCTCTGAGCTTTCTCTGCCCACCAGACAAAGGTTAGTCCTTTGGAACATCTCCCTGCCCTGGGTGTGAGCTCACAGGACTGTCTGCAGGCCAGATCCACACACCAGCCCCTCCGCGAGGAGGAAGCTGAAGCTTGCAGAGTTTAAACGGGTTGGTCAGTGGGGAGTGGCAAGGAGTGGAGGAAGGGCGGGTGACCGCCTCTGGGTCTGTATTAACTGGAGCTGGGCCCAGGCTGGCTAGCCTTGGAAAGCTGGGCCAGGGTCCAGGACAGCACAAGGAACAAACACTTGGACACCAGCAAAGCTTCCACACCGGTCTCCGTCAAAGACTTAAGGAGAAACTTTCACCTTAGTGATTTTTATAATAACCACCAAAACCATGTGTATGTGAGAAATGAACAAATCCCCACTTCCAAACTTCTCTTCGGGACTGACCTCACACAGGTGCACCCCTGGGACACCTGACCTCGTCCAGGATGTGTCTCCCCACCCGCCGCAGGACCCTCAGTGGGGAGAAGCTGGGAGGAGGGCCTCGTTCTGGCCAAGAGTTAACCAAAAGCAGTTTGACCTTTTAACTGTGTGCCACCCCCCCCGCTCCTACTCACTCCTGCCAGCAGCCCCCCTGCTCCCCCCGCCCCCGACTACCTCCAGGTGTAGTCTGGACCCCACTTGCTTTTGAGACAACTCTCAGGCTTCACACGCTCCTGTGCATTCTCAGCGGGCACAGCTGGCTCTGCGTGTGCGTGCGTGCGGTGCGCACAGGCGAGGACCCGCGGGCTCCCCTGGTCCATGCAGGGAAGCGAACCCACCCACCCCAAAGGAGCATCTGGTCAGCTTTCCTGGAAAAACGCCCCCCCCGCCCCGGCTGTTTTGCTGTTTTCCTGTTTTCTAATGAAGCGCTTTTAAATAAAGATATAATAAAGAACTACCAAGAAAGTCGTAAACCTTTTCTGTGAATTCAGGGCAGTTCCCAAGACTCGAGTGACTTCCCCGAACTCGGGGTTTCCCTCCTGTATCTAGGACCTGGGTGCGTATCCGGGATCCTCCTTCCCGCAGCCTCCTCCCCTGGCTCCGCCCTCACGGAGCGCCCGACTCTCCTCTCCGGCCCGCAGCGCGCAAAGACCGGCGGCAGCAGCCAGTGGCCCGGGGCAGAGGCGCGCGCGGGGAGCCGGGGCGCAGGTGAGGGCGCGCGCGCAGGGAGTGGGCACGCAGGAAAGGGGCGCACGAGCCGGGCACGTGGCGGGGGCGTCCCGCGGTCGAAGGGCTCCGGGTACTGGGGATGGAGACCCCGGAGCGCTGGGCTGACCCTCACCCGCAGACGTGCGGCCCCGAGTGCCCCGCCAGGGTCCGTGGGCCAGGGAGCAGGGGGCAAAGGGTGCGCGCCGTGGGGGGGAGGAGAAGGGACGGAGGCCGCCGGTCGCACCGGGGACCTGCCTCTCCGCTGCGGACACACAGGCTCGGCTCTTGAGAGGGCAGGGAGGTCGCATCCCGGGCTCCCGCAGACCCACACTTACACGCGTGTGCACTCACATTCGCGGACTCACACACCCATGATGCACACACACTCACTCACACACACCGGTAAAAGAGAAATGAGCCTCCTGAGGCTTCCCCGACCCGGGAAGGGGTCCTGCGCCTGGAAAGCCGGGAGAGGAGCCAGTTTCCCCAGAGTGAATTTTTTAGCGGCCCCTTTCCATGCTCCCCTTCACATTTGGTTTGGCAGCAATCTCTAAATTCAATGCATCACCCACTGCTGTTTAATGATCTGCGGCATGGAAACCACTTGCCAGGCCTGTGGGTAGAGGAGTCAGAGCCCCTGGGAGGCCCTCCTGGCCCTGGGTTGTGACAGTGAGGGTGGGCGGCAGATGTGCTTTTGGCCCCACGGTCCAGGGGAGGTAGCTCCGGGGCTGGTAGTGGGGAAGAGGGTTCTCAGAGCAGGAGGCTGGTGAGCCCAGCGGGAGGCCGCCAGGCGGAGGGGTGATGGAAGTGTTTCCCCGCCCAGGCCCCAGGCCTAGAGGACTTTACTGCCCAGCTGGAGACCCCTCCCGGCCCCAGCAGCAGGGGGGGTTCCCTCCACCCCAGCTCAGGTTGGGGCTCCACAGCCTTTGCAGGCTGCAGCTGTCTCCCAGAGCGGTTGGTCACCTCCCACGCAGCCAGCTCAGCCTCCTGCCCTGGATTTCCATGTAAACTCTGAAGCCCCTGCCGCAGGGGAGAAAGTGGTACCAGCCCCTCTTCGGTGCTGTGGGAGTGGAGGACCCCTACGCACCCCGGGGCCACTCCCTCAGTTTTCCCTTTTCCCAGACTGGGACAAGTTCCCGGCAGCAACACGCACTTTCCAGATCGTGTCACTGACTCCCAAGTGTGAGTAGCTCCAGCACCCATGAGTCATCCTTGGTCGGGGACCCACAAACGCCGGCTGTATCATTCCCATCCTGGTAGGCAGACGCCGGTCCTGGGGTGATAATCGGAGAGAAACCTGCACCGTCGTGTTCATTTTGCCCTCCAGCTTGCGCCCCACGTTCGGCCCCCCTGCTCCACACAAGCTTCTGTCTTCTTGCCTGTCCCTTTCCCCGTCATGTCCTGGTCCCCCTCCCTCTGGTTGTTCTCTCCTTTGCTGTGTTGGCGGCAACATTCTTCATACGTATGTCCCCAGTATTGCACGGAACATGTAGTACAAGTCTGATACTCAAATGTAACTGGGTGTCTGTATTGTGCCTGGCAAGCCCAGGGAGGAGCCTGTTTCACCAGAGTGAATTTTCTCCTAGTAAATTCCCCAAACCACCTGACTCCTGGGCTTGGTTAATCTTGAATCCAATGCTGAGCAACAGCCGGGGGTTGGGTCAGCCAGGGCCTGGGGGCAGATGGACACAGCCACCACTGGGCAGGAAGAGCTTGGCTCAGTACCGTCAGGGGCCTCCAGGACCCAGTCACTGAGGTCTGGAGGCCCAGCTGGCCTCCCCAGCAATGAGTTTTGCTGTCCAGGGGTCCAGGTCTCATGCTGTGTAAGGGTTAATATCCAGAGATGGCCAGGACTGGGCTCTGTTCGTCACAGACAAATGAACGGGCAGAGCCAGCACACCAAGGGGCAGGAGTTAGACCTCTGCTGCCTTTGGCTCTGTGCCCAGAGAGTGGCCGCCTGTGACTCAGGGCTGAAAGAGCAAAGTCCCTGGAATCACACCCAAACTGGACTCAGACTACCTCCCCACCTCCCAGTAAAAATAGGATTCCCCAGAGCTGAGAGCAGGAGTGCCGGGAGAGGTAGAACAGTGCCGTGAGCAGTGAGGGGAAAGCCCGTCTGGCTCCCTGCCCTGCCCTCTGATCTCTGGACTATTCCAAGGGGAGCCAGCTGAGCTGGAGACTGTCCTCACAGATAAGCCTGGGGTTCAGCATTGGCATCCATGCCACGGGCCCAGCTGAGATCTATGCCCTGATCCAAAGGGAGGACCCCTAGTCAATAATAAAAGCCAGGTGGAGCCCAGGACAGCTGTGGGATCCCAGAAGGGCTCAGGGTGGCAGGTTGTGCAAGAGGATGTTGGAAGCTTCCCAATCTCTAGTCCAGATCCCCATCTCTAGTCCAGATCCCCAATCTCTAACTCTAGTCCAGATCCCCATCTCTAGTCTGGATCCTCCATCTCTAACTCTAGTCCAGATCCTCCATCTCCAGTCCAGATCCCCAATCTCTAACTCTAGTCCAGATCCCCATCTCTAGTCTGGATCCTCCATCTCTAGACTGGATCCCCCATCTCTAACCCTAGTCCTGATCCCCCATCTCTAGTCCAGGTCCCCAATCTCTAACTCTAGTTAAGATCCTCCATCTCTAGTCCAGATCCCCCATCTCTAACTCTAGTCCAGATCCCTCATCTCTAACTCTAGTTCCAGATCCTCCATCTCTAGTCTGGATCCCCATCTCTAGTCCAGTTCTTTTTGTTTTTAACTTTTTTTTTAATAGTCTCCACACCCAGTGTGGGACTTGAACTCACAGCCCTGAGATCGAGTTGCATGCTCTACTGACTTCCACCCAGTGCCACAGGGACTGTGATGGAGGATGTGACACCACCCCAAGGTGGACACAGTTTAGAGGGGAAAAGGGGAGCATCTCAGTTATCCCCTTATCCTAAGTCTGGAACCAGGGGATTTCACAAAGAGGCAGAACCTCTCCCAACACAAGGAGAGTGTGAAGAGTGACCCATAGATGCCTGTGAGTGAGGGGAGGGCCATCCAGAGCCTGAGAGGAAGGTTTCGGTGGGGGAGGACTTTGGGCAATGGGAAGAGAAGCTGGAGTCCCAGCCAGTGCCCATCTTGGAGCCCGTGCCCTCAGTGAGCACAAACTCCAGCCTCCCTTGGAGGACATGGCGGAAGACGAGACAGATCCAGGGACCACGGGAGGATGCCGGTGGTGGTAGGGAGTCCATGACACTTCCTGGCTTGTCTTGTAGCCAGTTCATTGCACATTAGAAAAACATATAAATAGCACATCTAACGATCACTACAGATGTGTATTTCTTAAGGTGAGGCCAGAGTAGATAATAAGATTTTAAAAATTAGTCAATGTAAAATAATTGTTAGGATTGGGGGATACATGGTGTATTAGAAACTGCAGAGGCTGGGAGCGGGTGGGGCGGGGAGGCTGATGAGGCCTGGAAGGCTGGCGGGGCCGGCCCCGGCTGGTATGCTTCCCTCAGCAGGCAGACGAAATACCTGAGAGCAGAGGGTGACCGGGCCAGGACTGCCTGGGGCTCGGGGCACCCTGCACCCCATCTCCTCCAGGGGCCGTGCCCTGGTTGCAGAAGGTCAGCATCTCCCACACCCAGCTGCCTCAGGTGACAGAGCGAGGCTGCCTGCTTTTCACTTTCCTTTTGCTCGTCAACACACACACACCCTCTCAAAGTCCAGGGAGGGCAGGTCACCTTCGCTGAGGTGACCAACTCTCCATGTCGCCTGGTCCAAGTGAGGACCAGAAGGGAACCCTGGGCAGGGAGGCCGCTCAGGTCCACAGAGACTGATCACCTGCTGCATGCAGAGCATGTCTGCGGGCCTGAGGGGATCACAGAGAGGGTGCGTGTGCTCATGTGCGCCTGTGTGTGTGTGTGGGGGGGGCGGCTGTGTCTCAGGGGGCCGGGGAGCCTGCGTGGGATCACAGAAGACCCCACAGAGACGGCCCTGGCTCTGCGTGGAGTGAGGCCCTGGTGCAGGATTGTGAAACAGCCCGTTCATTTGTTTATTCTCGGTCAACATCCCCACAGTTTACTTGGAGCTCGAAACATGCCCCTAAGTTTACTGAGAAGGATAAATACCCGGCAATGGTCAGGACAATGGCGTGATGAGGGAGGTTTTGAGGGGAAGGGCCTCGTTCCGAGTACTGCAGACCCGTGGGTATCTCCTGCCTTTCCTGCTAAGTCCTGAGGTCGCGCCTGACACCTGGGGTGGAAATACACGCATGTCTGGACGGAGGGCGCAGAGGCACGTCCGCTGGGCATTCAGTGCACACCAGGCCACCAACGGGAGA